>NW_026606808.1:600000-1077500 GCF_029890125.1 Rhinichthys klamathensis goyatoka
ATCACTTGCACCTGTTGGGCAGCGTAAAAAAACTTATACCTGTACAATGAAAAGCAGAGCACAACAGGCTAAATATTTAGTCAAACCGGGATGCTAATAATGGTTGTATCAACAATGAGGGTTTATTTTTATCTCAAAAAACAAACTTGCGTGAATGTGCAGAGAAAGCTAAAAAGATTTAGCTCTTCGAGATAGGAAAGTTCCAGTCATTAATGATAAACGGTTATGATAAGAGGAGTTAAATCAAGGTTATAAATCATAATGCTAAAAAAGTTTCTCCCATAGTTCTGACATGCACAACAATATTCCAATATCCTTCAGAATTTGGTCATATTTTGATTAAATTATAACCAGATTAAGATGCTTGCATAAATCTGATTTGTGTCTCATGTAAACATCTTATTCAGAATTTGTGTAACTGAATGTTTACATTACATAACATGTCAACATATGAAACATCAGATTTACATATACGAAGCCACAAGAAAAGAATCTGTATCTCCTACCCTTGTGAAAAATAAGTGTGCTTATTTTGCTGTATTCCTTTATCCCTTTTGTGGAACTAGAATATGGGCCTTATTCGAGAAGTGTTGTTCATGTAAACACAAGTCTTGATTTTAAGACTTGAACAGGGGACTTAAAAAGGCAATGTGTTGTTGTTTTAGGCGAACAAGCAGATGATGATTGCGGTTTTTGTAGTTGGTGAATGTGTCTGAATGAGCTTGGCTTTAGAGTAAAGACAATCCTCATGTCCTTGAGGGAAAAGGACAACTTGTCCCTCAGCCCCTCAGTTTGCTCCACCTCAGGACTTAAGCGAGGGATAAAGCGAAAGAATAACAGGATTTATGAAGTCGTAACACAACACCCTCAGATCTTTAAAGACAGGCTTGTAAGATTAACACTTCATTAGTAGAGAAAGAGAGAGCAAGACAGATGGAGAAAGACTGAAAACTCATTCGTCACCAAGCTGACACGCAGCACCAGTTTACCATTCAATAGACTGATAGGACTGTTCTGAACATCTCACATGGGTCTGTCTTTATAAAGTGTCCTTGGAGATGGTCTAAACACACCAGCTGAATGAGCTCTACGTGTCTCCACAAAGATAGTAAAAGATGAAAACTTACACTGTGGCGCCCAACTCATGGTCAACACGGGACACGGGTCAAAACTTGCTCGATTATAATGGGAGCTATCTAGTTTTGTCACATCAGTCTAGCCAGACTTAATTGTTTTGACATTTTACATGGTGATGTCTAGGAGTGTCCGAAGCTAAATACTTTATTCAGAAAGGCATCAGTAATGACTTTAAAATGTAATTCTACAAAGAGAGAACCACAAAAATGGTTGGGAGGGAGCATGGAGAATCATTTTCACACATGAATTGGCATCTCTGAGTCCAGACCTTAAATTCATTGAAAATCTTTGGGATGTGCTGGAGGAGACTTTACAGAGTGTTGGACTCTTGCATCGTCAATACAAGATCTTGACCAAAAAATGACGGTGTTGTGATATTATTTCCATCAAGCGGCGCATCCTTTTTTTGTCAAGATCTTGACAATGCAAGAGTCAAGCACCTCTGACATCATACAGACCACACACATTATAACTTATATAATATTTACCTTATAACTATAAAGTAAGCAGCGGGACAAAAGGAGAGAAAGAGGCAGAGGCTGTCAGACATGCATTGCCTTGCAGAAACAGAAAACACACTGCCATCTGTGCATTCATGGCTCCAAATGCACATAAATCAAACATGAGAATCTTCTCAGTCAGAGTGATGATCCATTTGCAAGCATCTGTAATGGTTCTGATCAGTTGTGAGAGGCGCCACAGAACCGCTGGCATCTGAGAGCCAAAACATGTGCTCCAATCCAGTCCAACGCTAACAAGCTGAGATTCTGGAGTCTGCAGACATGAGACAATCCCTGTGTGACACCTGAAAAAACTCTGTCAGTACTTAAAGAAGTGGAGCGTTTATTTAATGTGATTGTGGTTTGAAGACACCTTTAAATACACCTCTAATAGGCCAAAAGATTTCCCAATGGAAACTTCGCAAAAAGATCAAGTTGGTCACATAAATTCACTGCCTTGACCAACAGAAAGCTGCTTGGTTTGAAAGTGACTTTTATTGTGAGCTGTGCTTCATACATCGATTAGGCCGTGTGTCCACCAAAGCGTTTTTAGGCAGCTGAAAACGCTAGACGCTCTGCTGAAAACGCCTAGCTGTGAGCGCATGAGAGCGTTTTGGAAGCGCAGCGGTTTTTCCGTTGAGACGTTTCGTTGCTATGATACAGAATATCCGCAGCACAGTTTACTTGTAACTGATTTCGCAGGTAATTTGTTTCATTCTAAAAAAATATTTTTCATCCATTTTGTTCGGTTTGCTCTGCTGGTTGATGTCGTTGTACAGAAGAATGTTGTGACAGTTGGTCGGTGTGATATTAGTCCCGCCCCTCCTCCACTGTGATTGGACGGTTGGTGAAAAGTGACAGTGATGAGCGCTGCGTTTTATCCAAAAGTTGAACATTTTTCAACTCTCAGCGACCAGTAAAAACGCCGGGCGCTCAGCGCTTCAGCGTGTAAAAAACGCTGAATGCTCAGCGCTTGAGCGTTAAATACACGCTCAGTGCCTCGTTGCGCTCATGGCGTTTAAAAAACGCGGCGCTCCCATTGAAAACAATTGAAAACATACGCCAGGCGCGAGTAAAAACGCTTTGGTGGACACATGGCCTTAGGGATGCACCGATATGAACATTTCGGCCGATAACCGATAAATTGGCCGATAAATCTAAATCTATTTTTATATAATTTTTGAGAGCCTGATTACAAAACATAAGTCTCATCATTAAAAGCCATGTCCAAAGCACACAATTATAATGTTCTCATTATAATTTTTATGTATTATATGACAGACTTGCGCTGCACATTTTGCACCAAACTGTAATTTCTTTTTTTGAAGTGATTCCAATTATATTTCAAGCAATTCAAAACCATCATGGCGAACAGTGCGCATCTGAAGTGTCTCATCTGAAGGAAATAATCCATTATTTATCGGCTTTAATATATCGGCCAAATTTCTTTATCGGTAACGTTAAAGTAACACTATGGAACTTTTCAACCTTCATAATATATTTCCAAGACCCTTGTGATGGTACATCGACTTACAATAGGTTAAATGACACGTCTGCCATAGCCTGATGTGGTCTGTATCGCTTTTACTGGCACTATGTAACTTCGGGTTTCGGGTAGTAACCCGAGCACAAAAAGAACCCCAAAACTCGACTGCTTTACGGCATACGATACTTCCCCCACCACTTCCTCAAATTGTCTATGGCCATTGCAGACATCCCAAGTCTATAGCGTCTCCCTGATGCCCGCAAATTAGTTAAAATCTGCCGGAATCTAGAGCGCGCATGCGAGACAGTACATACTGCGCACATAACATACATAGCTCTCGCACGGCAGAGAGGGAGAGAGCGAGAGACCTTGCGAGTGTGCCTCACGAAAGCTAGTCAACCTGCCACCCCCCACCTTCAACAATCCAGTCACCAAGATATACCTCCCTGAAATGACTTCTTGCAGGTTGGGATGTCTGCCATTGTTGATTCCAAAGCCGGTGCTGGATAAACAGCGAGGGTGCGCGTGCGACAGTAGGCTGCGGTAGGCTAAATTATTTACGACAGCGGTAATGGACAATTCCGCTTCCAACC
The DNA here is from genome assembly GCF_029890125.1 of Rhinichthys klamathensis goyatoka. Lineage (NCBI taxonomy): Eukaryota > Metazoa > Chordata > Actinopteri > Cypriniformes > Leuciscidae > Rhinichthys > Rhinichthys klamathensis. The sequence goes on from NW_026606808.1 coordinate 603,717, forward strand.
TGTAGGGCGACCGCCAGTGCCGGCGCTATGGTGGGGCATTCGAGGGCCGTGCCCCCCCCCCAGCGGTCATTGATGCCCCTCCTACCACAGTTGCTAATACAATGATAAATCATAAATCAGATGTAGGATGTCCAGCAATCTATTTAAATAGTACATTGTGTTTAATTTGTCATTTAATGAGATCTAATATGTGTTGGTGCCGAAAAATTTCACGTGAAGAAATAGATACATCCAATCCGACTTTTTTTGTATGTGCTTTAATGGTCCAGTGGCAGAACTTTAGACAACCGTGTCAGAGATTCTGGGTTCTAATCCGCGCTCGTATAGTTTTTTTTCCTCATTAAAACCGATTATGTTTATCAGTGGTTGTATATCAAGCAGGGACACGTGACGTTTGTGTGCATTTTACTTTATGATTTCACCGGAACGAATAGAGATTTCTCCGCAACGGATTAAAACGCGCATCCGTGTGAAGACTGTGCGCGGCAGCGCGAGCCACAAGAGAACACTTTATCAGCACCACTGTATCAGCACCACTGATCGCAGTCAATGAGCACTTTGATCACTTGATTTCAAAAACAATACATTTAAGCGTGCTAGATCGCCTCTAATTTAATAAATGAATGCTCTGCTAGTTAACTTGTGATGTTTTATTTATTTGTATTGGTACATCCGTGCCGCGAGATGTTTGAAAGTGGTGGGGACAATATCGACCCTGGCAAAAAGTGGTGGGGAAATTCACTAAGAATAATAATTAATAATAAAAGTTGTTTCGTTTTTTTTTGCGTCAAAATATTTCTCAAACGGCAGTGCCCCCCCGCTGATGACCCAATGCCCCTCCAGTAGATCTGCTCTGGCGCCGACTCTGGCGACCGCTGAGGAAAAGTTCCTTGGTGTTGCTTTAAAAATGAATATCAGCTGATACCAATATGGTGGCCGATATATCGTGCATCCCTAACATCGATCGCTACACTATTGACAGTAGACAATGGACCTATTTGCCCTCAAACTTTCACAGAAATTTCGCTAATCTAACCACAACCTTAGTATATCTTTGACTGTAATAGCATTCTTCAAAATATCTTATTTTGTGTTCCACAGAAGAAAGTCAAACTGATTTGGAACATGACAGTGAAAGAATTTTTGGGTGCATAGACAATCCCTAAATCTTCCCTTTCAGAGTACATTTTTCCACAAAATTCAGTTTAATTCAGGTCAAGCTTGGGTTTGGGGACATGCCAATGACCCCAGAACCACGACACGACCACAACGGCTGACAGGCTCATCAGTGGAATATCTGACAACCATCTGCTTCACTTTTCATCTACAAAGCCACACTGTCTGAGAAACTGCAGCGCCAGCGTGTGAGGAATATCGTTTTAGGCATGTGCGGCAAGAACGGGGAGGATAGACAAAAACTTCCAGAGTTTTGTGAGAACAAGAAGAATTTGGGAGGCACTTTAAACTAACTTTTCCCCTTTTGAAATTATTTCTAAAATGTCTTTTTGTTAGAAATGTTTCCTTTTGTGTTCTTGGAAAAGAGCAGCTTGGACATTCCGTGAAACATCTCAACAGAAGAAATCAAGTCATACATGTTTTGAATGATATGAGGGTGAATAAACAATAACAGAACTTTAATTTTTGAATGAACCTTCGCTTTCAAACTCAACGTCTCTGGTGTCAAAGGTTTGCACCCTTGCTGAGCCCATAAGGACTTTCTAGATGTTTCACAATCCATTATTACTGGTGTTTTTGTTCAGATACACCCTTGCCAAGGTGCTTATGCTGAGGGAAGTATCGGGTGGGCCAAATCCTTGACATGATTGTGAAACTCAGGCGGCTTGTATACGAACTGCGTAAGCTGCTTTGTGTTGAAGATCTGGCTCAACACACTCTGTTCTGCATTCAAAACAGCAATCCACTGTGCCTCATTACGCCTGAGAAATAACTCCACCACAAATGAGAAAATCAGGCAAAAGCGTTGAACACAGAGGGAAAGAAAACAGACTCTATCTTTCTTTCATTCATTTGCTGTTTTCTATTTCCCACTCAGCCAAGAGCAAGATTGCTTCAAGCCCCGCTGCTCCTCTGAGTATCCGTATGGGGTGGATGGGGTTTCAAAACTCCAAACGTGAACTCAAGTCACAAACCTGTGCCAGATCACAAAAGGGAGATGAACAATTTACTTCATTTGAACATATGTGCACACTTTTAACAAAAGGACGGGGAAGGGGAAACGTTGTGGTCTTTTCTCACAGTGTATGAATAATTTTGACTTTACAGCTCCCCATGTACACAAACAGACCTGAGAAAGCGGAGTGAAGATGTGATAGAAGAACCATGAGAACATTACACACTCCTGCTTTTTCATTGCAACTGGATTGAGCAACATGGTTTATTATGGGTGTTCAAAAATGACGCTAAGGGGAGCTAACTTCAAAGTGAAGTCATAATTAAAAAGCTAGAGTTTAACTAAATGCTTCATTTTCCCTCCCATATTACAATGCATTAAAGGGTTAGTCATAAATTACTCGCCCTCATGTTGTACCAAACCCATTAGACTTTCAGCACGTTCTTATTGATGTTTTATGATCTCTTTATGAACAAGTGACAAATTGGTAGTTGTGTAGCTCTCAAGTGTCATCAAAATATCTTAATTTATCTTTAAGTTTTCGAAGATGAACAAAAGTCATACAGGTTAAGAATGAGATGAGGGTGAGTAAATGATGACAGAATTTTCATTTTAGGGTGAACTAACCCTTTAAGTCAAATTCAAATGCATTAATATTGTTTTTAATGGTTTTTAGCATCACAAAGTATATACATTACCGTTCAAAGGTTTGGGGTCAGTACGTTTTGTTTTTGAGAAATTAATACTTTCATTCAGTAAGGACACATTAAATTGATCAAAAGTGACAGTAAAGACATTTCTGTTTCAAATAAATGCTGTTCTTTTTTCATCAAAGAATCCTAAAAAAATATATATATAATGGTTTCCACAAAAATGTTAAGCAGCACAACTGTTTGATAATCATAAGAAAGGTTACTTAAGCAGCAAATCATATTGGAATGATTTCTGAAGGATCATATGTCATTTATAAATATATTCATTTTTAAATATATTACAATAGCAAACAGTTATTTTAATCTTTTTGAAATATTTCACAATATCGCAGTTTTAGTGTATTTTACAATCAAATAAATTGGGAGAAAAAGTGACGTCTTTCAAAAACTTTAACAAAAATTGACCCCAAACTTTTAAAAGGTGGTGTAAATACATAATATACGCATGTTATTATAGGCTAAATGTCTTTGACTTGGAAAGGCCCCAGTTAGAGACTTGAGTTAAGTATTACAAGTTCCACCCTTCAATTTCCATCTGTACATGAGGAGAAATCCCCCGTATTTTCATGTTAATGGATTTTGGGTGACCTAGCTTTTTTTTTTTTTTTTTACGTGGTTTGCATGCACATATGTATGAGTCACTGCGTTTGTGTGTGTAGCAATAGTCCACAACTCTAAAACACAAAACCAGCTTGGTTTAGAAAGCCAGAACACAGTGTCAATATTTTCACAGATGAGCGGCAGATGTTAGTGGCCTATCAGAGAGGATGAAGAATTATGCCTGATAAAGACATGGGTTATTTTAAACAGCATGCATGTTTCGAAATGACACAATGATGACATGAACTTTCATTTTGGGTGAACTTTTCCTAAATGTGATATGGGATGGTTTGTGGACTCTGCAAATGTTTTTGTGGGTAATGAGTGGGTTGAATGGAAGGATTCAGAGAGGCGTATGGTTTTCTGTGGAGTAATGCACTTTGGGCCCTGTAAGCACTTCTGAATTTCCCTTTCTTCCATCGCAACCACACACACATTTTCCCTCAATCTGGGCCCTTACTCACCCACACACTCCCGCTTTCTTCTGGCAATCTACCAGTTCAACACACTCCACAACACAAACCTTGACAGTATAATTTAAATCCACATGGATAACCTCCACACGGCCCTGCCAGGTACTTTCCTTTGTCCACTCCACCCGTTTCTTCTCTTCTCCCTCTATCTGTATTATTCCACCCCTCCTTTCCTTCATAAGGGATTCATTCCTCTTCCATAAAGCATGAGGGACTTTTGAATATCTGCCTGCCTACATTCCACCCACCCACTTTGTCTTTTTTTCCTCCTTCTCTCTTCGGTACACATCGTCTTTTCCTCCTCTGCATCCCTCCAACTTCTTCCACAAAGTCCACAGAGGGATAAAATTTAAGATATGGAGAACATACAGAGGAATCTGTAGTTGATTCATCCGTTTCATTCTTCAATTTCCTGTCTCTACTTCTTCTAATTGGAAACAGATCTCAGTTTCATCTTTTGTCCCCGGGCAACTGTTTTTGTCCTTTCTGTAGCTCTATCATTTATTCTTGTCCTCAACACACTGACAGTAAATTTACCTAGTTTTTACCCAGTAATTATTTACTTTTTTTATATATTATGTGGAATGTATATTATTATTCCTGAAAATACATAAATTAATAAAATTTTACTACACTGTAATCACACAATTCTCTGGAATACTTGGTTCTGATTATATTTTTGTATGACTGCTAAACTGAATAATTGTGTCAAAAATATGATTTCCTACACAGTTGTGCTAGTGTTAATTACATTAATTGTTTAGCTGGTAATTATTTATGACTGTACACTATCCCTGAATTATGTTTTTCACAAAAACAAAAAAAGAAAAGCCCAAACTACTGGTCCATTCACAATGAAACCAAGACAGTCATTAGGCCACAACATGACAGTGTCCCTAATCTTCTCAGGCACCCTCAGTATATGGTGTTCATAAAACAGTGCTGGTTTTAAAAGTCAAAATACGGCAAGGAGTTGGTCAAATACAGCATTTTACGTTCACAATAGTACACACACAATATGGCCAACCTAGAAAGACTAGCCCTGCGTCTCAATGTGCATATAATACCCATCCTAAATAGTATGTGAGATTAGAAAAAGTGTGTCCCAAAGCATAGTATGTTGAAAAGAGCACGCCAAAAGTCTCCGGATGGTCTACTATTTCCAGTAGATTTTAGAAGTGTGGATCCGTGCTCACTATAACGGCTAATATTGCCCAAAACCCATCGGGGGATTCGGTTCAGAACTCGTAATTACGACTTCAGAAGTGGGAAGTAGAAAAAAAAATCTAATTATGTAATTATGCAACAGAGTATCTGTTAAAAGACGCAATTTTATGACGTGATGGTATGTCCCAAAACGTTTCTTCTGTTCTGCTACACACTCAAAAAGTATCTACTTTTTCTATACAAAAAGAGTACATACTTTTAGGGTGTAGTATAAGTAGACGAATTGGGACGCAGCATAGGTATTATTACAAAACTACTCAGAAGTTTGAGAATAGTCATATTTAAGATTTCATGACCAACAGGTGGCGCTGTGTCAAAGTGTTAATGATAAATAGCAAGTTTTGTGTCAATAGATCAAAGTGTTGCAAAGATAAAAGCTCACTTTATTTTTGGCACTCCTTACATCCATACTCACTGCTTAACTGCCCCTGTGTTGCAATTCACATACTAGCCACCCTAAAAAGTATTACTAATCCTGAATACGATTTAGGGCAGACAGTATGCAAATTGTGACACGGACACGGTAAAGCATACAGCCAGAACCAGACCAGAAGTGAGAGGAGGGGTGTGTGCCAATTGTTTATAAATTGTGTAGAGGCACTATAGAGCACAAGTCAAAACATTAAGTGAATAATGGCTTACATTTCAGTCTGCTCTTTAAATTAGAAGACTTGTAATATTAATGGTTATAATTTTAAGTATTTTAAATGGTACCTTTCTGTCCTTTTTGGAGCTGAACAAGATGAGTAGATGACTATACCTTTAATTCTAGTTTGTGTCAGTTTAGGTGTAGTAATAGTGTTAATTTAATAAGTAATAGCTGGATTCCCTGATAGGGGAATAGGGGAGAAGAAAGAAGTAAGAGAATGAAGGAGGGAAAGAGAGAGTAGGGGTGATGTCTCCCTTGACCATCTCCAGTTAAATATAGCCCCATCGACAAGCTTTCATCCAGAGACTTACTCTGTTTGTTTTGAGTTTGTTCTGTTTTGGGGGGAGGCAGGATAGGGGTTGGGGATCTTCCCACGGCCCGATCGAGAGGGACGAGTAACTCCAACAAGTGAAGGGGAGAATGAGAATGGAAGGAGTTGATGTAGAATTGGACAAGTCCCAAACAGTCCTACCTTCCAAACAGTTTCATTCTCCTTCATTAACACAGTCCAAACTTCCAAGCTGGTGTTTGAGAGTTCATGTGAATCTTTTTTGAAAAGACCACCATTTAGTTTTGGATTCTGGTCCTTGGCATGGAGGTGCTGGTGTCCCTAACAGGATTCTTATTCTTATTCATTCGCCAACTAGCATTTTTGAGTCTACCAGGTGGTCCAGCACTAACCAGCTAGAAATTCATGAAATTCAGCTGGTGAAGCTAGTTGCCCAGGGGTGTATTTCCCAAAAGCATCATAAGCCACATATGGTTCCATAGTTCCAACAAACATTCACAATGTGTGGTTGAAACTACAGTCAGCAAGCAGCATTTTTGAAAAGGATGAATGTGGAACCCCAGGGTTTGATGTAAAAAGGGAACCCTCAGCGTAATCGATCATCTGCAAAAAAACAACAAAAGCAGTTAAGTAGTCCTCAGATGTGTTTGTTATTTACAGCAGCATCACAGAGAAATTATAATTGTGGAGAAAGCCACTAAAGTATCTTTCACACAGAGAGTGACCCGGGATTTGACCCGGGTTCGTTTGATTTTGCTTCATTCACACTGCCAGTGATTTGCCGGAATCAGAGAGGGCGTTCACACACAACCCGTGTATGTTCCGGAAAGACGCGTGACGTTGGATGTGACGGGTCTCTACTTCAGTCCAGTTTGCAGACATTTTTTCGTTCTTTCTTGTATCGATGACGAACACAAACTTTCTTCTAGAGTAACTGAGTCGCACGATAACTACGTCATTGCAAAGGCTCGTGAATCATCACTACGACACACCCCTTATACGGCATTGGTTCTGGCTTTTGTTCACACAGCGCGCGTTCCGGGTCTGAACACGGCAATGTTACTAGGTCCCCAACCCGGCATCGATCCCGGGTCGTGTTTGCGTTCACACAGAAGGCACTCTGGCAATTTGCCGGCAATTTGCCGGGTCCAAAGCGCTGTGTGAAAGGGGCTTTACTGAGTTACATAGTACATAAAAATCTGATTATTTTTCTTTATATTACTGGCTTTCTGTTGTTTATGTAAATACGCTATAATAATCTGACATTAATTTGAACTCAAACTGATTAATTAGCAGAAATTGTTACTATGTGGCATCATTCACATTCTATTGCTGAACCAATGTTCAAACAACAGATGTGCGACAAAGTTACAACAGTTTCAGAAAATAGCCAGCTAGTTAACTTCTTCATCTGTGCATTATACTATGATAGTTAAGCAGTGAGTTATGTTGTTGTATGGGAAACGCACCCCAGCTTGTACTTCCTGGATACTGGTTGACTATTTAGGTTTAAAAGCCACGTGGGAACACCAGCATCCCAAAACACAAAATGGCATGGTCTTATAAGCAAGGTGCAAGCTGCCTGCGATGTTTCCAAGATGGTCGACTTCAGTGGTATAGAGCTCAGTACATATCCTACATCAACTATAAAACGACTAAGGCTAGAATACACTGCATGACTTTTGCCCAGATTTTTGTAGATTTGCACTCTGGATGAGCTAGTTGCTAAAAGTCAGAACCAGTCAGACGATTTTGAGCAGTTGGAGTTTATACAGACTTACAGAATACTGAGTAGTGTATAATGGGCACAGACTCAGAGCACAGCTTCAGACTATGATTTCATATTTTGAGCCAATTTTAGAACACATTGTTTTCATTTGTCATGCGTCTCTTATCAACAAGGCACATGTTTCTGCATAAGTTTGAACTTGAAAGTGTGTGATCCTCAGTCATTTAGTGAATGATTTCTCTGTAACCATTTACACGGCTGAAAGGTGTACTGTATGCATGATATCTAGGTGTTAAAAGACATGTAGTGTATTCCATCCTTTACTTAACATTAGACTTGCTTGTTGAGGAGGTGCTCCAAGAGATTGCTGGATTGGAATGAACTTCTGGACTCCTGCTATAGCTTCAGGGTCCCACTTCCAAACCACAATAAACAAAGACATGGAAAATCATGCTCTCTGAATGAAATATGACTGATGCTACAACACCAAGAGGAGTTGAGGAGCAGGTCACAGCTTGTTACTGTTGGAGTCCAAAATGGTATATTGGAGGAGATCGAGATGGGAGTCTTGAAATACAGATGTAACTGGCAAGAAGAGGAGACGGGAGAGTTCCTGCTGCCCAGCCATCCATCAGCACTGCATTCTCAACAGTGTAGATTTTCATCAGCTGGCACTGCGCTCATAAACACTCACATACACCATAAACCTTTTATTTCCTGTCCCTATCACTTGCTTAAATCACATAAACACGATGATGAAAGATACGATAAGGATGAGAAGAAACAGAGGAGATCATTTTGGTAACATTGAAGTTTTTAGAAAAGTTAAGGAAGTGATGTTTGTTATGCTACGCTATTTGAAACGATTGGGTCACGCTCTCTCCTAGAATAGCTGTGAGCTCTTTTTCTTCTGGTCACCTTACACTGCGAGTGAGTGGCGGAACACACCATGACAAAACTAGATCATGCGCTTGCGGTGTAGATTAATTATAATGGCAACAGTCTTGTTTGGTCTCGTTACACCAGTAGATTGCAGTGTTGACAAGGTGTATGTCAGCAAACTGTCCATGTAAACGGAGATATATCCGTGAGATTGCTAATGCTTCATGTGCGAGTGATTACAGACATTTCAGACTGGGCTTTTGCTATATGAAGCAACCTCACTCGCTGTCAGCTCTTCCGTACAGCATCGTCCATCAATTGGGTGTACTCTGAGTGAAAATGTGTTGTGAAATCATTCGCTTTGGATCTCCTAAAAGCCAAATGGAAGTCAGTATTCTCTTTGTATGTTCTTAAAGGAATTGTTCACTCAAAATGAAAATTCAGAAAATTCCAAAACCTGCATCTCTTTCTTATGTCCAGAACACATAAACAGAAATGTTTCATATTGTACTGGTATCTCTTGTCTTTTCCATGCAGCTTCAATGAACTGGTGCTTTTCAAGCTCAAAAAGTACACAGAAAGTATCATAAAAGTAGGTCCACATGCTGTATTCCAAATATTCCGAAGTTGTATGTCACTGTTAAGTGAGAAACACACCAACTTTTACATCATTATTCCCTGCAGTGAGCTCTTAACTCGAGAGTCAGTGAGTCATATGGATCAATCCTATTCAAATTATTAAAAGCTGTTGGAACCATATCAACCGATTCCTTTAAAAATAGTTAACCTGAAATAGAAAACTGGCCATAGAAGTCAGTTTATGCTAATGCATGCTATAGCGCCCCTAGTGGCAGCACTGAGAATGCGACAAATACATTTCACAATACATGTTCACATTTGAGCATCATATCACTTATAGGATTTTTTAAACACTTCAAATCACCATAAAATGTAAATTATATGATCAATAAGATATGACAACATACGTTTTACATTGCTTTAACTCACCAAAATAAGTTAAGCAACTTTTTTTATAAGTTATACAAGATTCAACTCAGTCAGTTTAATGTAATTTAAGTTGAAATTACTTCCATTTTTACGTACAATCAACTTGGATGTTTAAGGCAGCAACTTTTTTTTACAGTGTATGAATTTTTGCATGAACAATCTGCAATAAACATTTTGATAGCTAACAACTATAGTGCTATCAAAAAGAAAAAGACTACTTCCTGATGTTTCACATGTGCAGTTTAAAAGGAAGTGGTTTTTTTGCATACCATTTTTTTTTTAAACAAACATACAGTAAATCTGTTAAACACATAGACACACCAACGCGATAATGATGTTTAACTCTCAACAAATTATAGTCGGCAAACACATTCTCAATTACACTGGCAAAAAACCTTATCAGTTTTTCACAAGCCAATAAACTCAGAATGTGCAAAGGTATAAAGTGACAGCAAATAAAGAAATGTTTGAACAATAGCACTATAAAGGCAGTGATGACATATGTGAATATCTAAGGCCAGTCCCATACTGTCTTTTTACAGCTTTGAGAAGAGGAAGAACAACTGTGTGTTCACAAACAAAGTCTTCTGTAAATTTGCTGACAGGTCTGTGATGCAGCATTTAACTCGACAGAAGAGTCTTCAGAAAAGCCCTGGGAAAAGCTAACCTTGGTTTGCACAGGTTCACACCGCAACAAAAACACGAAAATGGCAATGAACTGAATTATGCACATTGTGTTTCTGGCTCAGAAAGACAAAAACTCAAGCATAAAGATGAGGGGTGGAAAGGGACTTTTTTCAGGAAAGTTACTTGCCCAATATTTAATGTCACAGACCGAGTGATATATTTACTCAAAGGATGCAATTACTTGTATAAAAGTAGTTATTGCACACCTAACTCAGCAAAATACACAAGTATGTGTAAGAGCTTTTACAACAATGTCATCTTTAATGAAAAAAAATGGTCACATATCGTGTAGTTATCTTTAATGCAAGGTGAAGTTTAATAACCAGGCTTTTGACAAAAGAAAAAAAAAAACATACTAAATTCACACAAATACTGTTTTTAACCTTTAGCTACACAGCTTATTTTTGCAGCCAATAAGTGACTATACAGAAACTGCCTTTTAAAACTAAACCTGAAAAGTATTCACTGGAATAAAATGCGGCCTCAGCTTTTATAGTAAATTTAAGGCATGTTATATTTCATGGAAAGTGTCATGTACCACTTTACACTAGGTTTCTGAATTATGGCGAGAGATTTGATGTAATGTAGATTAATTTGAGCTGAATATAATGCCAGATACTCCATGGCGCCGTTCATGTCTCGCATTAAAACGTTCATCAGCTCAAAGAGCTTGCACTCCTTCACCTTTCCTCCAAAGCAGCCACATGTCTTTCTACTATATGTGCTTGTCTCTCTCTTTTTTTCTAAACCAATCAACATGTTGGCAGTCCATCCAAGCACATCATTTGAAGGTCCAAAATAAGCCAGAAGAAGTGCCTGGAATGTCTCCCAAAACAACAGGACACGTTCACCTCAGCGTTCCAGTCGGACTGCGTATTGCTGGATCCTGTGCTGAGTGTGTATACATGCGCGTGTGTATGCAGTCTATATGCATAAACCTGTCCTCTGACATTATTCCGATAAGATGACTAAAAACTGTAGGTCACCGTACAACTAGACTCTTCAAATCTAGCAGCACAGCTGTTTCAACAGAAATGAACAATGAACCCCTGTGACTCCAGGCATTTACTCGCTCCCTTTGTCCTCATTTTCTTCAACACTTTCTTCTTCTATGAGCTCACACCTTTCGCCGTCGTGAAACTGGCCGGCTGTAAATGCAATGTAGAGTACCAGCTCATTAACAACATGAGGCATAGATGTGAAAGACAAAGCGAAATAACAGAAAGAGACTGAATTCATGCAACAGTTGTATTGCAGTCTTATTCACTAACCTAATCCTTTCTATGCAATTTACACACATTATATGGATTGCATTTTATTCACAAATTCAGTGCTATGTGTGGCTCGATTAAAGTTGTGCTATTATTGTTAATTGTAAACGATACTAAAACAAAAACGCAAATTTGTGAAAATGGTGATGCCATGCCAAGGGGGTAATCCATCGACCGGAAGTTGAAGCCGGCCGGGTGCCGCCATGTTGTAGCAGAACTTCACTTGCGTTAGCATTTCCATTGACTCCCATTCATTTTGGCGTCACTTTGACAGCGAATAACTTTACATCTGAGGCGTTTAAAGACTCCATTTGTCCATTATTTATTTCTAAAGAAACACGACAATGTATAAAGGGCTCCATTACCTTCTATGTTACATTATGGCCCCGTAGAAACCGATTTAGTAAAAATAGGCTAACGATTGCGTCATAACCACTAGGGCTGGGTATCGATTCAGATGTTCAAATTCGATTCGATTTCGATTCACAAGCTCACAGTTCGATTCGATTTCGATTCTCGATTCGATTTCGATTCGACTATAATGAATATAGATGTAATACAAATCTCAGTCTAAATATCAGTTATCATTTTTTAGACAATTTTTTATTACATTGATCTCACCTAAATGTTTGTTTTTACAATGGGGTAATTTTTTTTGTTAAGAGTTTATGCAACACATGGAAGCTTGATTTCAATCTTTGAATTAAATTGAAAAAAGTAGCACAAATAAATACAATAGAATAGGCCTAAAAAGACAAATAAAGAGACATAAAAAGAAAAGTTTTTGGGTAGGTCAGAAATACTACAGAAACTGAATAAAGTAATCCAATGTAAAATAACACTGGATAGTCTTTTAGTCCTGACTGAATTAAATACATAGGCTATTAATTCTGATTCCTTACAATTAATGCTATATTATGTTGTTTTGACAACAAAATTAATGACAGACACATTTGGCTGCGTTCACTTTAAAGGAACACTCCAACTTTTTGGGACTTTAGCCTATTCACCTTATCCCCCAGAGTTAGATAAGTCCATACATACCTTTTTCATCTCCGTGTGTGCTATAAGTCTGTTTGACGCACCCACCGCTAGCCTAGCTTAGCACAAAGACTGGACGTAAATGGTTGCAGCTAGCATACTAATCCAAATAAGTGACAAAATAGCGCAAACATTTTCCTATTTACATGTTGGGATTTGTATAGTCACAGAGTGTACAAAAAACTACGTCACATGAGACACAGACATATTTTAACAGTATAAATACTGGGAACTATATTCTCTGAAGGCGAAGCACTGCTACTTGGGCGGAGTGATAACCGCAGCACCTGAGACGTACCGTACCCAAACTCTGAACGAACTCTCTGCTCCTCACCACGGCGCGTCTCAGGTGCTGCGGTTATCACTCCGCCCAAGTAGCAGTGCTTCGCCTTCAGAGAATATAGTTCCCAGTATTTATACTGTTAAAATATGTCTGTGTCTCATGTGACGTAGTTTTTTGTACACTCTGTGACTATACAAATCACAACATGTAAATAGGAAAATGTTTGCGTTATTTTGTCACTTATTTGGATTAGTATGCTAGCTGCAACCATTTACATCCAGTCTTTGTGCTAAGCTAGGCTAGCGGTGGGTGCGTCAAACAGACTTATAGCACACACGGAGATGAAAAAGGTATGTATGGACTTATCTAACTCTGGGGGATAAGGTGAATAGGCTAAAGTCCCAAAAAGTCGGAGTGTTCCTTTAAGAACTAGTGCACGGATCCATTACGGTTTCATTATACTGTCTGTCACACGCGTTTAATGCTTTTTTAAGACATAACCGACTGTCTTTACGAGGTTACTCACCAAGACCAGAGTTTTGACATCATTTTGCGTGTTTTTAACTGTTAAAGCAATATAATCCACGAAAACAAACTTTTGTTACTGGCGAGCTGTTTGTTGTGAGGCGGATTTAGGCTGCACGCAGTGAAAAACATGCACGAGTGCGCGAGCACAGGATAGTTTAAAATTGCTTGAAAAAAGACGTGAAAATGATAAACGTTAGTTACGATGCAATGCTGGCCCGATTGTGCAAGTGAATCATGTCCCGACTCCTAAACACGAGTGTGTATCGACGCCTGCAGCGCTTGACGCTTGCCTTGTGCAGAGTGAGAAGACGCAGCACCGCGAGCCCTGAATATGGAAAAAATCGATTCGTGGCCGTTGAGAATCGATTTTGAATCGACCACATTTAAAAAAACGATTAATCGAAAAATCGATTTTTATGCCCAGCCCTAATAACCACTCGACTCTCAGTCGCGCTGTCCAGAAATTACCGTACAGACAGGAGGAGAAGCTCGCAGCTAATCGGGGGGACGTCCCGTCAAGGGAGAAGCCCATAGATAATGAGTCCATAAAAGCAACGGAATACTTACTCCTGCTCACTCACGCCAAAGAACTCTTTGCTCAAGTTCCCCGTCTCTGCAAGATTAACGTTGGCAATTTTCACGCACAGCTACTAGAAGATTCACATCTGTCAGACAGGTTGCTCACGTCATCAAGCTTAGTTTGAGTCGGTTTGAGTCTGCGCGTCAGGAACGGAAGTGCTCAAAAATCGCTAAAAATGGGCTTCAACTGTCTCAACTGAGTTCCAATGAGATGGCTCTGTCCACTTCTTATACTGTCTATGTGCCATGCACATGTGTATTATGTGTTCAATGGGCGCGTAGTGTTTCTTCACAAAGTGACATCGCCAACTACTGGCCTGGCATGGACAATACAGCATTTTTAGTCATTTCACGGATCTCTGTGAACAGGGATAATTTTGACAATGTTGTTGTATGTACACGAAAAACACAAAGTAAAACCTTTTTCGTTTTTAGTAATGGTAGTAATAGCACGTTGTTTTAGTGCTCAGTTCTCTAAATCAGGGTTTCCGAAAAAGGGGTTTGTGCGTTGATGAAAAGCTAATCATTTATTCGATCATAAAAATGAAAATTTGAAATAAACAATTACAATTAATTTTTACATGTTTAACAAAAAATTACAATTTTAAAATAAAAATGGTCATATTTACATTTTTAAATCAAAATAAAACACTTACTAAAAAAAATAGCATGTCATGTGACAATTAACCGACATCAGCGAACCGTGAACATGCAAATGTGTTGTTAAATTATTGAAATATTAACTTTAAATCCCAAGGGCTACTACAAGTAAATATTTTAGGTCAAAAGCGTTCGGCTGACAAAATGTTTGAGAATCCCTGCACTAAAACAATCAGCTAAAAACAGCGACCATAAAATTTGTGCTGAACACAAATGAAATGCCACAATTCTCATTTCTTAATATACATTTAATTCGCTTTACCAACATTTAGCCCCTTAGTGATTAAAACACAGGTTTTTCAACTGAAATATCTGTTTGCGTCTTGCTCTGCCTTACGTGCCACTGTGAGACTAAAATCTAGAAAGGTTCACTAATATCTGCATAGGATCATTCTCGCACAGACGCGCACACGCACACACACACACACACACAGAGTGCACTGCAACGTGATCGCTTATTTTTCATAAGGACACATAAATAGACACACACACACACAGTCTAGTCTCATTTTTCTCTAAATTGCGGTGCTCTGAGCTCACTGTTTCCATCTGTGTAGATGAGGCCATTTACCCCAGTATACTGTAGCTGATCAGATCCAAGTTGGAGTAATGGGCCATAAAGTAAAGGTGCAGATTCATTATATTTTATTGGGACAAAGGTCCAAAATTTACCTTCCATGGCTCCTAAAAAAAAAAAATATTTATGAGGGTTATTTGACCGAACGGAGCAAGACAGTTTTATACGGCTTGGCTGAACAGCACCGATAATTAACAGTAACTCTAAAAAGGAATGCAGTTTAAATTATGTTGTTGTAAAAAAACAATCATCATCAATCGTAGCAATTACCACCAGACTCTTTCTGAGATGGGTTTCAAAAGAACAGCTCAGGGGAATAATGGTCAGCAAGTGTGAGAGGTTTGGACTGTGATGTTTGCATTGTGGGAGTTGTGAATTTTGACAGCTGCACTAAAGGTCTGTTATTCCTCTCAGCTCTTTGTTTACTTAGATGCAGAACACACACACACACACACACACACACACACACACAAAGAGATGCATTTATATGCATTTATAGACTGAAATAGCAACAGTGTTCCTTCCAGAACATATTATAACTTTCAAAACCTAGCGAGCTGCCTGCCTAGACAGTGTTTTAGGCTTCATTCCCCCAAAATTAAGACTCTCCTAAAAGTTCAGAAGCATGAATTAAGACACTTTCTTTTGGCCAAAATCTTAGACATCATCCCATGTATCCAGCTTATTTTGCAATGTGAAAGTAAAGTAAGCAATTTTCTGTGAACTTGATGTGTATATGTAATGTGTGAACTTCCGATTCATTAGTCACTATAGATAACTGTAAGAATGCAGTAAAATAATTAGCTCAACAAATCAGTTAGTTTATGATTACGGTAATAATTTAAAATATGCATCACATTGTTAATTTGCACCAAAGGCTTTAGATATACAAAGATGGTGCACTCATATTACTTATGAATGGGAGAAAGTGCAACACGCAATATGGCGGAAAAGCCCCGCCTTTTAAACAAAAGAGCCAATCACTAATTGGTAAAATCATCGCGTCACTGCAGCTGCCGTTAGAAGTTTGGGAATTAACATTTATGGGACAGTTCATGTCAGATTTTGCTTCCGCTTTGAAATATGTTATTTAATTGAGAGTTTGATTTTAGGATTCCCCCATTTATGTAGATAGGACTTGGTCTTGGATGCCCAAAATAGCTGTCCGGAGGAGTGACAAATATGGCCGCAGAGTGAACAGACTTTCCTTGAAAGGGACTTTGATTAAACTCAGTAGAAATCAAGCCAAGCTTGTATGCTGCACAGATATAGAGTCGCTGCCTATATCGAATTTTAAAATCTTTCATATCGTTCAAATTTTCACTTACGATGGGCCGTTTCAGTTAGGATGATGCTTTAAAATAGCTAAGATCTGTAAATTAGATTTCAGATCTATGTATAGATGAATTATCTACACAATGTTCCTGAAATCAGACATAGAACTGGATAGATTTGAATAGTTAGGAAGCACTAAGTTATAAGTTATTAGTCTTGGTCTGAGAATCTACAGTTTAATGTCAGGTCAAAGTGGCCTATCTCTCTCCTGTGGCCAAGTCATCTCTGGCCTAAAGAGAAGCCCGGGAGCCTTGTTCCCACAGGGAGCACGACCTCTGAGGTCAACCCAGCCACCAAGAAGCTGCATTGGGAAAGCAACACTGAACGGGTTCCCCTGCATTATGGGGTCGGAGGTCAAGGCCAGCCTGGCTGAGAAGAACATCACTGAAACGCCTATTCTTGCTTCCTCAAAAACAAAAAGAAACACAACAAAATCTTGCTTTGAAGGTGCCACCATCAGTGAGCTCCTCACTCCTCAATAATAAAGCAACTCAGAGGACAATTTTATTGCTCAAAAAAGTTACTTGATGGGCTTCTCAGTTATGTTTAATTAAAGTACCACCCTTGTTTCTGAAGTTCCTCTTAAATATCCTTAAGCTGTTCCAGAGTTAGCAGGGTGTTCCGTACTCACCCGCTGGGAGTTTTCCCTCCTCTCCTCAAAATCATGATGCCCATAAATCTGACAAACCCTACACACCATCATCAAATATACTGTTTATGTTTCAGAGGCTCTAGACAAGAGGGCAGCCATGAGAGATGAGAAAGAGACAGGGTTCACACAAGCTTTCAGTGATTTAGGGATCTGTCACCTCGCACCAGAAACTAACCAGTCAAGACGAGGCGAAACTACTTTTACACTTGGGCTAATTATGGGCCTGGCTTTGATTCTGTCTTGTGGCATTTTTGTCTAATTATATGTTTATAAAAATGAAAGGAACTGTTTGTCAAATGCCCATTGTAGTAAAAAAGGCCCTTGCCTGACCTATAACAAGAACACACTGACAGAACTGAAATACAGTGACCAGTTTTATTGTGTTTTATTTATACTCCTTGATTATACGTGTATAATCTTGCGATTCCGGAACTGCAGATGACAGTATCTTTAGTCAAACAAGAGAGTAATGAGTCAAAATGGGTAATGAGAAACTTCACAAAACCTGCTCTATCAGTCCGATCTTTCTCAGTCTTGAGAAATTTTCCACGTTTGCCTCCTTCTGGTGTCTACCAAAAGACTTTTTACCTTTGCAAAACCAGTCGAGTCTTTACAAGAAGCAATAGTTTCCTTTCCTTCCTAGTTTCCTGCATGTGGCTAAAACAATGTTCCTCTGATTGAAACAGCTATAATCAAGGCACCATTTGGGACTGGACCAAAACACTCACTTGATGCAGGCTTGAATCTGTCCCCAGTACAGACAGTTTATATAGTCTATCCATCTGCTGTAGATTTGTTTCCAAACTCATGGGGAAAAAATCTGGGCTGCATATTGATAATGAACTAGGTCCAAAACACCTCACCCTGGAGGATCTATTTTTCCTTCTTTTTCCTTCTCACAGGAGTTCCAGTACATGAAAACAAAACTTTAGACCTATTTAATGATGGATATACGAGTTACATCAGTACTCACTGCCTAAAGAAAACCCCAATAATAAATATAGTTCTCATTTTTTGCTAATCTTGCTCTAAACACGAGTATGGCTGGTCACCAGCATACAATTCCTTTTGGATTCTGGTTTACTAGTGTCCCCATCAGGTTACTTAATGTCAGTTACTTTAGTGGTCAACCAGCTTTATTAACTGGTGTACAGCATGGATATGTTAATCTACAAGGTAAACCAGAATCAGACCAGCAATAACCAGTCAATACAAGTATTCCTAGTCAAAATTCAAACTAACTGAAACTTTCTCAGTAGGAACTTTACCAATAAAGAACAATCATAAGTGAATTTACTGTGTTGACCAACAGAAATCTGCTTGGTTTGAAAGTGTCTTCGGATACATCACTAGTCAATGGAATTTTTCGGCCAGAAAATTTCGCTAATTTGACCACACCATAACCCTAGTTCTTTCCTTATGTCTAAAATTAGATTATTTCACAGTTGGGGTGCTCAGTCTTGCTTTTTCCAAATGATCAAGGCTTTGGGGTTCATTTACAAACATAACTCAGCAGAAAGGTAGATCTCCAAGTGCAGGAATGAACACCCTTGGTTTTAGGAATGTTGTTCCAAGGATGTTGATCCAGGAATATGTCCTACTTGGCAATGTCAAGGTCATCAATATGGTAAGGTGGATAGCTGAGGTAAGGAAGGCCTATTGAAGACTGAACCATAGTGTGACTGTGACCCCTTCATTTTTTGTTTAGAGTCCAATCTTGGTCCTGGAGAAACCCTAACTAGCACATTTTGGATGCCTCCCTTGCCAAGCACACCTGATTCAACACATGCTCATGAACAAAAGTGGCTGTGCCAAATAAGAGACACATCCAAAATGTGCAATGTTGGTGGCACTCCAGGATTATAAAACACTTGCTCTCCGCTCAGTCTCATAATACTTTCTTCATGTCATTCTCCTCATTCTAAAGACTTTAACCCTGCCATACTGAACACGCTAACACAAATCAACCCTAGATCAGGTTGGTGCGCGGATTTATGTGTTCCTGCACCACATAAACACATGCTCAGTAACTCTATCCCTCTGTTTAAAGCAGAGGTGATGTGTGGCCTTGGTTAGAAAGGACATAATCTACGTAATAGGTCTGTAATCTAATGTTGAATTACGGTTAATTCTTGAAAACGAGCAACATCCTTCTGACCTCCGAACTTTGATCCCTCCTCGCTCTGCCCCTCGACCCGCATGTGGCAGTGATCAGAGCCAATAAGAGTATTGGAACTGGGAATGAGGGGAAATGGGAGTAATGGGAAACAGATTCATATACACACAAATGCCGCAAGATTGTAGTTATTTGGCCTGCGAAAAAATCCCATTTTATGGACGTTGAGAGGCTGGTGTCGTACTCTGTGATTACGGTTATCCTGCTGTGTTGTCTATCATTTGTGAATTCTCTGGGAATACATCTCTCATCCTTCATTTCTCCATGACCACACTACATCCCTCTTTTTCCCTTTCTGATTCTTTTCTTCTCAGATCACTCATGGCGTAGGCACTGCTCACTCACCATTTTATGCATATTCCACACAAAAATGTCAAGAGTTGGCTAAAAATCGGCAGTTATGATCTGGCTCTTTGGTTTTAACGCACTTTGAATGAGTTTTAATTTTGTCGTATCAACTAGTTCAGATAAACACAGCACATCAAAACCAAACAAAATGTGGTTGGTCGCTTAAATGTCAGTTCAAAGGTCTCTTCCTGTCTAAGTAGGCAGTTCTTAGCCAGAAAAATGGCACTATGGCAACACCAGATGCTTCCTAACTAACATGGGTCAAGCATAACAACCTCCCCCAAACCATACACTGCGGGTACAACTGAATTCGAAATGCATTCACACACACACACACACACACACACACACACACACACACACACACACACACACACACACACACACACACACACACACACAGAGAGAGAGAGAGAGCAAACAATCATCCAGCACACAGAGAGAGAGCAAACAATCATCCAGCTTTAAACACATTTAATAAAGCAAAATGTTTGAGGAATAAGCATATAATCATGTGAAAGAACGTCTTGCCTTGGTCTTTAATGAGTTTTTGGGGCTCATTTTACTGAAGGGTCATAGCCTCCACTCGGTTCCCACCAAATAATGACTCAAGCTTGCTGCAAAAAACGCAATTACCGCAATAAAGTTCCTTTGTGACAGCTTTACCACACCAGCTTCTGATCAGAGCAAACTATCAATCTGTCCTGCTCCACAAATAAATCATATATTTCAGCTAAAGGACATTTTTAGATAAGGTTGGGGACATCACTCACAACATTGAGCAGTACTAGTTCTCATACACAAGTTAGAGAATTGAACAAACTCCTAACTAAATCACCAATTTTGGCACATAACATATCCCACACTATTTGTCCAACAGACATGAATGATATTTTAAACTGTGCAGCTTGTTGTGGAGATTACTTGCTATGTTCTATTACTTTTCTAAACACTCAAAGAATCTTATTGCAGGAGGTACCCGAAATGAATAGCCATATAGACCAGAATCCAAAACACCATTGCAAACCCCTAGAAGCCATTCAAAGCCACCACTGACACTTTCATTAGAAAAGTGTAAACTAGTTTACCCTGGTAAAAGAAGCACACTTTAGCATACTTTTTAAAAGAGCGCTTAATATGGAAATAATATACAATACAGTACTTTAAAAAAAATATACTTAAGTATAAACTGAATGTAATATTTCTAGACACTTGACACTTGTGCATGTTAATTGAAATTAAATTAGTGAAAATGTATTATAGTGCTTCTTGATCCACTTAGTACATCTTTATACATAATTTTATACTTCTAATGTCATTGAAATATGGTTAAAGCGTACTGCCGAATGTAGTGAAAAGCATTAAACAAAAATATACTATTTGAACGTTGTATGTCATTTATTAAGCATATTACACATTTCTAATGATGAAGTTGCAATTTAGTACAATATATTTTTAATGTACTAAATTGCAACTTCATTATCATAATTTTACCTGTGGTGTAGTATTTCATATTACATTTAAAATACTACACCACAGTAAAAATTATGATCATGTACTTTACTTTAGTATGTCAGTCAACACAAAAAGGTTATTAAACCATAATGATATAATTTAAAGTTTTTAAAAGTGCACTTAAAGCCGCATTTCCATCGAAATTACTCGGAACAATTTGTCCCAGGAACCCAGAACTTAATTTAGACCCTGGTTCCTGTGATCAAAACACAGAGTACCAGCCACAGAGTATCCCTCGTTCCTGTGGAAAGTTCCTGCGGTTGAAACACGGCTTAAGTGGCCTTTGATTTCATTAATATTGTTATTAATGACAAGTTTTGCTAGCTAAACAAACCAAAAACGTACTGCATCTAATTCTGTTTTTAAGAATTTGTTTACGTTTGGTATTATAGTGTTACTAACTGTACTGTAATTTTTTATCACTGGTGAATGACACCATGCTTTCAGGAGGTGTGGCTTTAGACTGTGATTTGCAGGGAGGGTGTGACGTACGCTTTAACTGCTATCAGGCTAAAGTTAGCATTTTCCCAGATGTCCTACAGTACCTTTAAATTTATTAAATAATAAACTTCATGCATAACTGAAAAAATTAAGTTATGTGAATTTGACAATTCCACATAACTTAATTTTCTCAATTATGCATTAAGTTTATTTACTTAATTTTAAGGCAACGGGTTTCCTCACTTTTTTAAGTTAAGTCAACAGATCACTTTTTAGTACACTGCAAATGCACAATAAATACAATTAAGCACACTTCTTCACAAGGGTGCGCTATTAGACATTAGCATTGTTAGCAACTCATTGCCATGTCTATCTCAAGCATGTGTGCAACAGTAAGCAAAAGACTGAGTGTGTGAAAGAGTGCAAGGGAACAAGTGAAAGCAGTTGAGAGCTGTAAAGCAGTGGGACTTTCTTAATTCAACACACATGTTAGCCATGCTTATTTTACTGAGGGTGATTGGGGATTGGTAACTTTCACTGTACGCTGAAAGAGAAAGATGAACTATGCCTGGGTCTGAACCTCTGCCCACTCAAAAATGTCTTCATTCATTTAATATGGACAATTATCTCAGTGGAGTTTCCATACTTAAACATAAAATACATCCCGTTCGGGATTCCCAGAGATGCAAACAATGACACTCCATTCCCCATTTCAAATAAAATGTCCCTTTCTCACATAGAAACGGGCGTATTTCTGCCTGCGAGTTGGTATATGAGGCGCAGCGGTTAAACTCACCACACACACACAAGCCTCTGCGTTCAACCAGCAACCAGGCTCATCATGACATCAGCCACAGTCATTATGACATCATCACAAGGGGGTCTCAGTGCCATCCAAACCCCAGTCGCCACAGGCCGGCAACACCACACTGCTCCGTATTAAACAGAGCCAGGGTTAGACCACACTTATGACTTGTGGAAATTGTGGGGTTTTATGAGTACAGTACACTGTTCAAAATATCATTTTCCCTCTTCAAGAAACCTCAAGTCTGTTAAAATGTTTGTTTCAACTCCTGACTCTGTCCCCTGGGGCTATATGGCAGCAGTCTTTCTGTACAGTGGGAAAGAAATGTGGAAATACTTATGAGACAAATAAAGACTTTACTGTAAAGATGATCTTGAGAGGTCTCGATGGTCTTGGTCTGGATCCGGGCCTCAAGGGGTCTAGACTTGGTTCTGGTTTTGACTCCAGTTTTGCTATGGGAAAGAAATGAGTAGTTTAGATTCCCATGATAAATATATAGCAGACAACTTATATAAAATGCATATAATTTGGTACCTTAAATTTTCCAATTATCTTAGTAAGATGGCATTTAAAGTTTAGTTTTATGATAAAAGCCCTGTAGTTTAATGCAGTAAAATACAATGACGACTGAGAGCTGAACAAATAAATGTTCCTCAAAGGCCTGATATCATTTTTGATACTATTGTAACATGATTTTCTTTTCTAAAAAGGTGATCTACTGTATGGATAATCAAGTAAACGTAAGTGGCTTCGGTCCAGTAAGTGTTCAGCTTAAAATATTAATAACAAAAGTTATTATTTTGTTTAAGTTCAGTATCAGTAAAGATCAATAAAAAAGACACGTGCACCACTTTTAGAATTAGTCTAAAAGGCCTTTTACTTGCAAAAAAAAGAAGCATAAACTACCTATCAGACGATAGAAAGTAAGTAGTAACTTAGATAGTTGTCGACGGGTTTTTCACCAAGGTTATTGATCACGTTGATCATTTACACGCCTTAGAAAATTGCATATCAAATAATATCATGATACAGTAGGCTTTAAAGAGTTAATATAGTGTTGTTAACTTATAGAAATAGCTTGTATTACCTATCGTACACCACTGCTATCAAGTTGCATACAAAAAAGCTGTTGTACACAAAACATGAAACCAGTCGTCATCTCCCCAGGCCCAAACTATGTTTACACCGCTCCATCTAGTGGTGAAGAGACGCACAGCACTTTTAAATGAAACACTACGCGCATGCGCAGTGCACAGCCGGCCCAAAGAGCGATGTAAACATGGCAGCCTCCAGTGCTCGCTGTACTACACGTTGGCTGTCAGGCGGTTTACCTGGACTTCGCAGCACCTGTGCACTTTTAAAGTCCTCTAGACACGGAGATATCGCGGCTTTGAGGATATGTTGGACGCGTCGTCACGTGACGGGGGGTAATTTAAGCTGCTGGAGGCGCAAAGGATGTGTGACATTGAAGGGGGTACCAGGTGAGCTGGTTATGTGATCAAAGTTGTTGCGTTAGTGGAACAAGATTATTTTGCATAAATATATCATGTCTAACATATCACACTTTCCGACGTATTTGTCCATTTATGTAAGTGGTATTAGAGAATGATGCAACAGACTGACATAATTGCCAATATGAGTAAAGTGACAATATAAAAATGTTTTATCATTGTAACAATAATAGTTATTCTCACTAACTTTGAAGTGTGGTAACTTGGATTTGAGATTGAATGTGTGATATATACAACAGTTCACTAAAAAAGTTGTTACATTTAGGTAGAAATAGAAAATGACTTTTGTCTGTGTTTTTGCACCACCAACGAAATTATTTTCAAACAAACTCATGGCTGGATAAACAAAAGTTTGAATGTTTCCGAGCATCATACAGCAGAATTAGTGTTTTTTGGTGAGTGAAGGATTCGCTCATAAGGAGAAGTTTTGTTCCTGAATGCTTCAGTCGTTGAATTCGGAAACGCATACGAACAGCGAATGATTCACTCATAATACACTTGTCGCCACCTACTGGCGTGGTTATGTAACTGCAGAAACAACCGCTGAGGAATCCCCACTGACTGACATTTCATTACTCCCTACATTGCAAAACCCAATGAAAGAGATGGCGATAGTGACACTTTTTCAATAAAGTGGTGGAAATGTCTTTTTTTATCTCATTCATAAAATAAATAATGGTCTTATATTATTGTTGAGTCTGTGTTTGTGTTCTTCAGAGTGGAGGAGTCCCAGTGTTTTCAGCTCTCATTTCTTCCACACTACTTCTGGGTGCCATCAGCAGGATTTCTATAATGTTTTGGGGGTTCCTCGGACTGCCACTCAGAAAGACATTAAGAAAGCCTACTACCAGGTTTGACAACCCATATGACAATAGATTCATATTTTTGAAGGATGGTGGTTCACATGGGGGGTTTAACATGGGTATTTTCACTCAGTTGGCCAAGAAATACCATCCAGACACCAACCCAGATGACCCTGGAGCTAAAGAGAAGTTTGCCAAGCTGGCAGAAGCCTATGAGGTGAGGAAAGTGCCATGTTTATTTTTCCTCTAAATGTCTTGCATTACATTATTATTTGGGTGAAATGTAAGCCTGTTTGGGCTATATTTTACACCAAAATACAAAAATATGTTTTGCATTAAAAAAAGCCTATTTTTAGTACCATCATTTTTTCCATTGTGACAGTGTTTAATGACAATTATTGAGCACATTCCCTCCACCCAAATCTCATTAATATAAGTTAAAAATATAATTTATATATTAAATTGTAAAGGATTTTACATAGGCTTTATGCGTAAAGTAATATGATATTTATCTTTATAGTCAATGTTTACATTACCTTTCAAAAGTTTAAGATGGGTATGATTTTGTAGTGTTTTTGAAAGATGTATCTTAATGATCATCAAGGTTGCATTTATTTGATCAAGAATACACCAAAAACAGATATATTGTAAATGAAATATTGCAATTTAAAATAACTGTTTTCTATTTTGAACATATTTTAAAATAAAATTGATTCCTGTGATGCAAAGCTGAATTTTCAGCATCATTACTCCAGTCTTCAGTGTCACATGATCCTTCAGAAATCATTCTAATTTGATGATTTGCTGCTCAAGAAACATTTATTATGTTTATCAATATTGAAAACAGTTGAGCTGCTTAATATTGTCAAAAACCTTGATACATTTTTTTCAGGATTCTTTGATGCATATCATGTTTAAAAAATAAAATGTAATGCAAAATGTTATATATATATATATATATAAATTTTGGGGGCGAATTATATACAAGTATGACCCAGGGTTTTTTTCCTTTCTTTCTTTTCTCGAAATTCATCAGGATCTTTAATTAGGTGTGTTTGCCGTTCTGTGTGTATAGACCCTCAGTGATGAGCTGAAGAGGAAGCAGTATGACACGTACGGTTCTGCCGGTCCCAGCGCGAGTGGGGCGGGACAGCAGCAGTACTGGAGAGGCGGGGCCACTGTGGACCCAGAAGAGCTGTTCAGGAAGATCTTTGGAGAGTTTACGGGGGGTCGTGGCTTCGGAGACCTCAACTCCATGTTTGAACAGGCACCTGAAGTGAGACACACAGTGACAACTGTCCCTCACTTGTGTTCCTCTTTAAATTCCCACCACCTGAACCCTCTCTCTCTCTCTCTCTCTCTCTCTCTCTCTCTCTCTTTCCGTAGTTTGTGATGGAGCTGACGTTCACGCAGGCTGCCAAGGGCGTGAATAAGGAGATAACGGTCAACATAGATGACGCCTGTCCACGCTGTGAAGGAAAAGGTCATGAGCCGGGAACTAAAGTTTCACAATGTCACTATTGCAATGGCACAGGCATGGTGAGGACGCCATAGAAACCGTATTAGCAACCATATTTATTTTTCTTAGATTTAAAAAAATAAAAATGTCCTCTTTTATGCAGGAGTCTATTAGCACGGGCCCGTTTATGATGCGCTCAGCGTGTAGGCGGTGTGGTGGACGGGGCTCTATCATCATCACCCCTTGCGTTATGTGCCGGGCAACTGGACAAACCAAACAGAAACAGACCGTCATGGTTCCTGTGCCTGCAGGTGTGCTGCGTTGTGCAGTAGGTGTCGAGAATGAGCTGTGGTGAACGTACGAGGTACTGACTGTCTATTGTGGATGTGTTTTAGGTATAGAAGACGGACAGACAGTTAAGGTGCCGGTCGGGAAGAAATACATTTATATCACGTTCAAGGTGAGCTGAATGGCATTCACAAAAAGCCGTGTAAACAAAGTTTATAGCCTATGTATTTACTCTATGAACATGGAAAACGGCAATAGATGGGCCGACGCCGAAGTCCAGGCACTTCTCAAGGAGGGAATCCAACGCGACTTTGAAGGAACCAAGCGAAACATGATTATGTATTTCTGCTCAGTTTGTGACATTGGGCATCAACCAGTTTTTTTAAACACTTTTTATTCATGTTTGTAGTTCTGAACCGAATCCCCCAATGGGTTTTGGGCAATATTAGCCGTTATAGTGAGCACTGATCCACACTTTGAAAATCTACCAGAAATAGCAGACCATCCGGGGACTTTTGGCATATTCTTTTCAACATACTATGCTTTGGGACACACTTATTCTAATCTCACAGACTATTTTGGATGGATAGTATATGTACTTTGGGATGTAGGGTTGGTTGGTGGTGGAAAAAGCCCCTGTCCAAAGTGTCCAAATACTATTTGTTTTCATTTTGAACTATGGATCATTTTATGAATTTAAAACCTAACAAACTTATTTTTTCAAATGTTTTTCTTGTGATATTATTAAAATATATATTTTTTGTTTAAAGGTGCTCTATGTAACTTTTCTACTAAAATGAATCCTTTTTTTATTGCCTGTGTGTGAAGGGGTTGGAATCACACATTAAAATGATCCACTTGTCGAGTTTTGCTATTACCTCTGAAGGCCAGTATTCCTATTTCTATGTGAAGTCTCCGGGTCGGATTTACCGCGAAATCCAACGGATGTGACGTGCATGCGCGCTCCCGAGCCTCTCTCCTTATATACAGTCTATTGTAGACGGTCAGGGAGTTACGTCCGGTTAAAGGCGCACGTTTTTCGGCTTATATCTCAGTCAATCTTTGATCAATATTCCCAAGACTCTAATCGTTCGTAGTGCTGGACGGGGCCTTTCGAACGAGCCCACCCCCGAGGTCCAACTCGCCCGGCTCCCCGAGTTATAGCCGTTCGAAATCGGGGGTCCCAGCGAACGGCGATCCGGTAGGGGGCATCCCCGAGGCCCGCCACTCTAGCGTTCGGGCAAGGGTTCCCCTGGCACCTCCTACCCCGAATTTGAGCTCTCTGGGTCTTTGCGTTCCAGATATACGATCGATTTTCTTCTGAGATCGTGACGTCACCGGCGTCCGCAATTTTGCAGCGCGCCCGATGGTTTTCTGCTAATATCTCCGCGAAAACACCACCAAAAACTATGGTACTTATATGGTTCTTTTCAGCTCGACTAGATGGTCCCAACGAGCTCGGTGCTCGCCGAATCCGTCAAGTATTCGCCGAGATATTTGCGTAATAGACGGTATTGTCTATGAGTTCGAGCACGAGCGCTCTTGTAAAATTTGGTTGCAATCTGAAACATCACCACTAGAGGCCGCTAAAAGTTACGTAGAGCACCTTTAAGTTTGATTAAATCTCTTTTTTTCTTGGTTTATCTTAAGTGTTCATATTTTTGGGGCCTGAATATAATTTTTTACAATTATTGACATATTTAGTGTTATTACAGATTTTTCTAATGTCTACTATTATATGCATTTCTTTACCTTTACTATCCCTTTTAGAAACTCCTTTAAATGTCATCTTCATAATGTATTCCTATTTATTAAATTAGCTTAATCTGCAAAACTATCTTTAATTTATTATTTGATTTTACAATTATTTTTTACTTGCATTGATTTTTGTTTTGTTTAATTTCACACTATTTGTTTACTTTACATTCTCTACTGTTATTTTACTTTTAGTAACTCTAATTTATGAAGAAAACAAATTGTAATTGTTAATTTCATCCTGCTATTATTATCTTTTATTTTTATTTAATTCTACACTTATTGTATTTTAATTTAAACTAGTGTTTTATTTCATTTTATACGTTATATATTTTAATTTTTTTCTACTGTTATTTTACATTTACTATACTTTGTAACCGTTTTTTAAATTAATGTTATCCATCTAATTTATTCCTATTCATTAAATTGCTAATTGTTGTTGTTAATTTCTCATTTTCCTATGCTCTTTCTGGTTTCTGTGTTATTTTATTTCGAGCAATTTGCAAGTGTGTGTATATCTCTTGTGTTGCAGGTCCAGAGGAGTCCAGTGTTTCGTCGTGATGGGGCGGATATCCACTCTGATGTGATGATTTCAGTAGCGCAGGCGATTCTAGGGGGAACAGCCAGAGCCCAGGGCCTGTACAGCACCATCGACATTGCGGTTAGAAAACAAACGCACTCAGTGGAATTCGCCACCGTATTTTATGACTAAAAGAGGAAATGTGTTTCTTGCAGATTCCTCCAGGCATTCAAACCGACCATAAGATCAAACTGGAAGGAAAAGGCATCCCACGCTTGAATAGCTTTGGCTATGGAGACCATTATGTATATATCAAAATCAAAATTCCTAAGTAAGAGACTTTCTCAGACACACACGCCTATATGCACTTCCAGTTTGTGTTTGTCTAATAAATCTCATGGATCATCTACAGGAAACTGACACATAAGCAGAGAACATTGCTTTTAAGTTATGCAGAGGATGAGATGGATGTGGAGGGAGTTGTTACTGGAGTAACCAGACCAGCCACCGGTACATCAACTGACACCTTCATACACACAGACAAGAAGAATGCAAAGTAATCTGCCTACACTTACCTCAAACTAAAGCCTTTTTGATAAATGTTTGTGTGTTTATTCAGGTAGTTCTCAAGCCGGACAGACCTCAGAATCAGGGCAGAACAGAGAGGAAGAGCCAGAGAAAGAGGAAGGGGGATTTTTCTCTAAACTGAAGAAGATGTTTACCTGAAGATCATGGAAGGAAGCAGTCTTGTGATGTTTTAGTGTAGACTTGATGAACAGTATATTCGATATTTAAAGACACCTTAGATTCCAAAAGTGGGCCACTAAAACATACCCAGTGTCTTGTCGCTAGTTTTGAGAATAGAGGAACAATTTAATTTTCAATCAGTGTCTTTTAAACCATCTCAATGGTCGATCATCAGTCAAGTTAACAATGAATATTTCCAGTACAAATTATTTTTTTTGTTTTCATTCAGGTAAACAATCATGCATTTCTATTCTACTTGAAGGCCAAAGACAAGAAGTGTGAAAGGAGCACAAGAACGAAGCGCTTTCACCCAGTAGAGGACATCTCCAATCACTCTTTGTGTCACATTTGCTCATACAGATTAATTACAGAAGAGGCAATTTCAGACTCTTTGAAATTAAGGATTTAAAAAAAAAACATAACTCCACCAATTCTCAGCCTGACCATGACATATGGGCTCTCTGTGCTACATGTGTGCTGTTTGGTGTGTGTTGTTGTTGTTTTTTTAAGGGGAATGTCTGAATAAACTAAGTCACAAGAAATCTGTTTTGTTATGTAACAAACAGAACTGTAATAAAATGAAGTAATAGAGTTCAAACTAATAAGGTATGAAAGGCTATATTTTATTGTTAAAATAGTTGAGGCTAAAGAGTATTTCTTGACTGGTCACACAGCAACCCTTCAGCTGTGACTACATTATAAATAAAATTGTATTCTTTCAATATATTTGCTTCACAATTGAATACGTTTTACTCTGTAAACAGAATATAACAGATGTCTCCTAAAATTACTATTTATTTAAGCAGAATATTTTCTTGAAATAAATTTAGCTGAAAAAACAATATTACTCAAAGAAAATTATTATACTTTTTTTTTTATCGAAAATTAATTGGCGCCAAAAAGACATGCGCAAAAGAGCTGCTCGAGCTCTTTCTGACTGGATCAATATCAGACGAAGCTTTGTAAAAACCGTAAGTACTGACAGTATATCTCGCTCTATTATCTAGACCAGGCACGTGCACAGGTAGGGCTCAACCTGTGCAGAGCACATGCCATTTTTGCCGAAGTGCCCTTTTTTTGGTGGTGGTGTTTTTTTTTTTTTATAAATGAATGCTATTGGTCACCCTTTAAGTCTATCTGTCTGTTTAAAAAATATTTAGCCAATGAAAGATCTTAAAAAGAGCTTGTGTAAATCTTGTTCGATCTTAAACTGTCAGTAAAGCTGATAACTCCGCCCCCTCTATCGTGACTGAATGAACTGAAGCTCCACAGCGGCCGCACAGCAGACAGCAGTTGACCGAAGTTTTGCAAGGGTAAACAAAGATCTTGTTGTTTAAATAAGTACTAAACACGTTGTCTATAAAAGCGCATATTTTATTTATTTGATGTCTGATTAAGATATGTGGGACCAGAGAGAGAGGGCTATGCTAGCATTTGCCATAGTCATAGCCAAATAGCCTACACTTAAATAGCCTGTGCATACAGCAGCATTTCATTTTTTATAAAATGCGATTTTGACCAAATGTATTTTACAACAGGAAAAACTGAGCGCCTATATAGCTATAACAATCTAGTTGGTATGTAAGCTGTTGATGAAAATGTAATGATGCCGCCGGCGCCGTTTCCATCGGAAAATCATAAGCACATGCGCGCCCCCGCGCTGTTCGTACTGGAACTACACAAAGCAACGAGTGATCCTCGTCACCTAGGTAACATATATTTCTAAGAAATGTGTTCTTTGATTTATGATTGCTGATACACTTAATTTATTAACATTTAATCATTTAACATTTAATGTTATGGTAATAATATTAAATTATGGTTAATTCAAGTCTGTTAATATGCACGTATTCGCTATCTAATTTTTGAATCTACAGTATTCTATACCTACCCTCCGGTCGTCCTCACATGTATAAATGTAGTAAAACATGGTTTTAGTACAACTTAGTTTTAGTTTTTAGTACTTTAGTAGTAACTAAAAAAAACATTACAGAAGATCAATGTGAAATCTTTATATTTTATCATGCAGAATCTAATTCATGATTTAATTCATTCGAAGGCTTAATGTATTTGATCCAAAATAAGCAAAAACAGTAATATTGTGAAATATTTTTACAATTTAAAATAACTGTTTTCTATTTGAATATATTTTAAAATGTAATTTATTTCTGTGGTCAAAGCTGAATTTTCAGCATCTTTAGTTCAGTACTCTGCAGTGTCACATGATCCTTCAGAAATGCTTTTCACTGCAACTGTACTTTTCACACTATTTTATAATTTTTTTCATTGCTGGCTTATTTTATGGGAAGTGTAGTGAATAAAAGACCTTCAAGAGACCAACATTGGTCCTCCACAGCATCAGGTTTTTGCCATCAACTGCAACTGTGGAGAGATCCTTTTCCAAAATGAGGTTAATTAAGAACCAACTCCGAAGCCTCTGCTCAGAGGAGAGACTAGACCTTCTCCCCATAGCCATAGAGAGGGACATCCCAGTGGATCACAGTGAAGTCATAAACATCTCCAAGCATGGCTCACAGAAGGTTGCTGTTGTAATTAGGTTTAAAGAAGCCCTGAAACCCTGTATATCTATATTATTATTATTATTATTATTATTACGGTTATTAATAGTGAATAAATCTAAAGCTTTTGAGACTATTTTTTTTTATTGAATTTGTCATGAAGATGAGACCATTTCCTCCTTTAATGTAGGCTTACTAAATAATCTTGATATAAAAAAAAGGGAGGGGGGTGCCCTTTTTTAGTTTCAGCACATGCCCCTCAAAAGGTCTGTGCATGGCCCTGATCTAGACTGTCTTTGGGATACATATTTAAAATGCATAAAATACTTTTGACCTCGTTTTAACCACGAAACATTGTCACCGTCTTTCCTCTCCACTAGGTGGAGTCCTTGCATTGATAATTAAAGACTGCATTTCTGAGGTGAGTGAACGGGAAAGTATCCGTATAAATGTCAAAATTAGTTAAGCACTGAAACGGTATATGTGGCATTAAACTTAAATCACCTAGTGATGTGTCTTACTACTGTTCTGGGTTAATATCCTAGTCTGTCCCTATTAGAGTCAGAATCTCCAGTGCTTTCATGGATGTTGATTTCCTCCATGTTTTTGTTATTTAACGTGTCACTTGTGGCTTCTACTTGCGCTCATTGTGAACAATAATAACAATATGGAGACTTCAGAGTGTCTTCTGGGCTTATCTGTCTATAAAAACTATCCTTATGAAATGTCCACAGTCTGGACAAACAAAACTAGAAAATTTAGCTACACAAAGTGACCTCATAAGTGACTTTGAACCATAGTGGCGTCAACCCATGATTTGTTCTTTAGACTGGGAGACAGTCCCTGGGTTTTGAGGATGAGGAGTACTGGAGTTGTATACATGCACGTCAATCTGGTCTCCAAAACAGCAAGACCATCACAGCAACGTCAATGTACAGGGACTCGTAAGTACAGACACTGGCTCCACATACCCAACTGACACTCCAATACACAGTAGCTTTGCCCAGAGGAAGCCCAGAAAGACACTGCGTTTGGAGGAATGTCAATCCGTAGTTGTGTTTGTTCTCCACTGCTCCTTGGATACTCAAAGTCTATCACTCGTCACAGTGTCTTTACAAAGCCAAAGAAACTTGAACTAAAAAAGTAAATAATGTACAGCACACTAACTGACCTTAAAGCAAAACCCCTAAACTCTTAAGTCAATAGGCAGCTATACTGAATGAATGGGTAATGTATAAACATGTAGGTTGTAGTATGTAGGTCATTCTCGGCACAGACATTCTAGCACAGTCAAAATGGTTTAAAGACACTTGCACACTGCTGCTTGTATGCGCCTCAGGAGCTGTAGGATTACATAGACGGGTCAAAAAAGGGTGAACAAGTCCATAGAGAGAAATATGAGCAAACAATATAATTAGTAACGCAGTAATATGTTGTATAAATTACTGTTCATGATAAGTTAAAATGCACTTTATGGTCAGTTGAGTGTTGAAGTTTCAATTTTCATGACTAATTCAAAAATATATTTTTAAATAACATATTTTGATGACCTTTATTAATACATGTGAAAGTACACAATTATTTTTCTAAATATATTTTTTAAAGGAAACTTAAAAAAAATACCATGAATTAATTTACATATCATTAAGAATATTTTTGATACTTCATAACCTTTCGAACCCTGCTATGACATAAAATGGTTAAATTATATAAAGAAAAGTTTAACTATAGTATCATTTTATTTAATTAGAAAAATATATTTTAACAAAACTGCTTCATTGTTTATTTTTTTAAGAGATTATGGCAAAATGAATTTTTATTTTATTTCCCCCCCCCCCCCCCCCCCCCCCTTTTTTTCCATATATCAGGACACTTGTATCACCCTGACATTTTTTAAATGAATGCTTCCAAAAACATCTTTAATTAAATCATTAAAACCTGCTTATCATAGAAAAGCTGGATTTAAGTCATTTTTATAAATTAATTGCTGGTATCTTTTGAATAAATTAATAGACAGGATGAAAAATGAGCATTGTATCGCTGACTCAGTTCACATGGCAGCGTCAACTTCGCAGCAGTTGAGCGTACTTACAGAAAATAAATGTTTTAACAATCAAGAAGCAAGTTCTTCATCAAATGCATTATGCAGGTTTCCAGTAAAATGTTACCACATAATGTTCAAACCTTTTCACTTCATGCAGTTTCTGGTAGGGTATTTGATAGTTTGAGGTGCTTCCATTGAGATGGAAAAACGTATTGAAGTGGATGTCAGACTTTGGTTGGCGGCTCTCTTCTGGTAGGGCAGTAAAGGGGAGAAGGGCTCCTTTGTGTGGCTGACTGCGGAACATAAAGTACAGTAGTGAGCTCTGATTACTTTTAATGTGTGTGTGTGTGTGTAGTGAAGTGGGTGGAGGGCAATAGAGGGCCTGCGCCCTGTGTAGCACTGCTCTCTGTACACACACTTCTCTACACTGATATATATCTCTCCCTTTCTTAATGGCAGGCTTTCCACAGGAACGGCAAAGCTCTGATCAAGGCAACAAATTACTAGATTGCCACCATTCCCACTGACAGACTATGGGGGGGTGTGGTAGTGGTAGTAAGAAAATGTTCCAGACCCAAGACAAAATTCAAACCTCAAACCATCAAGAAGTGAATGTAAAGCTTGCAAAAGCATATTAAAGAAGTACAGTGGCCCTTGAAAAGTACTTGGACACTTTTGCATTCTTAAAAATGTAATTTTATTAGATTAAATGATTTAAAGGCACACTATGTAATTCTTTGCCACTAGAGGTCGCTTATTCAAAACAAAGATGTAACTTGATGATGCCTTTGAATTCGTGGAATCATGGGAGTTGTTGTCTTCGCCTCTCCAGCCGGTGGAAAATGCTACGCGACACGTGGCTCGAGAGCAGTGTAGCTTTAATTATGCCTCAGACGCCGCTTCCGCTTCTTCCGGTGTGGTAACGCAAATCTGTTTTTATCATATTAGATACATTTGAGTGTGTTGAAAGTTGTTATAATGCTACTCTCTGCGTTCGCTCGGCGGCTACTATATGAGACACTTGTTGCACACTGCCGTGAGCTAGATCGATAATAGGCATGGTAAATATGGTACTCGCGGTAAATCAAGAAAACGAGATTTAAACAAAAAGACTAACTGTGTTGAGCTGTATAACAATTAGTTTTCTGTCTATGAATGTATCCAAACAGTTGCTCACCTGTCTAATAAAACACATAATATATTAAAGAGTCTTTGGTGTTTACTACAAAATGAAAGCCGGAAATCGAGGGTAACGCGGGTATGATGTCATTGATCTCATGAAATGGCGTATGTATGACACGCCAATTCGTATTTCCATTTTTGGCGTGCTATCAACACGCATAATCGCTTTTCAGCGTGTTTATCAACGCCGTTGACTTAACGTTACATTACTGTATATATATAAATATATGACCTACCCCAACCCCGTCCCTAAACCTACCCGTCACTGGGGTTAATACCATTTATGAGTCTTCCCCTACCATCCTACGAAAAATAATATTGCTCCACAGATGTAGATATGAATTTTGCTTCGTTTTGCTCGGACATTTAACGGCGTGTACATACACGCAAAAGATGACGGTTCGTTTCGGCGTGGACATACACGCGGATAGCTCAAAATGCGTATAGATAACACGCCACTTGACTTGAAAGTGGCGTGTATGTTTACGCAAAGTCATGATGTCATGTTGGATAGGAGACGCACGGACACGGTCCGTGTCCTGGTTAAAACCGCTTATTTCTCTGGATTTAAACATTCTTAAGGCCCGTTCACACCAAGCACGATAACTATAAAGATTAGAGGCCTGCATTTCAGCCCGAGCCCGACGGGCCCCGACTTATTTACGCTTCTAGGGCCGGGCTTCGGGCCAATTTTCACGTCATAGTTCACACGCGGGCCGGGCCTCGGGCCTGTTTTAGGCTTATCTTTTTTTATAGCCTATTTTAGACATTAATTAAAATAAAATATGAGAAGATGACGATTGAAAAGCAAACATAGAAAGACGTTTTATAACCTATCACACTGACATGACTGACACATGACAGTCTGCTCACGCACACGCACAGGTTTCCCGGCGGCGCGATCTGAGATTCGTGCGACCGGCTCGTTCTGTGTTTAGTGTCCCGGTGGCGAGCGTGACTTCAGCGCAGCTGGAAAAAGTACGACTGGATTAAAACCTTCCACTGTGGATGCTGTGCTTTTTCTTCACGATGCTCTGAGACTGTTCTTAGCCATGTTAGGAGGTTGTTTTTTGTTTGATTGGACTTTATTTTCATGAGTCTGTTGAAAACTATTGGAAATAAGAATGGCCATGTTCTGTAGTGAAGACTTGATTTTTGAGGTAAGATAACCTGCATGTTTGTTTTTAATGTAATTTATTTGATTTGTTTAGATTGCATTCTCTGTATTGTATTGTAAACTCATTTAGTTTGCGAGCGCTGTTGCGACTGAGCAGCAGAGCAGTTTGCCTCAGCTTTTCAAAAATGACAATAAACGTTTAAACAAACGTTAACTGTCTGTGTGATATGCTTAAGTTGTTTTATATATATGGATTGTATTGTAGCCAAGTAAAGTGTTGATTTGAGAGGCTATAAATGGATCAAACATGTTTAACTCACTGTCGGCTGCTTGGTCGTCATAAAAAAAAAAAAACATTTTTCTAAATTAACTTTATAAAGAAATGAAAATAAACTTACTGGTAAATACTTTGCCATTGAGAAGAAAAAAATATCTGTTTTACTGACTGCAACATAGGGCAGGCTGTGAATTTTTTTTTTTTTTTTTTTTTTTTTTTTTTTTTACGGGCTCGGGTCGGACTCGGGCTGATCATTCTAATGAGCTGTCGGACACGGGCCGGGCTAGGGCCTGAGCGTCTCGGGCCAGGGCCGGGCTAGGGCCTAGATTTGAGGCCCGTGCAGGGCTCTAATAAAGATAACGATAAAGATATAATTCTAAAAATCGTTCTCCATATTAAAGAATAACAGAGTTCACACCACAACTATAACGATAAAGATATGAGGAACAATATCGTTGGGATCACTTTCAGAACGATTTTTTTCCAGCTGTCGAACGATAAAACACTGACAGCCAATCAGAATCCATTCTAATTTAAAGGTCCACTTTGAAACCGCAGCGCGGGCGCGCGCGTGCTTAGAATAAAAAGACCGTTATCAGTCGTTGGTGTGGACGCATATATAGTTATCTTTATCGTTATCTTTATAGTTATCGTGCTTGGTGTGAACGGGCCTTTAGAAACATTTGGGATAATGTAAGTACACAAATCAACGAAATATATAACATTGTTCTAGTGGTTTTTGGATATTTTGATACATTGCATAGTGTACCTTTAAGCAGAATATAGAATTGTAACAAGGAGCATTTGGCGAGTGCTTTAGCGGCCTGCAGGCCTTCAGAGAGTCTTATACGGCCTGCATAGCACAGGTGTGCTGGATTACCGGGTGGAGACTAGGTAAGTATGCGAGGGTCTGTGCGTGGAGCCGCTGGGTCACCGGGCCGCCATAAACATCAGCTTTAAACACAGAGCGGGAGATGGAGGAGACACCACTACCAGCCCTGCCCTGGGGTCATCCTAGCAGGAGAATGATATAATACAGACTCATCTGCTAAAGCAACACACCCAACACCGCTTGAATCCGCCGTACCCTCTGGACGTCGAAGCGTGTGTCTGCATGCACCTTGCGTTGTGTGCGTTTTTGGAGTGATGGAAGTTGATGGTTTAATCTCCGACTGTAACTGACCCCCGAGCAGCTGGACGAGACGAACAGTGGAAGACGGCTCTCTTTGAAATATGACAGATGATAGCATGTGATCTTGGCCATGCGAAATGCTTCACCTCGACCTTTTCGTCATCTCTCATTCTGTGCGGCGTTCCTTCGTGGCCTTTTGTTCCGTTCCTCTTGTTTTTTTTGCTCTCCTTTCTCTCTCTGAGTCGTGAGAATTCTTGCAAATCCCCGCTGAGAAGCAGTCTTCTCTCCCGCTGCTGATTGTTCAAAGCTTTAAAATGGGAAAATAGGATGTGTATGTTTTTTTAACACAGCTTTTTGCGGTTTCGCCAAGCATTTTTCCAGCGAGGACTGTTTTAGCATTACACGATAAAACCCAAACTGGACTTAATCATGTTCCCTCCTCGCCACTTAATGTCGGAGGAGCGGGAGGGTCTGAAACCAGACGATATCCTGAGGAGACCAAGAGCAGACCACCCACACACAGAGAAAAAGCAAGGGGGACTCCCGCTCGACAGAAAACCTGAGCTGGCTCCGTTTCCACAGCCGCCCTTCTGTTCTCAAAGAATACCTGAACCCATGACATCATTCTTCAACTGTAGGAGACAGAAAATAGATGGCTGTGATCTCCTGGGTACAATCATGCACTGATGACTGAAACATATCAGAAGTTGGAGATCAAGGAGTGCGGCTGGGTGTGTTTATAAAAGCAGCATGGGATTTTATGTGAATGAGAGCGTATGTGTGTGAGAGGAGCCGTTTGAATGACTGTAGGAGCATTAAATCTACAGCGCCTCAAAGAAATGATGTTTTACATGAGATTCTGGGGTTGCACTCTGAATTGAATGTGATCAGATAAAACAACCGGATAAAATAATGTTACATTGCTGGATGCACACAAACAACAAGCATACTGTACAGAGTGAGCATGCAGTGTTAGTCTTATGAACTACTTCTTTTATGAAAAGATTCATAAACTCAGAAGTTATCAGTTTAAACAAAGTCCCTTTAATACAATTCATTCAGCTTCCATCTTGGTAACGCATCCATTTTATATCTAGGTAATCCAAACTCTCGTGAAAGACATACTACTAAAATATATTATAACTGGGAATTGTAATAATTAATCACATTAAATAATAATATTATTTATTAATTGTATCAAATGAAATTATTATTATTATATATTACAATTATTGTTAGATTTAATTTAAAATACATTTTAAAA
This sequence comes from Rhinichthys klamathensis goyatoka, assembly GCF_029890125.1. Lineage (NCBI taxonomy): Eukaryota > Metazoa > Chordata > Actinopteri > Cypriniformes > Leuciscidae > Rhinichthys > Rhinichthys klamathensis. Next base: position 642,934 of record NW_026606808.1, read on the forward strand.
TAAAACATTCAAATATTTTAAATTAAATGAACGAAATTAAATATTATGAAATGAAAAACAATAATTGCATAACAATTATAATGATTAAATATTACAATATTGTTAGATTTAATTTCAAATCAATTTTAAATTAAAACATTAAAATAGTTTTTTTTAATTCAAAATCTTTAAAATATTTTACAATTTTTTTAATTTTACATGTAGAATAGCTTAAAATAGCCAACTTGGGCAGCCATCCCCATTTTATATCTAGGTAATCCAGATGGTAAAATATGATAAATAATAATAATAAATTAACTATTAAAAATATTGTTAAATTTAATTTAAAATAACTTTTTAAATAATTGAAAATAGTTTGAAAAAAAGTATTGTTTTATACTTAAATACCTGTGTTTAGTATGTAATTAAGTCCAATTATGATCCTTTTATGATTCCGCTTTTGAAACAGAATGCGGTGGGGAACAATGCATTAAGGCCCGTTCACACCAAGAACGATAACTATAAAGATAACAATATTAGCGTCCACACCAGCGGACGATATCGTTCTGTTTATTCTAAGCGTGTGCTTGTCTGTCTCTTTAAATGCTCGAGCTCGTTACAGCAGGATGCGTTCTGATGGGCTGTCAATCATTCATCAGCTGGATAAAATCATTCTGAAAGTGATTCCAACGATATCGTTTCCCTGTGCCGTTATCGTTATAGCTGTGGTGGGATCTCTGCTATTCTTTAATCTTGAGAATGATTTTTAGAACTATATCTTTATCGTTATCTTTATGGTTTTTGTCATTGGCGTGAACGGGCCTTTAGTGTGTGTGGTAACAATCTCCCTCCATCTGGTCTTTGAGCTCTTAGGTTGATCTGAGCCACTGAAAGCAAGCCAGTCAGGCTAAGTGCTGTTATCTAATGATACCTTCGTTTGGGAAAACTAACTATTTTCAACACCAGCACCAACAAAGCATGCATGGCCAACCCTGTTTATCACAGGAGGTCCTGAAGGCATCTTCAAATCTATCTAACCCTATTCCTTCTGCACTCTCCATAGTCCCAGGTTAAGCCAGGGGCCTGTGGGATTTGAGACCCCAGCACCTTTTTTAAGTCCTCCCCAGTGTTTTTAGGTTCTCTGATGTTGAGGTCAGTGACTTCCGTACACTAAAGCCTCTAGCCATGGTTTCAGCGCGTCTCACTGCGCTGATATAAATGTGTTTTAAAGTGATAACCTTTATCCAGGACCACCAGGTCTCTCACTTCACTTGTAGCCCTAGGAAAAAGGAATCAGTCCCTGAGCTCAAAGGCCAAGTCCAATCCCACCGTCACCGTCTCAAAACATTCCACTGTTGCACAATCCTTGCAGCCTTGAAACATTCTGGCTACGTGCCCTGCCAAAAAAAGGATTTAGACACCTAAGGCATATCTTAAGCTTGTTCATCCTCATGAAGCTCCTCTGTGCCCAAAGGCAATGAATTAGAAATTTGTCTCCTAATATCTCAAAGACTCCTGAAAGTGCACCAATCAAATCGCAGCAGATGTCACAGAGGGTATCGAGTCCATCCCGTAACAAGGCTTGCACAGAATATTTTTTCTTTTTCCTCTTGATCGCCACAGTTTTCTGCATTTAATTCAGATGGATAGTCTTGTACAAGAACAGATGCATTACATCGAAGCGAAAAAGAGTCAGAAAGTGAATGAAGGCAGGCAAGGTGGCAGATGAAGAGGGTACGGAAGGAGGGAGAGTAAGAAGACAGCTGCATGAAGAGGAAGATGAGAGGATGAAGAGCAGGGATGTTGACAGGGAAGCTTTGGCTCACATGCACACATCTGGCTAGAGATTACAGCTGGCACGACAGCATGCACGACCGTGAACACTACTGCAACTCCATCACTGCCTCTAGAAGTCATTCATTTCCATTGGAGATTTGATAGATAGTGACCGTTCATTATGCAACATTTGAGGAGATTTAAACTTTATGCATATAAGCAGCGACTACCGATAGGAGCTCAAATGCGAAACCTTGCAAAACCTAAAATAAAACTGAATAAATTCACCTGTCTCTTCATTTCCTCTCTCTCTTTCCTTTATTCTCTCTTTTTTCTCCATATCATTTTCCTTAACTCTTCCCTCACCCTCTTTTCCCCTTTGATGTGAAATGCATCTCAAATCTGAGGACATCATGATCACATTATAACAGTTACCCGCTTGCCAGTGAGGCATTTGGTCTTTGATGAAAGGGGGGAAAAAATGAGAAGAAAAAAGTGACAGAGGTGGGCTTGTCAAACTCAAAATCCCTGTTCGGATCCTGCCCCGGCACGTACGGACAAGCAGGGCTTTCCCCGAGCAGCTTTGAACTAAAGCACAGCTATAAATCACATTATGTTTATATATATATATATAAAATGTAATGTATAATGTGTTTTATGTTGGGATAAGGGTGAGATGAGATATGGCTGTTTTGTCAACAATCTACCCTACCAGTTCAGGTCTCTCTCTCTTCTTCTTCTCCCTTTCTCTGACCCGCAGGCTTTCCCTCTCTTTATTGCTCTGCTCCTCTGATGTTCTTGCCCTAATCTTGGCTGTTCTGCAAGTTGAAAACCCTTTTTCTCTGTTTCCGCGCTGTTTGATCTTGCACGTTAAGCTTGAGGAGCCTTCTCAGAGCCGAGAGACCCCGAGGTGAGGGGTAGCATAGAACAAAGGACAGAATATTGTATAGCTTTGCTCACATGAAAACATAGATAAAACTGTCTAAAACTGGCATTTGCACTTAAAGATCAATGCTCAATTCTTGACATATTGCAATGTAAGTCACACAATACTGTACATGGACGTTCAAACTTTGCAGGTCGGTGGAAATGAAATGACTTGACCCTTGCTTTATATAACAGCTTTATTCAACGAGAATCACTGCTGTGTTGGTGGAAATAAGAGATGTTTTATGCTTATAAAACACTTTATTCATAGTCTAACTTAGCCAGAGCATAAACTGTCCACTTAAACAGGAAGGGACATCTGAACAATGCTTTTTTAACATGACATTTAGTGATGTGTAAACCTGAAAGTCGGACATAGCACTGAAACAAATGTAGCCAAAATCTTGCAAATATTTTATATCATATATATTGCAACCATTGGCAAATCTAATGGCTAAAGAAATTGGGGGTGAACTATTTAAAAAGAACTACAATATTTCATAACACTGTATCAGTATTCTTATGACAAGAATCTGTATTTTTAGTGACATATGTATGTTTAAATGCTTATAAATCTGCAATTGCAATATAAATCTATTCTAATGCAGTCAAAGTTCATTAAAAATAATCAATCGCAGTTTTAACGTACTCTGTCACAAATGTCAAGCCTTTCAAATTTCAGTGTCTGGTTCTGAATTAAGGTAACAAATTGCAAAAAAAACTAATAACTTTTTGAATTTGGACGGATGGATGGATGGATGGATGGATGGAGTAAAAATCCAAACTGTGACATTAAATTGATTTGGATCCACACCAAAAAGTTAAACCGATAGTTCAATCAAAAGTGAAAATTCGGTCATCCATTACTCACTCTCATGTCGTTCCAAATCCACTTTTGTTCATCTTTGAAACATAAATGAAGATATGTTTAATGAAATCAAAGTCTATTCACCCAAAACTCTGATGGCTCAAAACGTACATAAATAGATCATATAGATTTTAATTTTTGGGTGAACTAACCTTTCAATATTCTTAAAAAGCCACAAAAAAGTATCTTCTAAGTCAATAAAGAGAGCAGACACGTGCTCAAGGCTCTTCAAAGCTGCACAAAAGTGAGTTGGTGTTTCTGTGGGAATCCCTGAAGGCATTTAGGGCTGAATTAGCTGAGCTGCTGAGTCACACAGTGGATGGACTCTAGAGAGGATCTGCTCTTTCATCAACTGTGCAATAATGCTAAATCTTATTTGTTTTTCTTCCAAGAGTATGAAGCGTATGTGTGTGTATGTGAAAGGGAGCGAGACTGGAGGAGGGGGGGTGATGGAATCCCATCTTGCCTTGGGGCAAGTTGGCACCTGACTGCTTAACAAAGCCCCGGTCAGAGGTCAAAGGTCAGATGTCACGGAGAGAGAGCCCCTACGTGGAGCGTGCTGAATAAACTGCAGCTAAATCTTCCTTTATGTCCCTTTAACTCATCCTCTCCTTCGTTGTCCTCCCTTCTCTCCTCGGCTTTCTCTTTATCAGTCTAGTCCAGGCGTCTTGAGCTCTATTCTCTCTGTGTGATGTATGTAAGACAAGGGTGAATGTAAACCCAAGGGCTCCTCAATCATCTGCTGGAGGGAAACCGTTTAAAGCCTCAATCCACACTCAAAGTCCATTGTTTATTAGGTGACGCTGAAGGTGCGGACAGACTGACAATACACTGTACACTGGTAGTGCAGATGGTGAAAAGGTCTAGAAATGTGACGTTGCAGTGTGAGTTTGTTTTAAAGTTAACCTTCATGCTCTGTTGGGGTATAAAAGTCCACGTTCAAGCTCAAACAACGATTGAATTGAGGCTTTTATTCACATATAAAAATTGATCAGTGAATATATACCGAAGCTCAATCAAACGTGCTGCGTAACACAAGAATGAACCTCATTGGTTCTCACACGTCAAACGAACATGATTGAGCTTACGTTTACCACAACTGATGTGTGAGTTGATGAACGTTTATATGTGAATAAAAGCCTCAATTCAATCTGTTCCTCATATAACGCAAGTCTCTTTAGAAAATTTGCGCTTAATTCATATGGATTAGTTTTACAATCTCTTTATGAACTTTTTGAAGCATCAAAATGGTAGTTGCGTAGAAAGTCAATGCAGAAATCTCTCAGATTTCATCAAAAAGATCTTCATTTGTGTGCCGAAGATGAACGAAAGTCTTACTGGTTTGGAACGACACGAGGTTGAGTAATAATGAAAGAATTTTAATTTTGGGTGAACTATCCCTTTAACATTGAAGTATCAAGTTGATATTTTCTCAACTCTTTCCCAGCCATTGAAGAATTTTTTGTCATTTATGACGCAACACTTCCCCGCCATTGATGGAAATTTCTGGCAATCCATGTTTTCACTGTTATACGGTATAGGGCACTATACGCATCTTCTGAAAGAGTACAGAATCTCCAGATCAAAACAGGCAAAAAAGCGCGTAACAAGCGATAAAAGCATTGCTTGCGCAAATGTAAAATAACGCGATCAAACATTAAACCGCATATAAATTTGCCTAACATTACCGTATGAAATGTTGACATTTGTGAAAATGATCAAAAATGCTGGCAGTGACTGGCAATTTTTATAAAAAAAAATATAAAAAAAACCTGGTGGGGAAAGAGTTAATATTACGAGAACTGATTACACACAAAAAACGCCCGACATGATAAACGTTACATTAGCCTGCCAAACTGATTTGTATACTCACACTTTATAAGTACGCTCCTGACAGTTGTTTACTTTATTCCAAAACCTAGTGAGCCGCGTGTTTACATGCACTCATTTTCTTTAATTGGAATGAATCTGATCCAATTTCAGATTCTGGATGTTTAGTTTACATGGACCCTAAATGTTGCCGTTTGATTCACATATGTGTTTACATGCGCATTGCATATATTCCAAACAAAACTTCAGCGCATGCGCAGTTACCGAGCCACCGTGATAATGTCATCAGAGCTTCCACAAACATCATTATAATTTTTGCCTCGATGAAACAGATTTAAAAGCTGACGTTTTTAGAATTTCTCTCACCTTGTCCACCATTTTGGCTCAGTGCATTATGGGATTGCCTTCTCCACAAAAGGATACATGCGATAGCTGTCTTATAATTTGGCTAATACAGTTTTTAGAAAATATTGGGGTCAAACTGATCTCTAACTGAAACAATGTTATTATATTGGATATTAATCGTTGGGACGTATGTCTACTTTGTGAAAATCTTGACATTCATGACTATGTCAGAGTAATATATTAAAAGGTTGATGGTGAAAGAATTATTAATTTTGAAACAACTACTCTTTTTTTTAAACATACAAACAGAATGAAAATGATCACATGATCTAGAGGGTCAGGGGCTTAATGTGAGGATGTATTGACTGGGCTTCCCCTTCTCTTTCTCAAATTCTTTCTCTCTTTTCTCTTTCTCTGCGTCTTGTTATGGTCCATTGGGCTTTAAATCACCAAACGCCTCGGGTTTCCCCTTTTCTGTAGTGTTGTTTTTACACCTCCCCTGTTCTTCATTCTCCCTGTCTGCTAAATTCCTCCTCCTTGTTTTCTAAACATCTCCTCCTTGTTCTGTGAAGTGTCTCCCTTGTTCTTTCGTTCCTCCTCCGTGTCTTTCCTCTCTCTCTTTTCTCTTTGAGGTGTTGTTATTCTGAAGAGCCAGACATCCTCTGAATGGCATGCAGCAACTGCTTCTTTTCATTCTTCACTCTTGCCTTTATTCCTCTACTTCACCTCCCCTGCCCTTCATCTTGAGCCAGCACTTAAACCAGCCAGAGAGTCGAGCGTGAAGAGAAAGCAGGAGATTTAGCCGAAGTGCAGGTCACAGCAAGGAGCGAGAAGAGGATAAAAGAAGACAGAACAAAGTGTGTCTTCAAACAGCTCTACATTTGCTCCGCAAACTTAAACGGATGCCCAGATGCTGATCTTAAAGAGATGCTAAAGCTTTTTTGATTTTGAAAACTGAGCACATTTGAGTTGCCGAAGTGTTACCACAACCAATTTAAAGGGTGTGCGTGTGTGAGGGAGGCCATATTGGTGATTTAGTGATTCCACTTGTCAGCTCATAAGCTTCCCTTTGTCCTCGTGGTGAGGCTAAACCTGTTCCATCCCTATAATTCACTCCTTCAATAAAAAGACTTACTTTTGCTTCAGTGGCCCTGAGTACCCCTGCTGCCCTTTCTCCAAAATACTCTACCCCATCCTTTAAACTCCCTGCACCTTCGACCCACCACTTGCTCATTATCCGTTTAGACCCTTAAGGGCAAAAGGAATTTGTTTTCTTTATTTCAATATAATATCATATAATATAATTTCCCGGGATTTTGTGAAATTTCACAGTGTTTTGTGGCTGTTCGAAGGCATTCGACCATGCATGTCGATCACTTTACACTCCGAAAGCAATCCGTTCAAATGCGTTTTCGACTACCTCTGGAAGTGGTCAAAAGTGGACAAACTCAAAGCGTTTTAGACCTCGTTCACACCTGTATTTAGCGTTGTCCACTTGTGATCCGATCAACCAAAACACATCTTAATACCAGGTCTAAACAGGGCCTAAATCAAAGAACAAAAAACAAAATCACTCACTGCTCTTGACTGAATAACTTTTGTAGCTTTAATAAGGATTAATCTATATTTAATTTATGCAGTGAATAAGCTTAATAACTTTATTAAATGTATGTTTATTTATACCTGTTAGATCAAATATTTATTTACTTTTTGTTGTTACTTATTGTGGACATTAACTGTAAAATTATTTTAATTATTTTAATAAACTTTAATTTTAGGTGCAATTAATCGTGATTAATTAGATAATTTTTTATTGATTGACAGCAATATATATATATATATATATATATACATATATATATATATAGACTACTGCATATTTTGCCATTTATTACATAGCTTTAAAAAAGTGTTTTTAATTCAATAAACAAAATCACTTTGGCACAGTGAACTTTGATTGTACTCTAAACTTTACTTTTAATAAAATACATTTACAATTAAAATGTATTAAAATTATATGTATTATAGTGATGCAAAATCACTTACCTGGGACAACAGTCAATTATACAATTTAGTTAACAAAATATGTATTAATAGTTGATCAATCATAAGTATTATTTTATTATATAAATATTTAATGTTATTAATTATTTATTTATTTTATATATATTTTTTTATATTATATTAATATTTTTGCCTTAGCCTACTGATGTAACTGATGTAAGCTATAAATAGCCATATCTGTTAATCTGGATTAGAAATCCCAGGTCAGGATATATCCATCCGCTATATCGCTTTATCTCTCTCTTTCTCTCTTACTCATGTGTGCTTAGACAATAAAAGAAACGGTTTTAGCACCAAATCCCTTTGTGGAGTTTTCTATGGTAATCCCTGTGTCTATATATACAAGACATTGCTGCACTATATCCTGTAATTCTGGGAAATACAATCCCTTGTTTGAATGTGAGGCATGTGTCGGTGTGTTAAATGTGAGTAGAGTATCTCCCTTTCTCTCACCGACTCACTCGAGGCTTTTAATGGATTTGTATATAATGAAAAACTGCCGATGGATTAAACCAGAACGTGAGCACAAACAGAGTCGTCATCTCCGCCATGAGATGAATGGAACCGGGCAGTAATCCTGCAAATGGCTGGTATTTGTGAGAGGTGGAGAAAATAAATAGGTTATGGGACAATCTGGCAAAAGGTACTGAGATTGAATCACTGAACACAGTGATTCTGGCGGTTGTATCTTCTGGCAAGAGTTTCCTAATTAATGTTTGGGAGGCACATGACCATATAATTCCACCCATAACAACGATAAGGGAATATAAATAGTTGTTCACTTCACTCCTTTCCAACAGTCCTTCTGGAATCCCTCCTCCACCTAAACTCTGTTTTTACTCGTTATACATCGTCAGAGATTTACACTCACTTTTTAAATGTGAAGATTTGTTGAAAGTTTTAAGTAAAATCTAATTTGTGCCAAAGTTCAGTTTCAACTTTGTTTACTGATGATTGATTTTGAGAAGTGCTGAAAACTAATAGACTAAACTTGACATTTTTAAGCATTTTGAATGTTTCCAGCTCATTTTATAAATTACCCAAAACTTAAACATAATTCGTACCTTACGCATGTTATCACGTCCGTCAAAAACTTAGGCTGGCAGTCGGTAGGAATATTAGAACTGAAAACACATGCTTGGACATCAATCACTTCATACAACATCATATTCATATTCAATCATAACATACAACATCTGATTCTGACATTCCTGATTTGAATATTTTCAATAATTTTCTATTCTTGACTGATAATTGATTTGGCAATAGATGAACTGTTAATTGAGTGATTTTGAGATGAGTCCCTGTACTCGTCCAATTTGACTCTCATATGCTGATGTAATACATATTATAATCTTGACAGGTGATTTTTATAAAATGTAGTTTGATCACTATCTTCTTAGTTGTTTAAAAGATTAAGGAAATGATCAAAGTTTGATCAAATGAAAGATTTTGTACACTTATATCAGACAGGTATATAGACAAACAGACATTATTAAGACCAGTTCAAAAGAATTTGGTACTTCGATTTCTCTCTTTCACACTGACGCTCACAAACACAGACTCCCTGCTGTTTGAGTGACTGACGAGCGCAAGTAGAGAGTTCATCAAAAAGCACTTAGCATCCACAACACATCCTCTTATCAGTTCCTTTTATCGCTCTCTCCTTCTTTTCGGCTCTCTCGCCCTCCCTTCTTTTGTCTCAGCGTCTAACAGAGACAAAGTGGGAGTTCCATGAGGGGGGGTTCAGGGATGAGACGCATTGTGTGTGTGTGAGGGACGGATTGACGGATGGATGAATGCTGTTGAAGAGCGACCATTTAGCTGATAGTGATCAGCCAGTTTAACTCAGATCCCCCCACCCAACTCATCTACCTCGCTCTCTTTTCCCCTGGCTCTGCACCTCATCCATCCTTTTGTCCCGGACCTGCATGTCTCTACTTCTCCTCATTGTTGCTCTGATTGAGCCTCAGTAGCTCCACTATCACCACACACACATTCTCTCTCATCTCGGATCAAATCCTCCATCCCTCCCCCTCGAGAGTATTAACCTGCCCTGTTCCTCAAAGTAGAATGTCACAGCTGGACTAATCCTCCATATGCAGACCTAAGACATCGAAGAACTAGACGCAGCACTGCTGTCAGTTTACACTTCCACTTTGGTGACTTCCTATAAATTCAAACACTTCCACTATTGGCTGATCTCAAATTCGTTAGCAAATTGACGATTTTGTATGAATTCTTACGATCTGTTTCGTCAGGTCTTAATGTGACCGCAACCTAATATACCTGAGATAATATTAAAAAATATTTATATGGCAGTTTTTCCCAAATTTGCAGCCATTGAAAATGCTGAGTGGCTATTAACTTTAGTTAATGTGCTAGTTTAGAGGCTCAACATGGCATCATGACTTTGCGTAAACATACACGCCACTTTCAAGTCAAGTGGCATGTTATCTATACGCATTTTGAGCTATCCGCGTGTATGTCCACGCCGAAACGAACCGTCAACTTTTGCGTGTATGTCTACGCCGTTAAATGTCCGAGTGATTCCGCGTGTATGTGTACGCCGTTAAATGTCCGAGCGAAACGAAGGAAAATGTAGATCTACATCTGGGGAGCGATATTTTTTTTCCTAGGGATGGTAGGGGAAGACTCATGAATGGTATTAACCCCAGTGGTAGGTCATATATTTATATATACAGTAATGTAACGTTAAGTCAACGGCGTTGATAAACACGCTGAAAAGCGATTATGCGTGTTGATAGCACGCCAAAAATGGAAATACGAATTGGCGTGTCATACATACGCCATTTCATGAGATCAGTCTGAGAGGCTAGAATTGAAGACACTGTTGAGTGCTTTTGACTACTTAACAACCACACAGAAACCCCATACAACCACCAAGCCATGCTCTCGAAAACACCCAGAACAGCCTGTGGCGTAAAGTTTTACAGTGATTTAACCACAGTTAAAAGGGCTTTTAGCTATTGTTACCACATTACTGTGGTAAAATCACTGTAAAACATGACTTTGAGTGGCTTCTTGCTTTAGTGTGACTGCAGTTACCGTAGAATACACTGTTGAATAAATGTCAGGTATATGTTGTGACAAAAGATGTGAGATTACTTGTAGCCCTTCAGTCAGAAAGCTTAAAACAGGAAATGGACATACCTGCCTCAAGGCCTGGATTCACAGCGTTGGATCTTTCATATCAGATCAACACTTTGTGAAACAAAAGCCATTTTCTTAAGAACAATCACGTTGTGTTATAGCGACTATATTCAGTTCTACCCCGGAGGAGAAATTCTTTCTCTATGATATCAAAAGATGTCAGTTGCTGATGTAAGGATAAAACAAATGAAGTGGTTGTTTATTGTACTCACAAGAAAGCTTTCAGATGAGAGAGGAAAAATGAGAATGAAAGAAAGAAAATGGGTTGAAATGTGAGTCTGAGAAACAAACTCCCTGTATCCTTTCCTTTGTTTGCTTCCATCTGAGGTCAGAAACCCGAATCCATCAGACAGCCAGGAAAAGGCCATTCTGTAATTTACACTATTAACGGCAATAAACCTGATTTCCACATATGACAGAGTTTTCACAGCTGAATTAAGCTTCTGTACTTCAACTTAAATTGCGTGAAACAGATCTCTCTTGTCCTTCTTTTTCGTACTTTCGTTCTGAGGCTAAATGAGACTTTTCAAAACCTGGTGAACTGCCTCTCTTTTTGAAAGATACACGGGCAGAACAACTTGCGCTCCTCACAAGAAACGCATGGGAAACTCGACTAAAAATGAATTATAATGTTAGCATGTTGCTAATGATGCAATACTCTAATACAGAGCACCATCTTACAAGAAGCAGACGAGAGATTCCAATCACAACTGATTCTAATAGCATTTTTTCTTTTTAAAAACATGAAATCAAAATGGACGTTTTCCATTTTGTTCTTGTACGAGAAGCCAATTCACTTGTCACAATATGTCACAATAGGGAAGAAAAGATTAGCCTATCACAATTTCTGTAACATGCCAATTTTACCATTGGCATGTTGCTAAGATAATAGCATGATATACAAATAAGCAAAGAAAAAGCATCATGCAAAATGGTTAAAATAGTCCATTTATAATTCATCAGTACTTTTAGGTATTGAATGAAATGTACTTTAATCGACATTTCAACATTCTAATCGTGTATGCTTCTGGCCGTATACTGCCTGTTTTTTGGAAAGTGGATGTGTTGGTATAAGTGCTATAAAACACACCCACACATGTAGCCTAGAAATCTAGACGCACCCTAGCGGCAGCAAAGGGTTATTTTGCAGCAAAGTGTGGTCTAGCAACTCTCCATAGACTTTTGAGCTGGAAAAACCAAAAACTGGTCTGGCCAATCAGATTGTGTAGAGTTGGTGGGCGGGCTTGACATAATGACGGCAGAGTTATGACGGTTCCGCGTGATTTCCATAGGTGATTTCCCTCTGCTCAGACTGATCTCATGAAATGGCGTATGTATGACACGCCAATTCGTATTTCCATTTTTGGCGTGCTATCAACACGCATAATCGCTTTTCAGCGTGTTTATCAACGCCTTTGACTTAACGTTATATTACTGTATTATGTACATATAAATATATGACCTACCCCAACCCCGTCCCTAAACCTACCCGTCACTGGGGTTAATACCATTTATGAGTCTTCTCCTACCATCCTAGGAAAAGAAATATCGCTCCACAGATGTAGAATATAGATTTTGCTTCGTTTCGCTCGGACATTTAACGGCGTACACATACACGCGGAATCACTCGGACGTTTAATGGCGTAGACATACACGCAAAAGATTTCGGCGTGGACATACACGCGGATAGCTCAAAATGCGTATAGATAACACGCCACTTGAATTGAAAGTGGCGTGTATGTTTACGCAAAGTCATGATGTCATGTTGTGAAAACAAAGAAGATGCTGCTGGCGAACAGCGGTCTTTCGAATCGGCTTTGCCCGCGACTCTGGAGGACTTGGAGTTAAGAGAACGTCACTTAAGTCATCCCTAAAAAAGGAAGATGTGTTCAGAGTTTTGACGACCGGATACGGCAAAAGTGTAATATACCAAGCTGGTTCACTGGTGGAAAAACGCATGGGACTCACTCAGCCACAGCCGTTCGTTGCTCTGGTTGGTTGTAGCGCTATCCTATTGCGTGCCGAGGGATATTGAAAGACAACCGTTTATCCCGCCCCTCGGATTGAGGTATGCCAATTGTGAGTTCCCAGACCTAACATCTTGATGTAGGTCTGGCTTGCCAGGCTACCACACATGCTCATCACAGAACACTTGTAGATGTGACTATCACAACAAAGTCACATTAATGACTCACATTGGATCTATTGTGACTTCAAACAGCTGGTGGTTTGAAGTAAAGAAATGTTTAAGTCCTCAAACCAACATGTAACTGCATTTGTGGGTAATAGGCCTACTTCTTACGTAACAACAAGATCTCAAACATCACATGACGTTATTCTGACCTCGTCTCTCAGCTAACCACTGTCTACAAGAGTTTTGTGTATGAACGCTAGGTCTGTGACAGTACTGGCAATTATAATTAGCTTTCATTTTGAAACAACGCCGGGTTTCAGCACAAGCCAATTCCAGGAGCCCCATTAAATTATCTGGAGCAGCCAGACAGGGACTGGGCGACCAGTCAGGGCACAGTTTGGTTTAGTGGTTTGGATATGAATGTGTGTGTTTATGTGGCTGATGTTTGCTTTGGATATGCCAGAACCTGACAGAGCAGCTTCCATCATCTCAATTATCGTCATATTAGAGAAAGAGAGCTGCACGAAATAAGCCAATCAGAACTTATTAGATGCCTTACTTACAGTCCTCCAGGAGAGTTCATACTGGCGCGAAGTGAAACGAAAATGGGGCGTGACCCAACGCGATCAAGCAGCCAATCAGACTCTCTCTCGCAACGCGATGCAGCTGAATAGGTAAAACTACGAACACACTACCTCGTATATTCATAATCTTAATTATGCTTCATCCCACGGCAGGTTTTTCTTATTGTTTTCCTTGTGAAACTCGAGGGATGTGTGATATAATATCCGATTGTAAACTTTTTACAATCAAGTATCTCCTCGTTCATGTTTGATGTTTAACATACATGAAAAGCGCTACTTTAGTCCAATAAGATTTCGAGGGGGCGGGGCCACCTGCCGCGACGCTGTAAAAAACAGAAATCAAGCAACTGTTAAAAAGCTTTATCCCCTCGGTGTTGGTTCAAGTAGTTTAGTCAGAATAGAATGAAATATTTGTTTTTTAGCGCTAATGTGTAATCTATGCATTTTATCATTCTCCTGAAAGCCAGCGACTATGGCCAATGTAGTTGTCAAAATAGGAAGAAATGACATTAAACATTTAACATTCATGATTACAACCATGTGTGATCAATATCAATTAGCTTAGTTATTTATCAAAATCCAGTTTCCCAAAATAGTAAATATGACATTGGTTGCATTAATCTCAATAATATTGTCTGTAGGACATATTTAAAGTAGACTTAAAAATGGCTTGTCACCCATGGTTTTGATTTGGTTCATGTGAAGATTTATCACAATGCTCCTGGTTAGGAAACGGTGTTATGAATGCACATAATCATACTCATCTTTGAGACATATTCATCTTTGTCTGTCAGACAAACGTCATAAAATGTATTCACTTTATTAAGTATCAGTTACTGTAGATTGTGTTTTGTTGTACTCGTTCATTCTACGACATATATAAGACAAGAGAAGATCAGTGTTGATAGAAAACTGGCAGTTATACAAAAATAAGATACAGATATTCGCTGGAGAAATACATTTTGATACACAAATAAAGTTGTGATAGATGCTCCTTTAAAAGGTCGTGGAATCAGTACTTCGACGTCTGCGACTCAAAGTTCGTTTTCAGGCTCTGCGAGTCTCTGTCATTGCAGTCTCTAGTTTTTTGTGCTTTGTTCCCCCAGGGTTTTAATCCAAAGGGTCTCTCGGGGTCGCTTCTAAAGGTGCATCAAAAGTCCAAAGTAAGCCAAAAAGGCCGCCCTGATTCGCTCATTGTTGAACAGTTCACATCCGCCTCGTCTCTTCAGATGATATCACTCAATGGCTGTCGTGCAGTCCGAGTTATCTGATTGGATGTGATGGCCCTCCTTCTCTGCTTTCTTTTATCCAGAGCCACGCTCACCTTATATCTGCTGTGGAGAAAAGACTTTGTTAGCTTTTGACAGCGCACCTGTTGAACTGACAAAAAAGCTGCTTACAATGGATGTCTGTGAGTGAAGTGTGCAATGGATGAAAAAAATAATTATTTTGTTTCTTTGTTCTTAATTTTTCTTACTCAAAGTTTATTTGTCTTAATATAAAAAATTGCATTTTATTATAAAACTTTTTTGATAATATTATTAGATTTTATATAAAATATTATTAAAATAATATTTCATAATATAATAATAGTATAATATTTAATAACATTAAAAAAAGAATGTATTTAAAACATTTTTTAAAACATTTAACAACAGCACACCTTTTGAGCTAATGCGCTTACAATGGAAGTCTACCGGACAAGTCCATCGGATAGAAAATTGCAAAAAAAACAAAAACAAAGTGTTATTATTTTATTGCTTGTAATTTTTGTTACCGACTGTTTATTTGTACTGAATAGTTGTTCAAATTCAATTAAAATGATTACATTTTATTATAAAATCTTTATAAATAATATGAAATGTTATATTAAATACTAAAATAATTAATTAAAAAAAGAAATATATATATATATATATACACAGTAGTCAACATTTGAAGTGGATCCAAAAAGTTAATCAAAGTTGTCCTAAGACAAGAACGGGTATTGTTCAAAAATTCATGTATAACTTTGGAAGTATATATGAAGACCTTCGATCCAAAAGCCTCTAAAAAAAATGTAAAAAATGAGACAATAATATTGAGTGAATGCTCTCCGCACATGCTCTCCGTTCATCAAATACTTTCACTTCAAACTCACTAAATCCCAGCCTCAGCCCATTCAGAAATGCCGGTACTTGATAAAAATGTTAATATTAAACAAAAACTTTAGACGAACTTAGAGGCTTTTGCATCTGAAGTCTTCATATAAATATATATATATATATATATACAATTTTATATCATGTTGAACCGACAAAAAGGTGCTTTCAGTGTCTATGGGGCTGGTGTGAAATCGTCAGCTCTCATTGAAAATGAATGATTTTGGCTGCTTATTTTATTTGGTGTAATTTATTTATTTGTTCCTCGTCTTTCTTACTTGTCTTGAATAATTGTTAAAATAATCTTACATTTGAATATTAAAATATCATAAAAAATTACATATCAAAAATCATCACATTTTGTATAAAGATACTCCCTAGACTGCTCTTACTCTCGACCTTGGCCAATAAGTCCACTCGGCTTTCATCTTACTGACCATTAGTCTAAATATAGAGTCTGTAAATCTTTACTGCCGCTTTTATCTTATTTTCCATTTCCTCTTCTTTTTTTAGCTCTGGCCTTTGACTGGAGGAACGAAGGGAAACGACAAGGCAGGAAAAAAGGGTGGAGAGGGAAAAATAAAACGAGGTGTGGGAAAGCAAATGATTAAAAAGACGGAGTGGGTTTAAAGGTACAGTAAGCGATTTCTGAGAAACGCTGTTGAAAGTGGATTGGACCGAACGCCACAACAGACTTGTAGCCAATCAGCAGTAGGGGGTGTGTCCACTCATGATGGGGGAGGAGAGAGAGAGAGCAAGAGAAAGATTTGAAGAAAGACTGTAGAAAGAGAGATGCCTGAGAGACACTACAAAAAGAGAAAAGCTCAGGGGAATATCCCTTGGGAAAAAAGGGTTATGAGCTTAAGGACCCTCGTTAATATTAGAAAATATTTCCAGCGCTGGTCAGACAGAAGCGGGAAGGCCTGAAAACAGACGCGGGGTTGCGTTGTTTCTGCTCCATACATGAGTAACATTGGTTTTGCTGTTTCATAGAACCAAGATATGCTGTAATGTTAGCTATAGTAACAGGACAGTTTTGAGTGTCATTGTTTGCTTTCAATACTCTTGTGTACTGTATGTTAGTTTTTTGTTCTTTTGTCATCTTCGCATTCTTTTGTTTCGCTTCAGCTATGATAAAGAGACATCTACTCATTGTGCATTTTGGGGGCGGAGCAATGAAGGGAGGGGTGTGTTTGTTTGGGTTGATTTCAAATATCAACAGTGTTTCTCAGAAACTGTGTACTGCACCTTTACAGGCGGCAGTATTTGCGTACCTGTGTGTATGCGGGACTCTGAGTGATGTTTGGACGTGCACACACACTCGAGATGATCCTCCAGCTGCACCTGCACCTCCCGAAGCTTTGGCCTCCTGCGTACGTACTCCACCTTGGCCACCTGAGAGAGAGAGAGAGAGTGTGTGGGAACATCCTGAGTTGCACGCACACTCTCATAACCCTATCAACAGTGTGTTTTTTCCTCTGCTTTTCCAGAGGTGAGATAAGGCGAGAGCTAAATGTGACTCGGTCGGTTTCCTGTAACGCAGATGAGCCGCCTCAAACCTCTCTTTCTAAACACACACACCTCATATCATACTGACAGACTTCTTCCCTCCCTGCCAACTCAGCTGCCCTGCAGGCCCATTTATACAATACTTTATTCAGGTCTGAACACTCACACACATTGCTGGCGAGATAAACGGAACGGAACACACCCCACAGCCGCGGAGTAACAGACAGATATTTGCAGCGGTTAACTCAAGGTTAGGGCTATTCGTTAACCAGCCACGGAAGTCTGGCCTGAAACTCTTTCAGTGTGTTCAGCGGCCCTGAAATTCTCGTCGACACTGTCCTCCCTTTTGGCACGTCCTACGCCTCGCTCTTGTTACATTTAAATCTGAGAAATGTGAAAAGCTTTGCATGCTGGAAATGAGCCTGGCAAGTGGCAAACACGGTCACAGCCTAGTGCGCAGGAGATCTCCATCAATAAAACCATATTTCCAATATAAATGTGCTTTAACGAGGAGAAAGAAGAACGTTTAATTTAACTTTCACCTATAGTTCCTATTAATAGGGACAAATTAGACAATTTTTTCACATGCAGGAAATGGAATGGCATAACTCAGATAACTTGGTATTTGAAGAAAAACACCTGAGTTCATATTAAGATTTGATATTTCATATTAAGATTAAGACTTTTGACTGCAGACTTTTATGTTATTTTATATTTAGTATTCTGAAAAATATTTTTAAAATATTTTAAATAATTATAATTTAATAGTAATTTAAAATGTTTTTAATCTATGATCTATGTGCTTAAAATATAAAAATATATAACAAAGTATAAATAAAAGATGTATATTATCTTTCATTGTATATGTATTCAATATAAAACATTGACATTTTTTAATTTGCCAAATTATTTAAAATAATTAGTATTTAATAATAATTTAAATATTTAAAATATTAATATAAAATAATAAATGGTGTATATAAATAATGTTTTGTTTTTAAGCTTTAACAAGTTTTTAAAATAATTATAATTAAATACTATTTAAAATATAAATTATAAATATTTATATTTTATAATACCAATTTTTTATAATAACATCTTATATTAATGATATATAAAACATATATATATATATATATATATATATATATATATATATATATATAAATGTAATATATGAAATAATATGTATTATTTTTAAGACATTGGAAAACAAATTATAATTATTACATAATTAAAAAATATATAAATATTTGTATATATAAAATAATAAATGGTATATATATATATAATTTTGTATTTTAAAAAATATTTAAAATAATTAGTCAAATAATAATTTAAATATTTAAAATATAAATGATAAATATTTCTATTTTATAATTATAATAATTATAACTTTATATAATAATGTACTATATTAATGATATATAAAACATGTATGTAGGGAAAAAAAATTATTATATATGTATCATAATATAAAACAATATGTAAAACATGTTATATGTTAAATTAAATAATTTCAATATATAAAATATATATATATATATATATATATGTATAACATATTTACACAGGCACATTATAGAGGGAAAGATGCATGTTTTCTCACCTTCACAGTCCTGTAGTATTTTTTGGACGGGTGGCAGCGCATGTTGCTGGTGTTGCAGCAGCCTGAGCATCGCCTCACCTCGACACACGGAGGCCAGATCAGGAAGTTGGCAGCCGTGGGATCCACCTGACTGCGTGGGATCTCGTAGATCACTGTGCGAGTCTTACAGACGGCTGGCACTGCCTCCTCTAAACACACAATAGCCCGTAAACACACAGAACAACCACAGGAGCTTTGCAAAGTGTATGTGAGCATGTGTGTGTGTCTGTTTTTTACCGATGCTTCTCTTGCGTCTCGAGTGTGCGTGTGAACTCTTGAGGTGTCTGCTGTCATACAGATGCTCCTTATGGTGGCCCTGCTTAACGTCTTCCAGCACCTCATTCTCTGCAAAAGGAGTCAACGAAGCACAAAGTCAACAGTGTTTAAGCAACATATTTTGGCATGTAGAACAAGCAACCATCCAATGCACAATCCCTCCCTCACTATTGTGAAAAAAGAGTGACCTTGAACCTCTTTGTGAACCCCGCCTCCGCCAGGCCCGATGGAAAGAAATGAAGAAAACCTGGTCTGATTACTAAGTGAAGAATAAAAGGTGTCCGCCAACCTGCCTGCACAGTGCACACACTTCATTCGAAACACTTCCTTTATGCACCGCCTGAGGACACGCCGAGAAAAACCTAGACTCAACAATAAGACCTTCGGAAAGGATTGTGTCATTTAAAATGCTTTAAGGACGTCTGGTTGGTTAGTCTGAGCAAAGTGCGCAGTATTTAATCATGCTGTTCTACGGATCCGCAGAGCCATTCAGCCATACAGCGGGGCGACGGGGGGCAGAGATGCCCCTGTTGTTGCCCCCGGAAACCGGCCCAATGGAGGAGGAGGGCGCTTTTAATTCAGGCTTGAGCACCGTGGCCGACCGACCCGCTCGGCTTTTCACACAGTCGTTAGCGGAGCAACGGACCTCACAAACGCAAACACTACTTGAGCTTCAGCCTCTTTTCTCTCCCAAACACACGGACACACACTCGCACGCAGAGATGCACACAAAAACTGAGGAATTCGACATGAATAATACATTACAGCAGCGCTGGCATTCAGCCGCACTCAACTCATAAAGGCAGCATGACAACAGTATAATGGAGAGAGTCTCTTGACCTCCCTCAGGCACCAGCCACACAGACGCAGCTGTTTGCATTTCAATTACAGCGCTTATGGGCCGGATCAAATCTGACGCTCACATCGTTACGGCTGCAGCATTTCCTCATTAGATGCGCTGGAAGTTTATATTTGAGACATTGCGGATATTTGAACCCTTTCAGTTGGGTCTTCAGCTATTAAATCGTTGCCATTAAAAAAAAAGCTCCCATTCAGGGTCAGGTGATCCGAAACTAGCTAAATCATACTAGGCTTCCTTAAAAGGATAGTTCACCCAAAAATGAAAATTCTGTCATCATTTACTCACCCTCATGTTGTTCCAAACCTGTATGAGTTTCTTTCTTCTGTTGAACACAAAAGAAGATATTTTAAAGAATGTTGGTAATCAAAAAGTTGATGGTAGCCATTGACTTCCATGGTATTTATGAACGTGAATGGAGTCCATCAACTGTTTGATTACAACATTCTTTAAAATATCTTCTTTTGTGTTCAACAGAAGAAAGAAACTCATACAGGTTTGGAACAACATGAGGGTGAGTAAGGGATGACATTTTTATTTTTGAGTGAACTATTTTACTATTTAAAAATTATTTGTGGGATGTGCAAAACTTCATATTATTAAAATCGACTAGTCTTCATTGTGGTAATAGCTAATCAACAGCATCTTTACAGTGTAGATAGTTGAAAAGATGCAAGAAAAGACAAATGACGATTGAGAATGCAAATAAATGCAAGGAATACGACCAATAGCAATGCAGTATGCAAATGCTGCAATGACACCATCACTGTCAGTTAGAATTTTGAATACTGAACATTCAATCATTGTAAGCCAAACCGAGATTTTTAAACTTTACGTTTTTAAAAAGCATTTTTTTTTTTACATTTATACACAAAACATGCTGAAATATCAATCATGCTTCAAGAATGGGAATAAACTACTTTTTCATATGATGGAATTTAAAAAGTTACTGTAACTACATCATTTTAAAGGACATATTTGAGTTCAGAATGTTTGTGCTGCCAAAATGTGACATGATTTACCAAGTTCAAATGCTGATGCGGCGCCATGAGTGCAGGAGCGGGACTGCGGTCTCTAGGCAACATGTGCTGAGGCGTTCGTGGCGAGGTCCATAAACTTTGAGTGCAATAAAAGATTGAGTGAGTCTCCTCTGAATGGATATTTCCCACAGTCTTGT
Organism: Rhinichthys klamathensis goyatoka; assembly: GCF_029890125.1. NCBI lineage: Eukaryota > Metazoa > Chordata > Actinopteri > Cypriniformes > Leuciscidae > Rhinichthys > Rhinichthys klamathensis. Next base: position 664,225 of record NW_026606808.1, read on the forward strand.
TCTCCTAACATTGCACCTCAACCTTTTGGCGACTTGATACATTGTGCTGACATTGGTTGGGTTTCACTCATGTTTTGAAACAAATCTTTTAAGTGAACAAATCATTCTCGAACGAATCAAGGACTACAACAATTCTCCGATTTATCAAGCACACAACCCACATTCCTGTAGTAGTTGATTTAGCAACCAGCTGGCAAGAAGGCTGAGTGAATGTTTCAATGACTCATTCATAAACTTGTCTCTGCTACATTAAAGATGTAACCAAGGACCACTAAACAAAACTGAATGAACCTTGAAGAAATATTTTTTTCCTTTTGAACACATTCACAAGATTCAAGTCACAGATATGAATCACCAAGACTTTACCTACGAAGTCAATCTCCAGGAGCCTCTGGAGGTCGCTGATGCTGCGGATGTCGCTGTTAGAGAGTCTCTCGATCAGCTCTCGGGGAATCGGCGCTTCCTGTGGAAGAAAATGGTCCTTCCAAAATACATCAAAATGAAAATGCATGTGTTGTGGGCCAAACCCCTTAAGTTCTTCAATTAATTGTTTATTAAATAGTATTTAGATACTTTACGGTTGCACCACTTGAAAAGTCATTATATCAAAAAATTTGTAGGCTAGAAAATTCTATATTTTTATGGTAATACTTTACAATAAGGTTTCATTTTGTTACTTCGACAGCATGTATTAATGTTATTCTCAACATTTAGGCTACTAATAAACTTTTTAGATCAAAAGATGTAGTCTATCTTTTAACATTAACTGATGTTAACAAATGAGACCTTACTGTAAAGTGTTACCATTTTTTCCCCCAATTGTAACCAACATGAGTAGCCAACAAATATTACATATATTTATAATAACTTAGATTTTAGAAAAACTATGTGCAATAGGAATGGGTGTTACTTTTATGATAATTTTATGACCATTAATAAATTATGACCCGTTAATGAAGAACTGCGAAGTGTGAGACCTTATAAATTAAGCATCAAAATAAGTTAAGCAATAAAAGCGAATAGAACTTATAGGGTAGCCTACCAGATCCAACTCTTAAGTCAGTTTAATGTAATTTAAGTTGAAATGACTTAAACATCCAAGTTGATTGTACTTAAAATTTGAAGGAAGCAAATTCTCTCTTTTTTTTTTACAGTGAACAATCATTCACCATTTATAAAGGAATATCTCTCTCTCTCTCTCTCTCTCTCTCTCTCTCTCTCTCTCTCTCTCTCTCTCTCTCTCTCTGTCTGACTCTTTAGTGCGAAACATCGTGTTCCTCTCCCTTTATCCCCAATGTACAGATAAGTTCAGAGGTTGGTCTTACCTCAGCGGCTGCTGAAAGCACAGAGAAGCAGCAGAAGAGAAAGTAGATCAGCACGGTTCTCATCTCCCCTGTGGTCCAAATGTGTCCCAGTGCATGCAAAACCTTCCCGACCGGAGCCGCAAAGATGCTCCAACCGGCGTGGAGCCAGGGAACATGCCTTTCCACAGACAAACCTCTCTAAGGATAAACTCTTCACAAGTAGCCTATGTCAAAGCCCTAAAAAACGACTCTCTGAATTATACTCCTATTAATAAATTATTGTCGTTTTTAATCCGTTAAAAAGTCACAAAACATTGCGCGAGATCATTTCACACAAAAAGAAAACATGAATGAAGCGAACCTTCATCCCTTGACCGCATCGCTTCTGAGTTTAATTTTTAAAAATCATAAATTCTAAATCCAAAGGTAGTCCTAGATTCAAAACCATGATAGAATAAAGAGTCCACGTTTATCCAAAATAGTCCATTTTATGCACCGTCCACACTTTGTGTCCTCAACTCGTCATATAAAACTAATTCGGTTCAAACTTGAACACGTCTCGCTCGCGCGCGTGGAGGGGATCTGACAGTGAATGAACTGGCGCTTCTCTCATCTCCTCAACTTAAACTCAGTGAGAGCCGCGCGCCCCCTCAGGACGAGGTAATCTCTGCTAACCAGCCTTCCAAGTCACCGCATTTCGAGTCATTTCAGTGATTCGAATCTTTTCAATCAGTAAAAAAAAAAAAGAAAAAAGATTCACTAGTGACATCGTTTTACGTCAGTAGGTGACGACGACTTTAGTCGCTCAACCGACCCGTATCGTTAAAAACACCGTTCACTTAAAAAAAATAGATTCACAAATTTGTTCAGAAATGAAACACCTCTATAATTCGGATGTGTTTCACCTTTCTCACCCTGTGAAGACAGAATTATTTTATACTTCGCTCCACATTTCCTCAAGATTTGACAAGTGAGGACGTGACCCTCGCGTGTTGTATTTGAATGAAACTGTTAGCGTGCCAGATTTTGTTGCCTGCTTCAAAATCTGAAAAAGTGTTTTATTTTCCTTGATATTTCGACTCTGGAGGTGAGTTATCAAGGTAACTTCCTCTGAGCTATTATAAAGTTAATAGTTAACACATTTAGTTCAGATTCAGACAGTGTTTACATTAGTGATGTTCTGTCAGATAATGTCTAACAGGAGAAATATGGGTGGGTGAGTTTCAGGGTCTACTGAATCCAGTGTTCTCTTAAGTTGGGTGAATCCTTAATTAGCCCCACTGAGACAGGAAGCACCCTAGACAGACAACTATTCGGGAGAAATTATGGGAGAGAAGGAAACACTGAATGGACTACAAGATAATAAGGAAAAGGTGAAGACAGCAGACTACAGGAGGTGAGCACACTGTCCTAGAGTTGAAACAATGTAGATAAATAGACAAGGCACACACACTAGCTTCCAAATTGGGTTTGGTGCAGTTTGGTGAGGTAAAAGGGAATAAAGGAATTCTCTGGAAGCTTTTCATTCATTCCACTCATACCACAGATTGGCTCTCGGAATAAAAGACTTGGCATTTTCTTGTGTAACAAAATACATTTAGTTGTGCATGTTCCCATTTCATTACTTTTGAGGGTTTGTGTGTGTGACAAGCATGATTTGCATTCCTGACCCTGGCTTTAGCCGTAAGATGGAGAGGAATGTGTGAGGACCCACGCACACACACTAAAGCTTCAGCAGGTGAAGAAGCTGGAAATCCAGCGTCTATGTAGTTCATGACTGACATCTCAATGAAGACGGAGGGGGAAGGGGTACGAGGTCAGACGAGCTGAACCGAAAGAGCTGATACGGAAAGACGTTTTGGTATGGATGGACGTCTAGTGACAGTTTGATATGAAGGAAAAAGGAAAAGCAAATGAGAGGACATTTGTTATGGTTGTGGTAAAAATAGGCAAGAGAAAAAAGGGACTATGGGAGTTGAAGTCCCTTGAGATCCCGCCTTGCCAAAGAGAATGAGTCACAGCACAACCACATCTACCAGTAATGTGTGTGGGAAACCTCTACGGAGCACGCAGATGCATACTTGTACCTTTTCTGTAAGACCGACACTCTTGGACACACGGACACCCACACATACCTCGAGCACCAGCGGTCCATGCCAAGCTGGGATTCCTGCCAAAACCAAAAACCTTTGCTCTCCTTCCCATCCATCCAAGCATGAGAATAATAAGTTGAACTTCTATCGTGTAAAAACACTGCACACTTGCTAGCTGGTCAAGCTCTTGACTTGAGGGACTTTTAAGGAATGGTTCGGAAATGAAAACTCTGTTACCATTTACCCACCATGATATCATTCCAAACCTGGCTTTGTTTCTTCTGTGGAATGCAAAAGGAGAATGAAATCAAAGCAATTTTGTTTTAAAACATTTTGAAACATAACTTGATAATATCTATAAACTTTAATTAATAATTGTAATTAATTATTAATTACAATTAATAATTAATAAACTAAATAAAATCAGTGTGGTGTAACCAACACACAGAGGCCAGTTTTTCATCATCTGACCATTTAAAATCCTCACGATTGTCTCAATCATTACATTTTTCATTAAGCAATGCATTTTATTCAGGTCAGATGGACTAACCCTAAGAAAACCTGTTGATATTAATGACTCAAAGTGCATATTTGTAAAAAAAAAAAAAAAAATACAATTTAAAAAAAAAGATTTTTTTTAAACATTTGTAAATGTATGCAAAACCCAAACAAAGTATTTAAGTATTTTCTACTTGATGGTTTCACCACTTAACATTTTAAAATCTAAATATTTGTAGTCATTAAATCAAAGTATTGTTGAAAATCTTGTGCTTATTTGGGGGGAAAATAGACCATTAAAATTCGTAGTTTAGTTGCACATACGCATTCTTTTACAGAATGTTTTCCTTTGCATTTTTCGGGGTTCAGACGAGACGACAACTTTGTCAAAGGGATCCCCATTTCAAATCCGTGAAACAACTAAAAACGCTGTATTATTTATGCCAGGCCGGTAGATGGCAATGTAACTTTGCAAAGAAACGTTCGTTTTAATAAAAGTATCGTTTTCATAAACTTTTATATTAATTAGTTCCCTTGTTGTATGTAAATCATGGCCATGGTTTAACTAAATACAAAGAGGGAACTTATTAGTACAACATGGCCATGATTTACCTAAGGGTTTGTATTAAAAACGGAAAAGTTTTTCCTTTGCGTTTTCCGCGTACAGGCGACAGCATTATCAAAATGATCCCCGTTTACATCCGTGAAAACGACTAAAAACGCTGTATTATTCATGTCAGGCCAGTAGTTGGCGATGTCACTTGTGATGGACTTTGAAGTTGTCTTAAAAGTTTGAAATTTGTATTAAAATGAATCCCTCGTTTTAGCTAAATCATTGGCATGTTTTGGCTACCCCTGCACAAGACATCCAAGGGGGGGAAAAACAAGATATCGTGGCCACAAATTAAGAATTTGTTTCCACAATTTACAAATTTACACGACACTGCTTTTAACCAAAAACTGAAAACTTTTTGTGTGTTTTGGCTGTTCATCTACACAACAATGGTGTTTTTGGGCCCTGAAAAATGCAAACTTTTGAAAACGGGTTTTTGAACATTGTATCGTTATTATCTCCATGTAAACTACAAAAACGTGAATTTATCAAAGCTGTGACATCATGCGTAGGCCTATTTCATGTTCAGTCTATAGGCGCGTAGTTTCTTTACAAAGTGACATCGCCATCTACTGGCCTGGCATGAAAAATACAGCATTTTTTGTCATTTCACGGATGAATGAGGATTTGAATGGGGATCGCTTTGACAACGTTTTACCTAAAACGAGGGAACAATTTAATAATCACATGGATGAACACTTAATTTGTGTCAACAATATCTTGACTCCCCCGTCCCCTTTGAAAATATGGAGGCATGAATACAAAATTGAGAACTTAAGTGTCCCAAAGTTTTAGCTCTTTTGAAAGTGAGTGAAAGTTGAGCAAGTGAGAAATAACTTGTCTTGAAATGCCATGCAGCATCGATGCCAGAACAGTGGGACCAAAATATGTTCTCCAGTAATGGAGCTTGGCAGTGGAGTGACAGCATCAGTTATTTGGATTTGCTCTGCAGCACTCATGAGTGGACAAAACATATAAATGTACATACAAAAGTATTATTGATGAGGGAGGAAAAAGACCCTCTGCTCTGTCCCTCCTCCTCCTCGGTCTCTCTCAATTCATGCACTGTTCATCATCCCCAGTGTCTCTGGCTCCTGCAGAGCTTCAGTGTGTCCGGAGGAATTAACAGACCAAGACCTCTGCCACCAGAGACAAGCCCTCAAGCCCTCACAAGAATAACAGTGTGTTGCAATGCTTGAGCGGGGAGAAAAAAATTAAGGGAAATTCCCAGGAGCAGTCCAGACAGTTTACACAAAGAGACAGACTAGACTTCTCTCACCATCCTCCAATTACTGGCTTTGCCTATTTTTTTTATTATACATAGATTGTGTATGTTTGTGTTTCTGCATGTCTCATCTCATCCCTGTAAGCCATTTAATAAGGAGACCTTAAGATGGAAGAAGGAAAGAAAGGTGTGGTTGAGCATGTTTGTTGTACCTGGAAGGAGTGTTTTTTACAGCGTGTGTAAGTTGTACCAAAAATGTGTTGAGGAAATATTAACCAGAGACTCTTGTTTCTCACTCAGTGATGGGGAGTAACTAGCGGCATGTAGCAATGCGGCTAACATAACTTTTTAGCGTGACATCAGCTATTCTCAAAATATTGTTGATTTTCCAGTAATAAGCTACTTCATTTTCAACGTTAAGCGGTGTAGCATGGCAAAACTCTCCATCTGTGTTTTTTTATGTCACAATGTATTATGCTAACAGCCTTACAGCTTAGCAAGACATACTGAATTAAAGTCAACATGAAATCCAAATGGTCCCTATTTACTTTCTTAATGGATGTTCCTGGTCTAATTCCAAAAAATCTATAAATGTTTTAGCTAAATGTAGCAACGTATTAATGTAAACAAATAGCGAAATAGCTTTCTAGGCTTCCACTGTTTTAACAAACTCACATTCAGTTTCTATAACTCGTACTTTTTATAATCTAATAAGTTCTCATTGGATAATATTTAGTCCCACCTGATATTTTTTTCTCCTTGAATATCCTGTTATAATTAATAAATACATCACATGGAAGTAAAATTGGTCACATAATGAACTTCACGTTGACATGAATGGAAAAATCTCTTAAAATGTCCCCTCTCTCAAGCAACGTTGTTATTGTTAAATAAAATTAAACATTTTCATTCATTGAAATAAGGCTGAAATAAAATAAAATATAAATATTACAGGAAAACTTCAACTTAAAAAACTTAAATGAATAAGAAATTAGAAATGTTGCCCTCCGGCAACTAACTGAAATGTTTAAATGTTTAATTTGAAGTACTAAAATTACTAAAACAAAATTAAGCTTTAAAGAAATAATATACTAAAACTAAATTACTTAAACATACACTAAAAATACAATAGAAACTGAAAATACAAAAATAAAAACTAATTCAAGATAAATAAATGCTATAAAAGTTTAATAATATTAACCCTCTGGTACTGTCAGTCAAAAATTACAGATTTTTTTTTTTTTCAATGAAATGATTTATGATATTTTAGTTCGATAATATTTTTTATTTAATATTTTGTATTTTTAGGGGATATTATGGTACTAAATTATAATTATGCAGTGGTTATAATCCATTTATTCACTTGTTGAGCATGGACCTGAAAATGAAATTTAAACTGTCACAAATCGAAGTTTAAATCACAGACAGATAGAAAAGTTCTCAAATTTTCCTTTTATTGTTATGAATTAAAAAAAATTATTTGAAATACATATTTTCCAAAATACGTTTTAGTCTACTGCTGTGAGAAAATCAAAGCTATAAATCTAAATAAGCTGTGTCCCAAATTTGAGGACTGATATCTTAAAAAAAGTGAGCTTTCAGTAAGATTTTGTTTGGGCGCAGTACCAAACATTTCCAATAGATGAAATTCGTCTCCCATTCATTTCCAATGCGAAAACCTTTACAAAGTTTCGTACCATTCCAATGAAGTAAAAAAAATCAACAACAAAAAAGCTAAACGTAAACTTTTTCGGTCTGAAATTACCGAACAGCACCAGAGGGTTAAACTAATATGAAAATAACACTGATCTCAAGTAGCCTTATTCACGTTAATGGACTACCAGGGCATTTTTTTAATTGTAAGGAGAGAAAAAAAAACTATTTACCAATTCATTTTGAGTCCCTGCGCAACATAAACTTGAACTAGCTTGAACTCTCTTGTGGCTTGGCAAGCTGGAGTTTCAAAAGGAGCTTCCTCAACCCTGGTCTGCATCAGTATAGGTCAGAGAGGACATCAAAGCCTATACTCAGTGTAAGCCTTGTTTGGCTCCTAATCAAAACCTATTGTGCATCATTGCAGGAGCATTTGGGTGGTGTCCAACCAAAGGCTTATCCCAGATAATGCATGAATATGCTTAAGTTTACTCATAGACACTACTGTCATACGTCAAACAACATCTGCACGGTGAGGACGGGAGCTTGCGTGTGAGCGCAGCTGAAGAGGTCAAGACTGATGATGTTGCACAGCTACCGTGTTTGAGTACGAGCCCTGCCGTAATCAGCATGAGAATAAAGCTTTGTTTTGATATCTAGGATCTGACACACATGCAGGAACATGCTTACATGTGTGTATCGCCGTTTGGAATGCTCTTGCTCTTAGGAACAGCGTGGTACAACCTTATCTGCATTGTGCAAGGCCAAGTCTCTATCTTACAGCATTCGCACATGCAGTTATTGACTGAAGTATGTTAAATCATTAGTGGTGCTTGCTATGGGTGCATACTTAGGGTTAGTGATTTGAACAACTCCTCCTCCCACCAAATGCCGGCATGATACATCAGAAGGAGCTGGATTTAATATTCTGAATTCTTTCAATCCACAATCTGACTTGTCATGCAGCCTGGAATTATATCCACACTATGTTATTTCGTCTGGCCAGAGGAGAACTGGTCCCCTGATTGGCCTAGTATGCATAAAAAAGCCAGCCCGATCTCACGGCAATTCGTACGATTTTTACGAGGTGGCTAATTCGTACTAATTCATACGACCTCACTCGTACAAATTCGTACGATTTTTGCTAATTCGTACATATTTTATGAGTTACCAAATTCGTATGAATTCGTACGAATGACCTACCCCTGACCCCGCCCCTAAACCTACCCATCACGTGGGTTTAGACAAATCGTACAAATTCGTACGAGTGAGGTCGTATGAATTAGTACGAATTAGCCACCTTTTAATCACTCGTACGAATTCGTACGAATTGGTCGCGAGATAGCGTTGAAAAAAACATAGTATACTTTGGGCTTTACCCTAAAGGTGAAAATTCTCTGCATATCATCATCTCTCATAATTTGTGCTACGTCCATAATACCTACTGTATGGAAGCTTGTTTCCGCCACAGAATAAAACATTTTAAAAGATAATTGCGACTTTTTATCTTACAATTGCGACTTAATTTGACTCTGACTTTATTTCTCAGAATTGCGTGATAGAAAGTCGCAATTGCGTGTTATAGTCAGAATTGTGAGAAATAAACTTGCAATTACGACTTTTTTTTTTTTCGAGTTTAGGCTATATCTCACAATTCTGACTTTATAACATGCAATTGCGACTTTAAATCATGCAATTCTGACTTTATAACTCCCAATTGTGTGTTAAAAAGTCAGAATTGCGAGATATAAACAGGCAATTCTGAGAAAAAAGTCTGAATTTTTAGTTTATTTCTTGTAATTCTGACTTTATAACTCGCAATTGCGACTTTATATCACGCAATTCTGCGAGAAGTAAACTTGCAATTGTGAAAAAAAAGTCAGAATTGTGAGATAAAAAGTTACAATTACCTTTTTTTTTTCATTCTATGGCGGAATTCAAGCTTCCGTAGAAACCTCTAGGTGGGATATAATCTATTTAGATCATTGTAATATTTCCTTCAAAGTAGTTTTAAGGAAGGTCTTTTTAACACCAGGGACCTCATGTATAAAATTTGTGTTGATTTCATTCTTAAAGCGCCTCCTCCCCAAAATAACCATATATGGAACTTACGACGCTTAGTTTTACTATACATAACTTCATCTGCATATCATTTCCATATGGATATTCTCACCCATGGTTGGAGCGCAACTGGATGATGGAGCGCAACTGGAACTGCATTTAATGGAAAGAGAGCTCGATTGCATATAGAGAGGCCTTAAAAGCTGCTAGATCTGCTTATCTTTCAACCCTATTAAAAGAAAATAAACAAAACCCTAGGTATTTATTTGAAACAGCGGCTAAACTAATAAAAAAATAAAGCTTCAAGCCCAGAAGTTTCCAAGCAGCACAGCAGTAATGACTTTATGAACTTGTTCACTTATAAGATTGATAATATCAGGGAGAAAATTATAACCACTATGCAACCGTCTACTACAGTATCCCATCAGGGAGTGCATTGTAGTCTCCCTTAGGAAAAATTCGATTCATTCATTGCTATAGGAGAGGGAGAATTTTTTTAATTCGTTAAATCATCTAAATCGACAACATGTATATTAGACCCTATACCATAAGCTAATGAAAGAGATGTTTCCAGAGGTCAAAGATCCTCTTCTTAATATCATTAATTCATCTTTGTCATTAGGATACGTACCAAAAAGTTAAGCTGGCACTTGTTAAAAAACCACAACTTGATCCTACAGAATTAGTCAATTACAGGCCAATCTTGAATCTACATTTTATGTCAAAGATACTAGAAAAGGCAGTATCTTGACAACTATGTTCCTTTTTAGAAAGAAATGATATCTGCGAGGATTTCCAGTCAGGATTTAGACTGTACCATAGTACTGAGACAGCTCTCGTCAGAGTCACAAATGATTTGCTCTTATCATCCGATCGTGGTTGTATCTCTCTATTAGTGTTACTCGATCTTAGTGCTGCATTTGATACCATCAGTGGAAATGCATTAGCATGGTTTAAATCATACTCTGACCGTTATCAGTTTGTATCAGTAAATGAAGAGATGTCTTATCGATCACAAGTTCAGTATGGCATACCACAAGGCTCAGTACTAGGACCGTTGCTGTTCACTCTGTACATGCTACCCTTGGGAGATATCATTAGGAAGCATGGCATTAGTTTTCACTGTTATGCTGATGATACACAGCTCTATATTTCTTCTCACCCTGACGAAACTTACCAATTCCCAAAATTAACGGAATGCATAGCTGATATAAAACACTGGATGACTAGCAACTTCCTACTACTTAATTCTGAAAAAAACGAGATTCTAATTACTGGACAAAAAACTTCCACACGTAATAATCTAGAATACTGTCTAACACTTGATGGCTGCTCTGTCAAGTCTTCATCGTCAGTTAGGAACCTGGGTGTGCTCTTTGATACCAACCTTTCATCTGAAAGTCACGTATCTAGCAACTGTAAAACCACATTTTTTCATCTTAAAAATATATCTAAATTGCGTCATATGCTCCCAATGAAAAATGCAGAACAATTAGTTCATTAGTAATTGCCCTGCACGCTTAATAAACAAACCACAGCTGGTCCAAAATGCAGCAGCTAGAGTTCTGGTAGAGAGTACCAGAACCAGGAAGTATGACCATATTAGCCCGGTTCTGTCAACACTGCATTGGCTCCCTATTAAACAATTAAAGAATGTTAAAAAATTGCTGATCACTTACAAAGCACTAAATGGTTTAGCTCCCCAGTACTTGAGTGAGCTATTAACGCATTATAGTCCTTCACGTCTATTGCGATCTCAAAATTCCGGCCAGTTCCTTTTCCTATTTAGCACCAATCCAATCCAGATCCAGATCTGATGCAGGACCTGCGCCTAGACACGATGACAACGCAGTCCTGAAGTGTCAACCAGTCAGCCGGATCCCGGCCGTATCCAGATTAGATGGTAGACCTGCACCTGGACCCATCCACGACGCATCCCTGAAGTGCCAGCCTCGTCAGCTCTGTGAAGGCCTCATCGACACTACAGTTATCGGCACTGATCCTCAACAAACTCGACTCCTAAACGGCGTGATGACTCCGACTTCCAACCAGATGGAACTGGATTAATATTCTGAATGTTCTGATCCAATCTGACTTCTGACCTGTAATGCTGCCTGGATCATAATCATACACAGTTCGTTCGTTGGCCAGAGGAGAACTGGCCCCCCGACTGAGTCTGGGTTCTCCCAAGGTTTTTGTCTCCATTCTGTCACTTGATGGAGTTTTGGTTCCTTGCCACTGTTGCCTTGACTTTTGGCTTGCTTAGTTGGGGACATTTAATATTCAACTATATTATTGATCTGCCTTACTTAAGATGGACGATGACGCAATTTTCTTCTAGAAACAAACTTTGTTGTATTTTCATATTATCACTTTGAAGCTGCTTTGATACAATCTGTATTGTAAAAAGCGCTATATAAATAAAGGTGACTTGACTTGACCCATGTGATACTACCGTGTTTAACGTTAGCCTACAAGACACTGTAGCCTATAAATCCTGATATGCACATTTCAACACCCAGTTTGTGCTTATGCAACTTTATACATCAGACCCCAGATTTATAGATAAAGCCAAAGCATGGAAATAGATAAGTGCTTTCCTGTTTTCCATTTTGATTCCTTATCTCCTGCACTAGTCATCTTCTTTATATACTAAAACAAAAGGCTCTTTCTTTCATTGCTTCCCCCTGCTTTCTGTCTGCTGTTGTAATTTTTTTTCCCGTGTCCTTGATCTTGTGTGTAAGATTAGTGGTCACCGTGTCATTGTTCTGTTTATCACTGAGCAGATGTGCCGAGCACTGCTGAGTGGCCCACATCTTCCTCTCTCCTTCCTCTCCCCTCTTCCTCTGAGTGACAGTGATGAAGGTATTTAGGTAAACAGGACTCAGTGTTGATGGATGGGTCAGTAAGCATCTGGTGTGTGAGATCAGCGGCGGCAGTATAACAAGCACCTGCAAAAGACTCACAGGAAACACTTGTTCATTCTTCTCATCTATATTTAGAGATTTGTTTAAAGAGAAATTCTGTGATCATTCACTCATTTCAAATGCTATACTTTCTTCTGTGGAACACAAAAAGAGATGTTTTCAAGAATGCCCATCCTGCTCTTTTCCATACATTTAAAGCTTACACTCACTAGGGACTGTTATTTAAAATGTTAAATAAAATATATTTATATCAAAATGCATATGTATATATATATATATATATATATATATATGAAGACCTCCGATGCAAAAGCCTCTAAAAGCCACCTCTGTCAAAAATGAGATAATAATATTGAGTGAATGCTCTCCGCACATAGAATACGTTCATCAAATACTTTCACCTCAAACTCACTAAATCCCAGCCTCAGCCCATTCAGAAATGCCGGTACTTGGGTAGAAACCTATACTGTATATAGGAGCATATACACACACATGGCTTGACATTGGCACCCCCCAAATGCGGGTGAATTTCAGCAGTGTAACGCAGTCACTCGTACTAGACAATGTGGTGGGTTGAATTTTAATATAATACATTTTCAATTGTAGTCTTTTTAAAAAGGCATCTGAAAACATAAACTAAGTTCAATGTAGTGTTGTCAAAAATCTCAACACCGATACTGAAATATCTGAAACGCTTCCAATACCCATTTTCCGCAGAATACACGATGCCAGCTGTGATTTCTCTCTCTCATGATCTCAATAGCGAGTTGACACACAAACACGCCTCCATTCACTCATTTCATTTGTTCCGTATGAATATTGTTGCTGTTACAGGGCTTGAATCTTGGCGAGGGATTACACGTATTGTGCATAATTTTACTCATTCCCAAACCCAAAGTACGCGCACATAAAGCCGCCTTTTTACTAAATTTAGTTCTTTTTCGCTGCTTATTGCACTTAAACGGTTAAATACACACAAAATAATGTCAAAATGCTGGTCTTGGCGAGTATCTGCGAGTATTCACGTAAACACAGTCAGTTTTAAGTGAACGTAAACAGTTGAGAAAGAAAACGCATGTGTAACAGTGTAATGGATCTGTGTGTCAGGTCTTAAAGTGACAGCAGCCTAATAAACCTGCTGCCAAATTATGAGATAATACTAGGATTTTTAAATTATTTTGAGATTGGTCTTTATGTTCACCAAGGTTGCATTTATTTGATCAAAATACAGTAAAAAATATTAATTTTCTTACATAATATTACAATTTCAAAGAACTGTTTTCTATTTTATTATATTTTAGGATCTGCTGAATATTATATTCAGCATCATTACTCCAGTCTTCAGTGTCACATGATCCTTCAGAAATCATTCTAATATGCTGATTTGCTGCTCAAGAAACATTTCGCATTATTGTTATGTTGAAGACAGTTGTGCCGCTTAATATTTTTTTTGTGGAAACGATGATACTTTTTTCTGGATCCTTTGATGAACAGAAAAGAACAGGATTTATTTGAAATAAAAATGTTTTGTATTAAAAAATAAAAGTCTAAATATCTATGGTAGGCTACTACAAAAAATAATCAATTTTTATAAACAAAAAAAAATTTATTAATAATAATTTTCGAACATTGTGTTCCTTCACGCATATCTCCTTTTGTGTTACACAGAACACGGGATTCCATCTCGCATAATTCATTTCCTCAATTAATTGACAAACACTGACAAGCCCGCATTTGATCTTTCACATCTGTTTTTAAGCCACACCTGCGTCATGCTCTCATAGGATGAATGACATTGTTCAAAGAAAGAATTAACCATACAGTAGGCTACTGTACACACCAGTGTCTGGGTTGTTGTAGCCTACTTTTTTTATACGCAAGATTAATCCAAATTAGCAATGCGGTCACATGCGCAGGAGCTTTCCGAATAGCATTGTCCGAGTTGTATCGCTTATCCGCCGTGTCTTACAGAGAGGAAAGAGAAACGCGTGAAGTGCAGTGGAATAATGAGGTCGTTTTTGTCCGACCACACAATGCTTGCAGTCTTCCCTCGGCTTTAATATGCAGCTTTGGCGGGAATGACTGTATTGTTCTCTCTTTAGATTTAACGTGTGTGTGTGTGTGTGTGTGTGTGTGTGGGTGGGAGAGAGAGAGCTACCGCTATAGGTGACATCATCAGTGCAGAGAAAACCCCTCATTAGGGAGTGACTCATCTTATTAGTAGCGTTTTCTAAAACGCAGCACGTGGGGCCTAAAGGAAAAGGATCTCGCGGTCAGATGATGACGGAGAGCTTTCCAGCACTTAAATACACAGACAAACACACGCACATGCCCACACACACCTGTGCAGGTGGGCTTTTGGAGTCGTTTCATTTGAAGCCACAATAATAGATCAAAAAGGCCTCGCTGCCTATCCCAAGCTTTTATGAGACTGTTTAAAAATACAGTGAACGTGTGAAAAAGAAGTAGTTATGATGGCAGTGCAAACATTGTAATCTAAAGACAGGTGCACTGATGAGAATATGAAAATCATCTTTCTCACGGTGGGGGTGGGTAATGATTTCCGAAATATCATAGCTTATGTTGATGATTATATTTTAATATTTTTTTCCATGACGTTTCAGAAGAACAGTAGGCCCATGTGAGCATTAGATATTTGGCGTTAAATTTTTTTTTCCATAGCATCTCTGATTTAAACTGTCCATTAAATGAATCTGTTCAGAAATGTTCATGGAAGTCCCTTGGCACCTACTACTTATTGTTGTATTGGAACATACAAATCATATATTTTATTTGTATTTTTTTTATTTTTAGGTTTTTATCTCCTTTATGCCATTTTGATTAAAAAATGGGATGTAGGTCTACTCAAATATCACAAAAATTGTGACAAGAATAAAAATATAGGCCTATAAAGTATAAAATTAGGCCTAGTGTATAAAGAAGTTAAAAAAAATAGAAAGAATGTAGGCTCACTCAAATATTGTCAAATGACTGAATAATATAAACATTCTAGAATATAAATATAAAACAAATGTAAAAAAAGATTTGATACATATAATAAAAATTTAATTTTCCCTTTTTTATCCATTTTGATTAAATACCAATATATTGGCCTACTCAAATATTGCAACAATACTGAAAGATTAATATAATTTGTTATAAAATATAAAGGATTATGAATAAAGATACAGTAAAACAAGAAATATATAAATTAATATTTCACACACACAGGGGGAAAAAGTAGCTATTTAGATTTAAATGACTGGATCATTATGGCAGTGATTATGATGTTTCTAGCATGTTATATGTTTGGCAACAGTTCTTCTAACCCTAACTGATGGAGTGTGGAGCTTTTCATTTCCTAAACAACCATATAGGAAGAAACATCATGGCCATATTCCAGGATGACAATGTCAAGATTCATATATACATATGTGTGTATGTGTGTGTATAGTTCACTTTCTTTTGATGTAAAAGTGTATCTGGTGAGATTTTGGCATATGAGTAGCTGTGGACCATACGCATGTACGTACCTCAAAGATCAGAGAATCCACAGTGGATTACAGTGCGGTAATGATGGTATGAGTGTGTTTATGTCGAGTGTGAGCGCTGAGAGTGCATGCCTGTGCTTGTGAGTGTCAGATGGAATGGCTTACAGGAACAGCCTGTTACAATAGTAGGAAAATACTATTAAGTGTCTCTCCGTCACTCTGAAGAAGAGTGGAGGGATTCTAAATGTTGATCGTGTTATAGGTACACGTGGGTGAAAGACGGTAAAGGTCTGAATTTTAATACCAAGAACCAGACTTATATGTAATGGGAAACACTCTCTCCAGAAAAAAAACACTAATATTTTTACATATATCTTTTCTTTTTTTTTAATCAGTACGGTCATGCGTAACTCAGTCCTGGTTTATCTTAGATAAACCGGGTTTGGCTGAACCGCACAGGTTATCTTTGAACTGCACACCTGTTGGTACTTTAAAAAAGCTGGCAGGTGAGTGGAGATGAAGGGGCGCATGAGACAAGCCAGAGAAGGAAGAGGAATGTGTGTGTGTGTGTGTGTGTGTGTGTGTGTGTGTGTAATGCTGGCAGTAATTGTCCCTTTGGCTTGTTGCCTGGTTTGTAATGGCTGGTGCTTTTTAATGGCACCGCAGCAGGTTGAGCTGGTGAATGAGGACATACTGTTACTGTAAATATAATAAAACAGAGCAGACGATCTAAACAGGAGGCCTCTCTCGCAGTGCCCTTCAGTTTGAGCTGGCGGGGAAGGCATTGTTTCTTGCTTCCTCTGTGTTATGACTAGATATTAAGCTCTCAGGGTCTTTCACACACTCACACACAATCTCTTATGGCTGCGTGTGTGAATTTGTAAGGAACCCTTGAACAGGTCTTCGAAAATGTGATTCAAATGAATTACACCTTAAACTATTTAAGAGGTTTTTTTTTTATATTAAAATAGTGATGTCTGACTCTTTTAACAATAACGGGAAAGGATCTCGCGTGAATATGCTAATGCTTGTTAAATTGCACCCTCTGGTGGTGATGGACTAGACTGCATGATTTAGACATTTGTTGTAATGATCAAACATGCTATCCGCATATTATTGAGCACCGCAAAAATAGATATCGGGACCATATTGAGAATTTGTTCCAATAACTTATTCATGGCCACATTTTATTAAGTCATTTCCTTGTTTTAGTTAAATCATGGCCACGCCATACTAATTCATTCCCTAAATTTTGGCCGTTTTCCTAAATCATTCCCTTAATTGTTTTAAGCTAATTTTCATTTTTGGGTGAACTATCCCTTTAAGTTCAATTGTGGCCACGCTGACGAAGGGTAGGTTTACAATGATGTACTAAAAACGGAAAAGATTTTCCTTTGCGTGTTTCGTGTACAGATGACAACGTAGTCAAAACAACCGAAACACAAACTTCTTAAAATTGGTTTCAAAGTGCAAGTTTTTAAAAACAATAACTTTATTGAATTTGAAAAACACGAATTTGTGAAAACGGTGACATCATGCACATACGTATTACATGTTCAGTCTATAGGCGCATATTATAGTGTTTCTAACCCAAAAAAAATCAACATAACAGCATAGTTCTGTAACACTTTTATCGTATTAGTTTTATTTGGTTAACATTCTTGTACATGTTTGCTTTTTTTTTTTTTTGGTTGTTGTTTTTTTACATACATGCATTTTCGAAGTTGTAAACAAAAAGATTATTGGAGTATATTTTACAAGAAATTACTAATTCAGTCTCTCAATGTCTACTTGCAGTTTCTTTGTAATTAATAGAGAAATTTACTAGCAGAAACAGATTTTTTCTTCTGTGAAACCAAAAAAAAAACAATAACCATGACAAAATTCATCAGTATATTCAAAGACAAGCATTTGTCTCAAGACTGACAGCCACTTTCTGTCAGTGCCGTTGCGAAGCTCTTCAGCTCGTCGCATTTCACCTGCAGAGGAGATCCAGCCCCGCATTCAGACACAGCCGGCCAGCGCTCGACCCACGTGTCTTTCCCCAGCGTATACACATACCTGAGAGGCAAACCGTGAGCGAATAGTCAAATACAGCCCCTAACATGTACATTTCCAGTGCTATTATGCTACTCACCTGTTGGACGTGCTCCCTGCTTGCCAAACGTCAGCGATCGGCCCAATGATCAGGTAGTCCTGACCCTCTCTCAAACCAAGCCCTGTCCTACAGCTCGCATGAGAGAGGAACATTCGTCTTTCCTTCTCGATCAGACCTTCTTCTGTCCCTACACAAACAGAAACGTATGGAACCTTTCCGTTATGCAAAAGGTTCTTTTTATAGTGTAAAAAGGGTTCTTTAGATTTTTTAAATGTTCTTAAAATCGAGATTTTGTAAAAGGGCATAGTAGGTCCCCTTTAAGAGTGTGGTAGACGTACCCTCTTTGATAACCTGCACAATCTCCATCTCATACTGGTCATAGTGACTCTGGCTGGCGCTGATCAGTGTGACCCTGTAGGCTGAAGAAAAGACACATTTATTGAGAAGATGGTGACATCCCGATGTGTCCCCCCCCAAAAAAAAGAAACTTTTACCATGATGTAATCCATTGCACACAGCAGCCTTCCTCTGTTCTTTCCCAAAAGACAAGGAGTCTTCTTTCACTACACAACAGTCACCTATGAAAGAAAGTTTTATAACTGGTTAAAGTTGAAAAGTTGATTGAAAACATAAAGATAGTCCTGCTGAACTGACCCTGTGAGCAGCGGCACACGTCGTCTTTGCAGATCTGATCGAGCTGCTGTTGGTCTTCAGGAGGAGAGTAGAATCTGCTACAACGCTTATCTGACAGAACAAAGATCACACCGTTAGTAACCGTTTGTATGGAGCCCCGTGCATGATTTGTTTTTTCTTCATTCCACTACCCTACCTCTCCCTTTTTACCTGCAAAAATGCATTCTGTGTGAATAGCAAGGCGATTGAGTTATTCATGCCAGTAGCAGAAACAATGTGAGATGAGTCGAGGCCAAGAAAATACTTAACGGTGTAGATTAGTAGTATAACTTCACAAACGAACCTTTGTTGTAGTACTGGTAAACCGTGACAGTGGAAGGCTGAAGGAGCCCCACTTTAAATTTCTGATGCAGTCTGAATGAGATCATGTCTGTATCAGTACTGGACACCTGTCCGGGTCATTCATACAAAGACAAATATTCAGTGTTGCCTTCATTTACATCATGGTAAACATGTATAAACCTTTAGGGTGGTTGTTAGGTTACCTTAAACAAGTGAATTATGAGGGATCCTCTGTCACTCAGGTTGTCCACCACTTGGTAGTTGTTAATGTAGCGGTCCACTGAATTTTTAAGCTAAAAAAAAAAAAAATCACCCCTGACATTATCACTTCTATAACCTAATGATTTGCCTTGCTGCATATATTCTGTGTAGGTAGCTACCTACATAGCATCCTAACTGTCAAGGGGACATATTTGAATTGCTTTTCATAGTCAGAAACTGCGCGCAACACAAATAGACTCAACTCACGACTCAATAGACTTCAGCGTTAGCATGTTGCTAAGCTAAAAACATAATACTCTTGGCATAAAAATACAAAGCACATACAAATATTGGGTAGAAAAGCCCATTGGTGTGTTGAATAAAAAGAATAATGATTTTTTAATCAACTTATTTTCATGATTTTTTAAACCATCTTGGATGTAGCTTGTCGCAATGTATTATGGGATTGTATTCTCCATGATAGATAATGTAATCCTGCCAAATTTGGCCAAAATTAGAGCTTTCGCGTCTGGAGTGCACATGTGACGCCTCCAAATGTTGTCTTGGTAGGATACAACACAGCTAGCTACATGATTAGCTGTTATTTATCGCTAATGTAATGCCACATTATGTCACGAGTTTGGTCTTACCAACTCTAAATCTGAGTTTTCAGGCTCAAAGCCGGTGGGCAGGCCGATGTCCAGAATGACCATCCTCACTTGGCGTGCCTCCAGAGCCCTTTGGGGATGCAAAGCAGATTGTGGAAACCACAATAATATGTCCTAGAAAAAACAAGATATCTACCTGCATGCATACAAGCGCTCACCTCACGTGGATATTGAGTCTGTAGGATTTTTCTACATCTGGTGGGTTTTTTTCTAAAATGGACCAAAGAGTGATCTTAATGAAAACCTGTCCGCTATATGTGTACAGCTAAGATTACAAGACCTCAGAGTTAAAAAAAAAAAGCGTAGCAACATTTTCAGTTTTACAGATTGAATGTATATTTACACAGTAAAACAATATTTCATTAACTGATATAATGCCAGGTAACACTTTATTTTAGTATTCATATGCTGCCTTTATATGCTAATCAGAATTATAGTAAATACGAGTTTCCTAGTTAAAAATTGGACATGAACACCCACTCAAGTCGTATTTACCACTGGGAAGCTTGGCGATAATTTTGAAACCCAAGTTTCATAAACTTAAAACATGGCGGAAGGGAGAACGACTGCTGCCGTGGCTGTTTTTCTTTATTACTTTTTTCCACAATAGATACATAGCCTTGACCCGTTGTTAAAGTAGTGCATATTTACATATATGAATAATAATTTGAAGCATATTGATGTTTTATACACAGCGAAAATAGCCTGTATTTGCCCAAAATTCCAGAATTGCAAGCAGGCTGACTATAGATAGTGCAGTGAATGTTTATGGTTGTCAATAAATGGGACGCTAAATATAATTTTGGCTTTAATAAGATTTTCCCAATAAATAGGTAAGAATAAACCTGGTGTCCTCCATGATTCCTGTTCTTTCCAACAACAAAGCACTTGAATGCGACGAGCTCGTAAATACAACGTAAGAAGTGGGAAGATGGAAATTTCCGATAGCACGTGATGACAGCATTAATGCACGTTACTACATGTACTTAATATAGTAATAACAGTAAATTATGCATAATTAATTCTGACTTTTTATCTCATAATAGAGTGATATAAACACAGCTATGAGAAATGTCAAAATTGTCAGAATTTTGAGATAAAACATTGCAATTACTTATTTTTTCCATATAAACTGATTAGAGAACATACCATTAGTCTCAGCGATGGAGACGTCCAGCTGAAAGCCGTTACACGTGCTGTTCTCGAACACATCAGGAAGCTGGTGGTACACAGTCACTACCTGAGACACATAAAATGCAACAGAGTAAAGATTGTAACTAAATTACATCTTGGTTTTATATTTTAATCATTCAAAACTTTGGTGTAAATGTGGGCATTTAGCACCTCCAAAATTCCCTTGCCCTTCCCAGAAGCCACCACTGTGAATTCCTGGTCAAGAGGTACCTGAAAGAGATAATGAAGGGGAGTAACGTAGTTATTGTACACGGCCTTTGTGATGGTGAAGTTGAAGTCATACGACCCTGGTGTGTTTAATATAGCCCATGTTTACGTTTTAACTTCTGCCAACTGTATTTAGGCTTCAAAATTCATAAAAGTTGTGTTCATTTGTGAATATCATCTTGATGAACTAAACATGTGAGAATCATAAACGTTTGTTGGTCACCAAGCTTTTTTTCTGCAATTATCCAAAAGCCAATGGAAAAATCCTATTGGGTTTTTGTCGGGGGAACCAGGGTGACTGGGACAGGGAGAGCACAGTATATTTGTGGGAGAGTGAAGGGAATCTGTGTGCTAGCTGATATATTTGTGCAGTATAATAACACCATATACATTTACAAAAACATACAGTTGTAATCAAAACTATTCAACCCCCATTGCAAATCAGGATTATTGGCAAAATGTACAGACTATCAGCTGTTTGCAATGAACAAATCAAACAAAATTGAAGCTCAACACAAATGTTTCAAGTGGTTTCCCTGAATTCAACTGAAAATGCCACTTTTAGTGACTTCTACAGTCTCGAAATTATTCAACCCCCTGAATAGAATCACTCACTACAGCACAGATCTTCAAAGCTTGTTGTCTGAAGCACACCTGATTAGTGTTGTCACGATACTAGAATTTCTAACTTCGATACGATACCTTGAAAAATATTGATATTCGATACCATTTTCGATACCACTGAGAAAAAACTGCCACAATATTAAGGGGGTATTTTTTTAATTTAAAGCTAAATATAACAAGTCTAGAACATGACAATGAGGTATTTTTACATGAACAAAAATGTCCTGAGTTCTATTTGTTTATATTTTTTAATTGGACCAGAGCTAACATGATGCATTTTTATTACCTATACTGTTATCAAAGATTAAAATATACTGTAACAAAAAAGCACTTAACAGTATCAAATTGGAGAATAGAGAGTCAGTAATGTATAATAATAAGATTAAACTTTAAATTTTCAGTTAAAGGCATGTCATTATTTAATTCAGAGATGCCATTGTCTAGCTGTTTAGTTTAATTAATATATGTGTAATCAAATTGATGATAATCGCTAATGAAGGAAAATTGCAGAATTAAATAATAATTTTTGAATAAAGTTAAATAGGCACCAGTTAATTTACATTTGACCACAGTTACAATATTTACTTGTCTAAGATTCCTCAGTCAGATTATGTTAACTTTAAGAATTAAAACGAGACAACACACAGACTCTTATCAACAACAATACTAGGCCATCTTGGTTAATGTTTCAGAAAAGTTAAAATGAGAAGAGTTACAGTGTTTCCTTGAGGATTTTTTTTAGCAGTGGGGGCAGGTCTGTCCAAACAACAAATACCCCTGATGCTGAGCATATGCTGTTAAATAGTAGCCTACCCCTGGAGCCTGTTCCTTAAGTCTGTTTTCACCTATACAATAATTTTAAAAAATGAGTGATGTGAGGGATTATTGATAGTCAAACAATCTGTTGGGTGCCCGCAGCCCGCTCGCGTGTCCGCGCTATTCTCCGACATGCCCGCTCGCGGTGTGTAGCTCGTGTCCGCGCTATTCTCCGACATGCCCGCTCGCGGTGTTCTTTATCAATGATGTTCTTTATCGCCCCTTCAACAATCAACCAAAGCCGGTCGCGGGGGCGCCGCCCTCGCCATCTTTCCATTCACTTCACTTTTGCTATTTAACCAGAGCGAATGAGACGAGTGCGTCACGTGTGGTGTTTGTCAACGCGCCTTTTGAGAGAAGTGAAAGTGACTGCTCGGCTAGTATCGATACTTCGGGAAATTAGTATTGGTACCGTTCAGATATTTCAGTATCGATATTTATCGAAATATCGATATTTTTGACAACACTACACCTGATGCAACTATTCAAGGGCTTCATTAGTTGCAACAGGTGTGTTTGAGCTAGAACACATGAAATATCTGAACTGACTAGGTTTGTTTAGTGTCACGTTTGACTGCATATTCGAAATCAAAAGAATGGTCCAAAAAGTTAAGAGAAGATATCATCGCCCTTCCCAAACAGGATACAAAAAGGTTGCGAAGGCACGTTCTAGTGACACAGTCGGAAGCTTAGTTTGCAAGTTCAAAGTTACACTGTCCTGGACGGGGCAGAAAAAGGAAGCTATCAACCGCTGCAACCAGATTTCTGAGAAGCCAGGTTCAGAAAAACCCTCGAGTGACTGCAAAAGACCTGCAGCAAGACTTGATGGCAACAGGCTCTGAGGTTTCAGCTGCACAGTAAGGCGCGTAAAATAAACGCATGCAGTTCCCATGCCAGAACTCCAAGGCCTACACCACTACTGACCCAAAATCGCAAGAAAAGTTGTCTCCAATTTTCTCAAAAGCATATAAATAAGCCACAGAGATTTTGAGAATTTATTCTGTGGAGCGATGAAGCAAAATTGGACCTTTTCGGCCCTCTGAATCAGCGGTATGTCTGGAGGAAGAAGAATGAAGCATATGCCTAAAAGAACACTCTGCCAACAGTTTAGCATGGTGGTGCTCTGCGGCTGCTTTATATCCTCTGGCACTGGAAACCTTTCTTGAAGCCCGTAGATTACCCCATAGAAAATCTCTGGTGGGATTTGAAGAAGGCAGTAGCAACACGCAAACCCAAGAATATTACTGAACTGGAGGCCGTTGCTCATGAGGAATGGGCTAAGATACCTCAGAAACGCGGCCAGAAGCTGGTGTCTGGTTGTAGCATCTTATTTTCAGCAGGTCATAACAGCAAAAGGGTGTTCTACTAAGTACTAAACATGCGTGCCATGAAGGGGTTGAATCATTTTTAGACTGCAGAAGTCATTAAAAGTTGCATTTTCAGTTGAATTTGGGGGAACCACACAACATTTGTTGTGTTGACCTATAATTACTTTTGTTTGATTTGTTCATTGCAAACAGCTGATAGGCTGTACATTTTGCCAAGAAACGTTTTGATTAAAACTGCAAAGGAGAGTTTGAAAGATATACTATCTCACCCGTGAAGATCGGGCCACGTAAGCAACTTTGGGATTGAAGGTCCAGCGTACGTCACTGCGACCGGGAACACTGAGTTGCACCAATAAATTGAGGTCAGTAGGAGGAGGGCTCTTCACGAGGTACTCAGAGAGGGCCTGTAGCACTACCATAGTAGACTGATGGGAGAAAACAGTCATTATATGAATAACCATGTACCTTAAATACAAATGTAAGCCAAGTAGTAAAGGTTTACACATGTTTTTTTTTACCTGAGTAGAGCCGTACCCTCCCCCAATGCCACGTTTCTCGCTCAGCCATTGAAAGGGGGCGGCTGCTTCTTCCATGTGGCCACTTTTGATAAGCGCTAACAATGCGTAGCCTGTAGCTTCCAGTGTGAAGAAATAATTATCAGAGTCAGGCCAGTGGGTACGATCTGTAGACAGAAAATAAAGAAAGATGAGAAAGACAAGACCACACAAAGCAATATATTTTATATTTTTGTTTTTAAAAGCTATGTACCAGGTGAGGCTAATTTTAGCAACATGCTCTTCATGCAACCGTGGTTGGAGACTGCTAAGGCGTAGCATGCTATAGCCGCTGTGTACGGCCTCGACAGCCGGGGGAAATGCTCTCTTATATACGTCGCTGCTTTTCTGGACTCGTCCTGCAATGATCGCAAGTAGAAAATACAATAAACACCATTAAACATGTCAAAACGTATGTTATTAAATTTCTGTTTTCTGGTTTGCCCGGAAGTACAACACGAATCAGTGTTGTACCTTTGTCTATTTACTTATATTTATTGGGCTTGGGAAATGTACTTCAGGAACTCAAGATGCTGAATAAGTGGGCGGTCACTGTTTCTGTTTTCTGATTGGTGGAGTTCCCTTTAGAACTGAAGGGAATGTACATTTAATGGCATCCTTTTCTTGTTTGTAAAATCAGTATGAAGCTGGCAAATATTTTCCTGCAAATGTCCAAATATATTATTAACTTCATTGTATTTTCATTATTGTACAATTTTATATTTATTTCATATATTGGAATAAACTTGGAAATATTTAATTTAGCTATTGTATTAATTATTATTGTATAATTTAATTTAGCTTTTGTCCTAATTATTACATTTAGATCATTTTCTAATTATTTAATTAAGGTATTGTCTTAATCATTTAATTTAGCTATTGTATTAATTATTATTATCGTATAATTTAATTTAGCTTTTGTACTACTTATGAAATATAGATATTGTTCTAATTATTTAATTCAGTTATTGTAATAATTATTTAGTTTAGCTTTTGTATTAATTCAGCTATAGTTGTAATTATTTAATTCAGCTATTGTATTAATTATTCTTATTGTATTATTTAATTTAGCTTTTGTACTAATTATTAAATTAAGATATTTTTCTAATTCAGCTATTGTGTCAATAATGTCATTTAACTGCTGTTTAATTCAGATGTTTTTAGCCGTTTTAAAGAGTGACGTTACCTGTATGTCAAGGCCTGGCTCTTGGCAGGTAACAGCGTTTTGTGCCTCTGCCAAAGCAATGAGCACGAATGCAGTCAGAGACACTCTGGATTCAGAGCCCCGCAGGCCCCCCTGCATCACAAAACATGTGTTAGCAAGTACTGTGAGAAAGCATTCAGATGACAGTGGTCCCCTTTTATAGATTATCATGAAACTAGTGCAATCACAGTTATTAATTCTCACCGTCATACTGGTGTCGTAGACAGGATTGTTCTCCTGAAAGGATCCATCTGGACTGTGTTTATTCTTGAGTAGGTACAGCAGAGGGCCACACAGATGCTTCTTATCGACACGGATAAACGAGTGTGCCATGGAGAACACCTTTACCACATATGCAGTGACCCTGAGATGGACAGAACATAAATACACATGAACTCTACTGGAAAACGTTCAATATAGTGCAGTAGTTTAAGCGAAGTGCTAGCATGAATACCATGTGCTGGTGCCTTCTTTGGCGTAGGGAGGGTACGAGTCATCCGTTTTCCGATAATTAAGTTGATTTTCGTAACCTATAAAAATAATAGAATAGAAATAATTGATCGTAATCATATCTGAAAGAATGCAGTTCATCCCTGTTTGTCTCTCATTGCACCTTTTTGTATGTATTTGATGGCCTCTTCTCTGCGACTTACTCCCACAACGGCCCAGTTTGCACTACGGTCCAAGTAATGGGCTGCAATGAGGGGCAGTGTGATGGTGGCCAGGTTCTGCTCCACACACCCGCCGGGCATGCGGATCAGAGATGCCAGCGAGTCCTCCTGAATGGAGTTATCAATGCTGTCTGCCAGCAAATCACCTAAAGAACAGATACAGATCAGTACAAAACTGGGGAACTCTTCACGTCAACTGTCAAGAATTTCCCAGTTTTGTTCATTCACATAAATGTCTATTATGCAATTGAGTGTTAATGCCATTTTCATAATATTGTGAATATTGCTTAATAAAATGTCAAACCTCTGACATTGACAAATGTCTCCGGCAGAGATTTCGGTACAACGGCGTCCAGCTGCATCTTCTCCACTTCTATCATCTGTCTCCCAGCTGAGACGAAGGAAATGCTTCATCATTTATTATAACAAAAATGTATAAACTAAATCATATAATGAATAAATTATTCAAATGAACATATACATTTTAATAATATATACTTTTCATGCATCAAGGCCCATTTATACTGTGTAAAACTTTTAAAAAGAAAAACTGAAGCGTGATTTTATAAAGAATTTTTTTGAGTTATAGATAATTATACTAAGTAGAACAGACCACAAATGCGCAGTATATGATGCATTTTTTTATACTGTTACAGCAGAATGCAAAGGAAAAAAAGAGCAGATATTCTTGTTATACCATGTCGCATTCAAATACCAAGCATGATGTTATTCCCCTGACGTCTGAAAATAGAACTAGAAAGAAATTGTACAGCTCTTTCAGTCAAACTGACAGATAAGCATTATATGTAGCGCAACCTTCTGATTGTAAGTTATTTGTTTCAGTCTTTTTGAGTGGAACTTCCCCAAACCAGAAGTGTCTCTCATAATCTAAAAGTAGGGCTCATTAGGAAAAAGGTGAATATGGACAAAAGTATTGAAACACACCTCTTAATGATTGAATTCAGGTGTTTCAGTCAGACCCATTGCTACATGTGTATAAAATCAAGCAGCTAGACAAACATTTGTGAAAGAGAGCTCAGTGAATTCAAGTGTGGCACTGTGATTGTATTAGTCAATCCTTGAATTAGTCAGTCCATTAAATTTCATCCTTGCTAGATATTCTAAGACCCATTTATATTGTGTAAAACTGCTACTGTAACAATTTTTTAAAAAGCGTGATTTTTAATTAAATGTTTTTTTGTGTTATTGCATTGATCATGAATAGTCTCATGATTTCCAACCAGTCTTACCACTGTCTCCTTTCCCAGTGGGGTTCAACACAAAACTCCTCACTTTAATTGTCTGGATGCCTTCTACCTAAAACACAAGATATAGCCTCATACTAAAAACACATAACATGTACGAACATATAAAATATGTTCAATATTACGTGTGTGAGACACAAGACAGAGCAGGATTTAGTAGCCCACTTACTACCACACGTAGATTCTTCCTCACTGCATCTTGCCCCATGAACGAGGCCGCAATGGCTGTGACCTGTAGGGGGAGCTCTCCTGTTTTGAGGGGGATGATAGTGTATGTAATGAGCTTGGAGGAGCCGGCCTGCACCGAAACCTGCTGTCTGTGGGGTCCGCTAAATGCCACACTACACATGTCCTCTGTCTTATCCAGGATCACCAGTACCTGCAAAACAGACAGTTGTTCAGGTCAGGTCACAGAGACGTTACAGTGGGAGTGTGGTAATCGTTTGGTGACGGTGTGAATCCAACCTCCAGTTTTGAGTCCCTGTAGTTGTGGACCACAGCTTTGATTTGCACATGTTCATTTCTGGACACTGAGTGAGGCAACCGCAGGTCTATGAAGAACGGCTGCCACGCTCGCACGTTATAAGGTTCAGCTACACAGAAACCTGCAAGAGGTTCACAAACCAGGAATAATCTCATTCTCAGGGACATTTTCACATTCGTTCTCAGAAATGTCTGATATGTAGCATGAAAAGCTGAATAGTAATTATTAAAATAGTCATGCAGGATTAAGAACTAAATAATTATTGTAAATGTATAATTCATATGCAGAAACATGTTACATGTAGCATTAAAACGTAAATAATTATTGATCAAATATTCTTAATTAATTTGACATGTAGCATGAAAAGCTAAAAAATAATGATTAAAATATTCATCATTCATATGAAAAGCTTGACATGTAGCAATAACGTTTGACGTGTTGTTCGAAATGTTTGACGTAGAACTAAAAGCTAAATAATTTTTAATACTCATAATTTATATGATGAAATACTTGACATGTAGCATGAAAAGTTAAATAGTAGTTATTGGAACGCTTTTCAGAGAAGATAAGCCAACGTTTTTTTTTTTTTTTTCATATAGCACAATTCACCCAACAGTTCAGGAAAATTCAGGAAAAAAAATCTCCGAATGCTCCACGTGAAACTTCGGTCTTCCTACCTTTTACCATCGTGTCAATTGATTTTGATAAAATATTCATAATACATTTGAAGTGCAGCATTAAAAGTGAAATAATTATTATTCAAATATTCAGAATTTAAATGAATATGCTTGGCATGTAGCATTAAAAGCGAAATAATACTTTTTAAATATTCATAATTTGTATGCAGAAATGCTAGGCATGTAGCATTAAAAGCTAAACATTATTATATTCGGAGATCATATGCAAAAACGTTTGACAGGTAGCATTAATAGTTAAGCAATTATTAAAATATCACATTCATATGGAGAAACTCTTGATATGTTATGTAGCTAAATAATAATAAAAATGATTAATAATATATCCATAATTCATATGCAGAAATGCTTGTCTTGTAGCATTACAAGCTAAATATTAATTATTAATACATTCCAAATTCATGTGCAGAAATGGCTCATATAGCATTAAAATCTAATAAAAATATCATTATTAATATCTTTTCATTGTAATTATTCATCTCTCACTATGGCAGATCTAAAAGCATATAAAGGAGCTCTGCCCAGACAAACAGATGCTTCAGACAAGATCAGGAATGTTTACCCTTCTCAGGTGAGGCACTGACGGCTAGAAACCCCCACTGAGTGATACTGTCAGGAAGAACCGTGTCCACTGAAAACACAGCCAGCCTGGAATAACAGATACACTTCATCAATGAACATGATAAAAGTGGGACTTCTTCACCGAGTCAAGGTCAAACTCTTACCCGTCAGACTTGGGTACGCTGGGCAGTCTGATGTCAGTCCACAGCCACGACTCGAAGAACTTGGTGCGCACGTAAATGTCTTCTATGTCAGCTAAATCATCTTCATTGAACTCTTGCTCCTCCTCCTCCTCCTCCACCTTCTCTTTCATCCTTTCAACATGACTCTCCATGCGTCCTCCTGCCAACCCAATTAGGACGGGAGATCCGAGGGCAACAAATCGGGAAACCTCAACGCGATCTGAAAAACTGGACCCGGTCAAATAATCTCTAAAGGTCTCTTCCCTAATAAGCATAGGTAAAATACGGAGGTGGGAGGTGGTGGGTGTAGGGGTGGTGGTTGGTGGAAGGGTGGTCGTCGGGGGCCTGGTAACGACACCAAGCTCCTCCCCTCTGTACTGTGCGCAACAGTGGAGGAAAGCTAACACGCAGCTCCAGTCCTCGGTGATGTAGAGGGAGCGGCGGTAGCACGAATAGGGCATGGGAATCTCCCGCATGCCGTCCACACAACATCTCTGCAGGAACTCGTCAGAATATACCTTCTCTGAGAGAAAAGAACGTGTTTAGGCAGGGTGACCTAGCGCATTAGCTCGACTCGCTCATTTTGGCTAGCGCTTTTGCTAACACTTTCATATCTTTCATATTTAACAAACTGTAAAATACAAAACTTTTTAAAGATTTGATGCACAGATGACAGCGACTCACCCAGCTGCTCTTTGAGCTGCAGTTTGGCAGCCGAACGTCTTCTTCTAGATTTACTGGAGCAATCTGTTCCAAACAAACCACAGAAAATACACTCTTAAAAATAAAGGTTCTTTATTGGCACCCGTGGTCCCATGAAGAACCTTTAACATCGATGGAACCTTTCCATTCCACTAAAGGTTCTTGATAGTGGAAAAAAGATTGAAAAAAAAAAGGGTTTAAGAACTGTTCACTGAAAGGTTCTTTGGGGAACCAAAAATGGTTCTTCTATGGCATCGCTGTGAAACCAAGATGGCGAATGGGACTTGGATGCTGAAGGTCAAGTTCACCCTAAAGAGCATCTCATCGTAATACCAATGGTATTTGGTATTATTGCCATAATGTTACTTTACCATTAATACATTACTGTGTTGAAGTCCCCCGGTAGTCAATAATTGTATCCCTTAAAACTCATCGTTGATCACCAAAATAAAAATTGTAAAAAAAAAATCCTTGAAAACAAAAACAATACTTCATGCCTTAAAGCAGCACTAGGTAACTTTTCAACCTTCATAATATACTTCCAAGTCTCTTGTGATGGTACATCGACTTACAATACGTTAAATGACACGTCTGCCATATCCTGACGGGGTCTGTAGCGTTTTTAATCGTACTTTTAAACTTCGGGTTTCGGGTAGTAACCGGCGAACAAAGAGAACTACAAAATTCGACTCCTTTACGGCATATACGTCACTTCCACCACCACTTCCTTAAAATCAGACGTGCGAGCCAAATGTTATAGTCATGGCCGAAGCAGCACAGAAAAACAAGAAAGCAAAGGTTTTATCGGAGCAAAGCAAAAAGAGAAAAAGAGAAAGTGATCGCGTTAAAGGCAGAATTAGGATTAACATTGGGCCAGCATTTTCTCGCTGGCGTGAGCTGAAGGAGGAGGAGGGGTGCCCGACCGATGCGGACTTGGCAAAAAAAAAATCAAAAATCAAATGAAAGCCTATGTCTAAACGGCGTGCACAAGTTTGGTAGGGGCTACATTCTTGCAAGTAAATATATAAGATGTACAAAATCATATTTTAGGATACCTAACATGTCTGTGATATTTGTTTATTTGTCTTGCCTCAAGCTATAATGCAAATCGATTTGTAAAATTTGCAGATTCATTTATGGTAGCTTGATATTATAATATTGACGATATATGGTTATTATCAACCACTCAAACATTGCATTGAAGTATCATATAGATTCAGTAAAACGGTAACCAATAGACTAGGCTACTATAATGACACTGGCTTGTAAACGTGATCATCGCGATCATTTGTCGTTAGAAAAAAAAATAAAACCCATGAAATTATATTCATATGACATGCTGAAATATATGCCACTGTACCTGGGATGAAGACATTTCACACGCGACGCAAGCAGAACACCTGCATCATGTGACCTCCTCCTACAGTGTTCAGGGCTATCATGGTTGTCAACAATTGCACGTGCATGTAGGATGACAGAGTTTACGACAGTAGTAGAGGTCTAGAGGACAATACTGTTTCCCAACTGTAGGGGGACCCCACCCCGAGAGCAAAAGTAACCTGGTGTTACTTTAAAATAGCTTGAATGTAACTACACCCTTGCCTCATTTAGTATACGCGGTTCTATGAATATGAAAAATAGCCCCGCCTCCACTCACTCACACCAGCTCAGAGATCCACATTGACCAGATTGGTTACAAGGTAGTTTGTGACGTCAGAAACACCAGCGATTTCAAACCGCGCTTTTGAGACCGTCTTTGGTTCACTGCAGTTTTAAGGAGAAAATACTCAGCAATGGTTTTGACAAATGAATTTGCACGTTTTTTTCTTAAAGTCCCACTCCGATCATATTTTGAGCTATTTTTAAACATTCCCAGTGGTCTTTAAATTATGATTATGCCATTTTTAGCCAAAATCACAAAACCTGTGCCGTTTTCTGGGACTTCGCTTCAGCAGAGCGGCAGTAGCTCATTAACAATTCGCCTCTGCGTTGTGGGCGGAGCCGTTGGCACGGAGACGACCCTCCCCCTGCCCGTTGCTGAGAGCTCTGTCTCTCCCGCTAGCTTACACCCCCAATACCGGTGGGGCAACAGTATTATATACACGTTAATTATTATTATCCGAAGTTAATCAAAGTTATCACCGATCACCGATCATTATTTCACTCCAAGACGTCGCGTGTGGAGACGCCCAGTGGAGTTACTACGTCACAACTCCAGTCTATTTTAGCCGGCATTTTAACGTCTGCTACTGATTCACAGCCATTTGAATGTAGAAATACTCAGAAATACAACTTTGAGCTTATTTTTCTCAAGATATGTCCTCTAACAACAGAAAAATGCCACAAGAACATGTTAACACCTAGAAAAACATTATTTTCATCGGAGTGGGTCTTTAAAGCATATTAAAAACACCACATAGACATATAAACAACATTAAAAGCTTGATTTTCATCACAGGGGGACTTTAACTATAGGCAAGATTTTTGAAAGGCTGCATAGCAACTGTTGTCTCAAAATGACTGTCAATACAGTATTTGTCCTGCATTTTTAATTAGACATTTGGTTGCACTTTATTTGACTGTGAGTGCACTTACGTGTAGGTGCAACAGGTCTGTAAAAGTGCTACCATACATTTAGTTTAGATAGAAATTAAAAGTGTGCCATTTTTGGCCAATTTTGTATTCTTGCTGTCCTCATTATCTTTGCCAAATTCTGAAGCTTTGGACTTGTTTTATAAATAGAACCGTTCAAAAGTTTGGGGTCAGTAGTATTTGAAAGAAATGAATACTTTAATTCATCAAGGAAGCATTAAATTGATCAAAAGGGACAGCAAAGACATTTAAAATGCTACAAAAGATTCCTATTCATAATAGATACTATCGTGGTTTCCAATTTAATTTTTTTTTTTTTTTATATGTTCCAATCTTTGAATGGTAGTGTAATGACATTTACTCCAGTGCAATTAATTAGATGTTAATGCTGTGTGTGTGAAGGACCTTTTTTGTAGTCAGTGGATCTTCCTGTGCTGGAATAAAACATCAGTCCTGCATCACTGAATACACCCATATTATTCTTGCCTCCTCCTGAGGTGCAGCCCATATCACCCTGTCCCACCACCTCCCACACCTGAATGAAAGAGTCATGAGTGTCAGTGAGGCCCTGGAGAAGGTTCTGGAGAGTGCAGTGAAAATTACATCATCACTCACCTTCTTCTGTGTCAGGCGGTTTTTACTCAACAGAAAGACGGCGTTATCCACCGCAACCAGGCTGACCTTTGCTCCCGGGTCACCTTTCACGTCAAATTTAAAGCTGCTGCCTGGTGAGTAGGAATTGTGTTTTTCTCCCTTCACTGGTCCTACACTGAGCTAAAACAATCATAAAAACACTCAAATGAAATAATGCACTCATAAATAAACGAATGTAAGCAACTATTATGGCATTAAACTTATATGGCCTTTTTTTGGGACAAAGTAACCTCTTAAAGGTGCACTGTGTAATTTTTAGTGGCATCTAGTGGTGAGGATGCGAATTGCAACAAACAGAAGTTACACCGTAACTTCTGTTTGTTGCAATTCGCATCCTCACCGACAGGAAAAGATTTTGTCGTCTGAGACAGCAGAGAGTAGCAAAGATAAATTACAAAGATAAATTAAGAAATTAGGTTTACTTCATTATTCAGTAAAACAATGTTATTGTGAATATTATTGTTACTTGTTCATCATTGTGTCAGTGTTTTATTCGCTGACTTTAGCTAGCTTCTTTGCATGAAGAACAACATAGTGACGAAACGAACGCGTTTGTCCGTTTAGGGCTCCTGTAGAAACATGTCGATGTAAGAGGACCCGCGGTGTATGTTGATAGAAATGACTCATTCTACGGTAATTAAAACATAACGGTTCATTAAGTAAGGTCTTTATACACCACTGATAACATAGTTATGTATATGATATTGCATTTCTGTTAACAGATTCTCCTAAATATTACACAATGCACCTTTAAGTGGTTTAAAAGCCAAAGCAGAATTACTTACATTATTGAAAAATAGGCGAAAAGTGCTAGAATCATGCAATGTTAATCATTTCTTATGAACGCCACATGAACTCACCGAACCCACACACCGGTCCTCCACATCAACAAACACAGAGTCTGCCACCACTTCCGCATTAGATATCCATGGCAAAATGTAGTACGCCACAATCCGAAAGGAAGGTAGCATTTCTGCGGTAACCAGCAGAGGAATGTTTATGACAGCCAGGTCTTTGACATTCACTCTCCCGGCATGGATTATATTTCCCTTGTTTAACACCTATAGAAACAATTGTAAGTGTAATCAATACCAAGATTGCAGTCATTTTCATCTTAAAATGCCTCAAGTGTCATACTCACGGCATACGTCAGCTGCTCCACAAGCTTTTTTTGATTTGGTGGGGATTTGATGTGCGCTTGGACGTTGAGTCCATCGCCCACCGCCACTTTATTGAGACCCACTGAGATATGCAGGAAGTTCCTGTGGCCGGAAAAAGGGGCATATGGCTCCACATGCACTTCTAAAACAGCCTGCTGTTCTGGTCTCAGCGAAGGATTCGCTGTCTCCACCTACACATGAATACGTCAATCATGACAACTCTCTGGGTAGTTTTGTCAGGTTAATGAATGCAACAATGTAAATGTATTTGGTCTTGGCGGACTAGATCTGCTACACTGCTGCTGCAGAGCAAGTATGGACTTGCTACTGCTAATAGATACACAAACACGCTGCAGTTAGCGTAAGATATGCTGCTGCTGCTGCATAAATCGACATACATCGATCCGGTAGCAGATCTAGGCAGGTGGAGCTGGGGGAGGTGGAGGGGTTCAGAGGAACTCTGATAGCACACCGCAGGATTAGCTTACAGGAAACACTGAACCAGACTATTTAAATGTTGAGCAAGCAATCTCATTGGCTGTAGGATCAGCAGAGGCCAATCAGCTTGTGCCATTCAGTAATGATGTGATAGCTTGCAGATTGCATGTAAAGGAATATGCCCTGTATGTATGTATATATATATATATATATATATAAGGGGTGTAGCGATACACGTATTCCTATTGAACCGTTCGGTACGAGGCTTTCGGTTCGGTACGCATTACAAACCGAGCGATTAGTTGGACTGTTTTTTCTGCCTGTACAACCAAAATTTAGTTAGCAGTCGCGCTGGCGCGACCACCACAACGTTGCCCAACATCAAGTATTAACCGTAGATCTCTATTAGATCACAGAAAAAAACCAGGAGAAACATTGTGCCATGAACTAACTAGTTATAGGTTTTAAGTCCACAAATCAGCAACATTCACCATGGATTTAATGTAGTAACACTAACTGTAACCATGAAAGTTTGGCAGGAATAGTAAAATGCTTTTCCAGCACTTCAAAACTCAAATATTATCCTATTTAAATGTTATTTTTAATGTGGTGACCAAAACATTATTTGTTCATCCTTCAAAGATTACCCCCATTTATAAAACTAAAAGTTTCAAGATGTACTGTAGGAAAACAGAAAATAAAAAAGACTTTAAAATTAGCATTGTAACCAGTAGGTGGCTGCCATTTCCACTCCCAAATATTTATTTTTTAGTCGTTTTGCTTTTGAATTATTTCAACATTATGAATAAAAATGTAAAAAATTATGAATGTATAATGCATTGTAATTTCTGTAAGTTAAGTCTATTTATTAGACATTTGTCAGTAATAATCAAACTAATAAAAATGGGGGGAA
Source organism: Rhinichthys klamathensis goyatoka (assembly GCF_029890125.1). NCBI lineage: Eukaryota > Metazoa > Chordata > Actinopteri > Cypriniformes > Leuciscidae > Rhinichthys > Rhinichthys klamathensis. The sequence continues at coordinate 700,276 of NW_026606808.1, forward strand.
ATGTGAATAACTGCGCTGCAGATTGATTTAAGGTGTGCCCCTAAAATTTCTCCATGTGCGTGTAAAATTTTGTGTAAAATTCAGTGAGAATACTTCAAACATGTCAACTCATTTACGCCGACATCACCCCAGTGTGTCAATAACTGGAACTAGACACTCTCATCTTATCCGGAAAGAAAATTTGTACAAATTGAGTAAAAGCACACTGAGTTCCATATAAAAACTAAATTGTTTTCTTTGTATTTGTTTATAACTACTACAATATTCCATTTCATTCTTTTATAAGGAGCTGTTTTTGTTTTATATGCTGCTAAGAAGACACCCCAGTATAGCTCAAGTATAGCTCCATCATTGTTCAAAGTAAAAAAAAATCATAGCTTATGATGTTAGTTTTAATAAATAAATTAAAAATCAAGGAAATTTCTCTGGCATTTCTTTTTTTGTTGTATCGAAAACCGAACTGTGACACCACTGTGTCGTATCGAACCGAACCTTGAATTTTGTGAACCGTTACACCCCTAATATATATATATATATATATATATATATATATATACAAATTCAGCTCACGGTTAAATACAATTTTTTATATTGTTTCTATTGTGCGTGTATGTTTTTTCTGTGATTGACTTACTTTCAGTATCTGTGATTCACCAAATGACCTGGCCGTGTTAGGCATGTTGATGTAGACTTGGATGATGCCGTGGTGATCACTGATTGGGCTTTCAAGAAAACTGATTTTAACAGGAATATTAGGGGCTGGAGAGCCGTCATGGTTACTCACTGTAACCTAAGCAACAAAATACAAACTAATTTGAAATAATGCTACCATCATCTGCTAAAATCAACAATCCTATCATAAAATCAGATTAAAGGGATAGTTCACCCAGAAATGACAATTTTGTCATCATTTACTTGTCATAGCTCCTAATATTATTTTAGAAGGAAGCTAAAAAGAAATTAAACAAAAGCACATAAAATTACTAAAACTTTAAATAAAATTTTTAAAAAAACGTGAAAATATACAAATAAAACCTTTTCAAGATAATAATAGACACCATAATAGTAGTATATAAATAACAGTAGAATAACACTTTTACACATATTGCTTGTATTATATATTTAGTTCCCAAGGAATTTCTAATTTTACGTTTTTTTTATATATATATATACAGTAGGCCTACTGTGTGTATATATATATATATATATATTTTTTTTTTTTTTTACTTAAAGTTAGAAATGGCTTGGGAATTAACTGAAATGAAAGAAGTTAACTAAAATTAACAATAACAATAAATTAAATATTAATATACAATAACCAAATATATATATTTTTTTAATAGATACTAGAAATGACAAATACACATAGCAAAACTACTAAAACTTAAATTAAAACATAAAAGTGAAAGCTAACTCAAAATATGAACAAATACTCGAAATAATACTAAAATTAAACTGCTATTGAGTTCTTTGTAGAGCCTGACAGCCCGTGCGCACCGTCCAGGGTAAGGAACAGAGCAGCTTGGGCATTCTGCTCAATCAAACCGGTATGACATGACGTGAAGGGTAAACTATCCTTTGAAGCAGTAAAAGTTGCAAAAGAAATTCAATTACCGTCATGCCAAATGGCAGGCCAGGTTTGAAATACTTTGGTGTGTCCCTGATGGAGAGCATGTAGGGTGATATTACTATTTTAATGCCGGATTTCTCTGCTTCCACAAGGTCGCTACCTGAGAAGAAAGTCTTAAGATGTAAGAGTGTTTTCAGAGAAGAAAACTGAGGCAAACGCTGATATTTTCTGATTTCCCCACCTGTGCTGGTCATTACTGACGCTTTGACGTACACAGAAGACCCCACTAGGCTGTTTGTGTCAGGATAGGCCCTCTTTATCTCCTCCATAGTCAAACTAACAATTCCTCCATTCAGCTGCAATTTATAAAACATAGATTACAAAAGTCTCTTTCTACAAAGCTGATTTAATGTTTAAGATAAAGATACTTAAAGTGAAGTTTTTTTTTTCTTGTTTAACCACTTACATCGTTCAGTTGCTTCATAGATGTGAGTCTCTTCTTCTCACCGTTTATTTCAATACCAAACAGCACATATGCAACACCTTGCACTGGTTCACCATAAAGATACCTGGAAGAAATATATACAGTGACCTCAAGGTTTTTGGCAACTTATGAATGTATGAATTCAATACACTATTGTTCAAAAATTTGGGGTCAGTAAGATTTTGTAATGCTTTTGAAAAAAAGTCTTATTCTCACCAAGGCTGCATTTATTCAATAAAAAATATGGTAACACATTATGAAATATTACAACAATTTAAAATAACTTTTATATTTGAATATATTGAACGATATAACAATGTTACTTCACGAATGCTAAATGCATCCAGATCATTCAGAGTAGTTTGATTCACACACCTGGCTGTTATTTCTACTTCCAGCTTATCTGCATCTAGACCGAGGTGGGACGTCTTTGGAGTCAAAGTGACATTGAATGCTGGGAGCACTTGGGAGCAAGAAAAATGGCGTTAACCCACCGACAGAGGAAAAAAATAAAAATTAGAATCTGAAGATTATATGAATTGCTTACCGTATTTCTTTACTTCAAACTCTCTGCTGAAAATGTTCTCTTTTCCCTGATCAAACTTTGCAACTACTTTCCACTTGCCCTCTCTAGAAAATCAAAAAGATCAGCAGCTACACGAGTACAAGGTAAATAAAATGTATTATAATAATATTCATATATAATATTAAATATAAATTACATTATTTTATGATCTTATATTTTAATAAAAAATATATATAGTGATTTAAAATATTTCATATATAATTAATTATAAAATAATCAAATATATAATTTGAGATATATAATGATTATATATAAATATATTGTGTATGCAAATATATGTATATACAGGTCCTTCTCAAAAAATTAGCATATTGTGATAAAGTTCATTATTTTCCACAATGTAATGATAAAAATTAAACTTTCATATATTTTAGATTCATTGCACACCAACTGAAATATTTCAGGTCTTTTATTGTTTTAATACTGATGATTTTGGCATACAGCTCATGAAAACCCAAAATTCCTGTCTCAAAAAATTAGCATATCATGAAAAGGGTCTCTAAACGAGCTATTAACCTAATCATCTGAATCAACTAATTAACTCTAAACACCTGCAAAAGATTCCTGAGGCTTTTAAAAACTCCCAGCCTGTTTCATTACTCAAAACCGCAATCATGGGTAAGACTGCCGACCTGACTGCTGTCCAGAAGGCCATCATTGACACCCTCAAGCAAGAGGGTAAGACAGAAAGAAATTTCTGAACAAATAGGCTGTTCCCAGAGTGCTGTATCAAGGCACCTCAGTGGGAAGTCTGTGGGAAGGAAAAAGTGTGGCAAAAAACGCTGCACAACGAGAAGAGGTGACCGGACCCCGAGGAAGATTGTGGAGAAGGACCGATTCCAGACCTTGGGGGACCTGCGGAAGCAGTTGACTGAGCCTGGAGTAGAAACATCCAGAGCCACCGTGCACAGGCTTGTGCAGGAAATGGGCTACAGGTGCCGCATTCCCCAGGTCAAGCCACTTTTGAACCAGAAACAGCGGCAGAAGCGCCTGACCTGGGCTACAGAGAAGCAGCACTGGACTGTTGCTCAGTTTTGCATGTCATTCGGAAATCAAGGTGCCAGAGTCTGGAGGAAGACTGGAGAGAAGGAAATGCCAAAATGCCTGAAGTCCAGTGTCAAGTACCCACAGTCAGTGATGGTCTGGGGTGCCATGCCATGTGTTTTATCAAGGGCAGGGTCAATGCAGCTAGCTATCAGGAGATTTTGGAGCACTTCATGCTTCCATCTGCTGAAAAGCTTTATGGAGATGAAGATTTCATTTTTCAGCACGACCTGGCACCAGCTCACAGTGCCAAAACCACTGGTAAATGGTTTACTGACCATGGTATTACTGTGCTCAATTGGCCTGCTAACTCTCCTGACCTGAACCCCATAGAGAATCTGTGGGATATTGTGAAGAGAAAGTTGAGAGACGCAAGACCCAACACTCTGGATGAGCTTAAGGCCGCTATCGAAGCATCCTGGGCCTCCATAACACCTCAGCAGTGCCACAGGCTGATTGCCTCCATGCCACGCCGCATTGAAGCAGTCATTTCTGCAAAAGGATTCCCGACCAAGTATTGACTATTGAGTGCATAACTGAACATAATTATTTGAAGGTTGACTTTTTTTTGTTGCATTAAAAACACTTCTTTTATTGGTCGGATGAAATATGCTAATTTTTTGAGACAGGAATTTTGGGTTTTCATGAGCTGTATGCCAAAATCATCAGTATTAAAACAATAAAAGACCTGAAATATTTCAGTTGGTGTGCAATGAATCTAAAATATATGAAAGTTTAATTTTTATCATTACATTATGGAAAATAATTAACTTTATCACAATATGCTAATTTTTTGAGAAGGACCTGTATATATAGCAATTTAAAATATTCAATGTTTAATTAATTATAAATCAGAGATAATTGCATTTAAACACCCAAACTAATTGTGTAATTATACTATAAACCACAAATGAACAGTTCTGTATGCATACTTGACTACAGTGGAGAGGAGGTAGGTGTCAGATAGTATCCCATCTATTGATTTGGCTCTGGACATACCATGTACTGCAATACCATCTGGATTCTGAAACGAGCCAATTGAGCCATAAAACATTGTTGCATAAAAATAAACTGTTGCCTTGCAAACTGTAGTGACGCTTATGCCAATGCCAACGACAGTCACCTGAATCTCAAGAGATATGGTTCTCTCGGAAGCACGGAATTCTGAATCAGATACAAAAGCCCTGCAACGCACTGGAAAATTCCGGAATGATCAAGGAAAAGAAGATTGAACAATGCATTAATAGGTATTATCAATGTGCTCGACAGCATGTGAGAGCTGACCTGCATCTCCAGGGTTGTAAACAGGTTTATCAGTCTGAATGAAGATGTGTCCAGTGCGGAACGACACTGCTATTACTTCTTCTGCACGATGGAAGGGGCCGAACTGAGCAACCAGCTTCACATACTTCTTCTTTCCATCTGGACGTAGCACATTTGGATCAATCTGGCAAAAGACAGTATTTTATTACATTTAGGTTCAGCAAGCAACATGAGCAATGTCTCAAACAAATGAGAACTTTAACAAACCAAGTTTAAACCAACCAAGATCAAACACATTCATACATAAATTCACCTCAATGGTCTTGAGGGCGCTGTAGTTGTTGTCTGACTTGAGGATAACTGAGTCCTGCAAATAGACAGTTTCGGAGACTGGAAAGTCATAGACCTGGATAGTGACTTTTAGTAACTGGTGCATATTCTGACCCTCTATCAGGATGTTCTGTTTTGTTCCAGGCCTTATCTTTGCTGGAGCTAGAATAGAAAACCTAAACCGAAACATACACATCCAAGCATAACTTCGATGGGAAACATGTTTACAATTTCCACATTAAGATATATTTTGAATGATTTTGTTTTTGTGGTAAAACAAAGTCAAAAATGTCAACGTGGTCTAACCTAAAAGAAAAGAAAATATTATGAATAGCCTGGCGTTCTAAAAGAATAATTCTAAACTAAAAAAGGGAAAAAAGAGAAAAGTGTTACAGTGTACATGTTAACCAACTCTAAGGTCAGAAGACAGTTGTGTACTTACGTCGGAGACGGGTCAATAAACTGGTCACTGTCAACACACAACACACTCACTTAGCCTACAGATAAACCAACAAAATATAGGCCTACAACAAAATTGCAAATTGTTACATTCAACAAAAATCAATAGGCCTACTGAGAATTTGATATCCATGAACATTTTTCACAAAATTCTCTCAGAAGCACAAAATACACAACACACAAAAAAGATATACGTACACTATTTGCATAGAAGGTCCCCAAACTGTCCTCTTGCTGTTCAATTGACAAGATAAACACACTATAAATCAAATTCGTCAAGACGAGGAGAACATTTACACATTATTAAACGTTATTAATATAATATTAAACGCACTGTCTTTGAGAGGAAGGCTGGCCGTCGGAGATGTGACAGAGCAAAGTCGTCCATAACAGCAGTGGAAGGAGCATATCGTCCTGTAGGACTGAGTGACAACTCACAAATTGTCAGAAACATCAACGAGAGAGCTGTAATAATACCCCAAAATCCCTCCCACTAAACCAGACCACTGCTATCTCCAAACGTTGAGAAACTCTTGTGTAATGTTTGCTTTATTCTAAGCACCAGCCAGGTATCTGACAAATATACACATAGTCAACATACAGCCTTCAGCATTAGAAACATCTCGAACTCAAAACACTGCCAAACAAAATGTTATTAAAAGTAGATTTTTATATTTTCTCAGTAAAATTTGTGGAAAGGTGCATATCACGAATGATGCGGTGTTCTATTGTAGCTTGTGCTTTCTCATGGTTGTCGCAAGGGGGCGCTATTGCGGAAATTAGTGTGAATGTAATTTCCCTTAAATCAAGAACTACTGTCAGTTTGAAGAGAATCTTCCTGATCATGTAATTTAAAGTCAACATTTTAACAGCAACTTACCTGAATAATAAGCCATTTCTTTCCACAAAGAAATGCAAACCCCACCCAGCAGCCAATTCTAAAGATTTCATTGGTTATTTCAGAGTGCTGATTGCATACACAAGGCCGAAACAAATACTAACTCTGTGACCGTACCCTAAACTCAACCTTAACCTTGAAATGTGTTGCAAGCAAATTCTGATAAATAGATAGATGACATTACCGTTTGTCGAGATCGAATTCCATCTGGATATTCCTAGTATGTAGTCAGTAAAAACAGTATGTGAAAAGAGTAGTATATTCGACTTACAGTAGGCAAAAATTACACGGATAATAATAATAATAATACATTTTATTTGTAATGCGCCTTTCTCAGACTCAAAGCCCTAGGATGACCTAGGCCTACTACTTACGAGATTCTGAAGTGTGCATTTGATGGACATATTTTACTATTTACTATTCACACAATGATCATCATTCTCTCTTTTGAGTAGTAAATACTTATTTTGAGTAAGTCATCAATTTAAATGCAAGAGGCATCTTAATGCAACTCTATCGCCCCCTTGGGGTCGTTACCGTCGTGTTTGCTGTGAGCAAATCAATAAACTAAGTTCAATTCTCAATGTTTGACATTTGGGGGGAAAAAATAACCAAACAAACCCTGACACACTTTTCAGTATGGGAGAGTTTATTTTTTGGTAAATAATGACTAATTGTTGACCACAAGAAGACTGACACATGTATGAATCACGGCGGGGTTCTAATTTCAATTTCCGATCTTTTTCAGACCTCACTGCCCGAGTCAGAGTCGCTGTAATCTGCAACCAGAGACTTTCCAGCACACGAGTCAATGGTGTTGTCCTCCTCTGATGTGGTTCCTTCACCAGTCTCTGTAGTGCAGCTGTGAGTATTTGTGTCCTTGCTCGCATTCACATTATTTGTGAGAGGAGAAGATGAGTCCCTGGGGTTTATGTCCACAGCTGCTGGGTTAGTGTCAGGAGACGACGAGTTGGAGTTCATAATGTTGGCGCTTTCAGTCTTGCCATTTTCGGACTTCCTGCGTACCAGAATGTGTGGGCTGGGAATAGTCGAGCTGAGTGCTTTAGCCATGGCTGCTCCTCGACCCTGTTGGCCTAACTTTAGCAAGAGGCTCCCGGCAGCTCCCCCTCCCGCTGAAGACGAGGCACTGAACCAGGAACGAGTCGATATCTGTTTCCTTTTCGACTGCTGACCCTCATCATATGCTGGAAGAGAAAAAGATTTATCCAGATCAATATATGTATAGATTTATTCATTATAAGCAATAAAAGATGAACAAAAAGAGTAACAAATAGTCAAATAAATTAAAAGATTAATATATATACATATAAAAAATCTAATTAAACAGATAAATACATAGATTTTTGACTTGAAAAGAGAGCAGATTCGTTAAACAATAAATACATGGAAGTAAATGGAAAGGTCAGACTCACAGTCTGGACTCTGAAGGGTGAGTAGTGAGGCTAGCTTCTTATCTTCTTCTCTCTCCGGTAATAACGGGATGGACAGGCCAGTCCTCATTCGCACCGCATTGTCTTTTTCCACCTCCTCGGCAATCACTTTCTTCTCGGACTGTATTTGCAAACCAGGAATAGATTAACGTGCAAATCTTTCATGGCAGATGCATATCTGATGCAGCGGGCAACGTGTAACCCACCCTGAACTTCCTGCGGAGGACGCTGTTCAGTTGAAAATCATCTTTCCAGCTGGACTGGTGATCTTGAAGCTCATTGAGAGACGGGATGGCGGCACGTAGCTTTTCCTTATCCTTTCCTCCGTGATCTAATTTATACATGGCATCTGTCTCCAGCTTCTCTTTCTCACTGTGCTCTATAGGGGACAACAGCACACTGAGCCGAAATATCTTGATGACTCATACAAATAACTGTAATTAATTACTCAAATGTCTTTTTCTTCATATCAATATTAAAATATTTGTAATAAATAATATTGAAAATATGGGTGGACGAACAGATAGACAGAAAGACTGCTATGCTTTTGCAATATAGACATAAGAATAGATTAGCTCATAGACAGAGATGGACGGACAGACAGATCGAGAGACAGACAGACAGACAGACAGACAGATAGATAGATAGATAGATAGATAGATAGATAGATAGATAGATAGATAGATAGATAGATAGATAGATAGATAGATAGATAGATAGATATGGACGGACAGACAGATCGAGAGACAGACATACAGATAGACAGACAGATAGATAGATAGACAGACGGATCGAGAGACAGACAGACAGACAGACAGATAGATAGAGATGGACGGACAGACAGACAGACAGACAGACAGACAGACAGACAGACATACAGATAGATAGATAGATAGATAGATAGATAGATAGATAGATAGATAGATAGATAGATAGATAGATAGATAGATAGATAGATAGATAGATAGATAGATAGATAGATAGACAGACAGACAGACAGACAGACAGACAGACAGACAGACAGACAGATAGACAGATAGATAGAGAGACAGACATACAGTTAGACAGACAGATAGACAGATAGATAGATAGATAGATAGATAGATAGATAGATAGATAGATAGATAGATAGATAGATAGATAGATAGATAGATAGATAGATAGACAGACAGACAGACAGACAGACAGACAGACAGACAGACAGATAGACAGATAGATAGATAGATAGATAGATAGATAGATAGATAGATAGATAGATAGACAGACAGACAGACAGACAGACAGACAGACAGACAGACAGACAGACAGATAGATAGATAGATAGATAGATAGATAGATAGATAGATAGATAGATAGATAGATAGATAGATAGATAGATAGACAGACAGACAGACAGACAGACAGACAGACAGACAGACAGACAGACAGATAGACAGATAGATAGAGAGACAGACATACAGTTAGACAGACAGATAGACAGATAGATAGATAGATAGATAGATAGATAGATAGATAGATAGATAGATAGATAGATAGATAGATAGATAGATAGATAGATAGATAGATAGATAGATAGATAGATAGATAGATAGAGATGGACGGACAGACAGATAGAGATGGACGGACAGACAGATCGAGAGACAGACAGACAGACAGACAGATAGATAGATATTTAAATGATATTTTTTGACAGTTGGAGTATGAAAAGTCTTGACTCATTATTCTTCTATAATAATAATAATAATAAACGTGTTTCGCACCAGTAGTGAGTATCTGCTCATTCTCAGCCATGTCCCATCTTTCTTCCTTCCTTTGGGCTCCAGTCACAATGACATAATCACAGGTGGCCGGGTCTGTCTGCATCTCTATGTAGTTCACACACAGATGGCACTTCATCTTGAACCTGTGGTACACACAAACCTACAGGTTAACACATGCTGCCTCGTGACATACGAAACTGAACAGTAAGAGATCAGACGGCATATCACCTGTATATCGGAGTTGTGTAGTAATTTCCCACTTTCGACTTCTCTGCATTGTATCGAACCCCTTTAAAGACAAAACGAATTAGACATCCTTTTAGACAAAATATCTATGATCAGAATGAAATATTGAGTCAAGAAGAAATCCTGGTAAATTCATCACACTAGAAATAGAAAATTAAGTTGGAGAGGACTGCATTGAGAAAAACTATGTACAATTTACATACTATATACTACAGAAATAGTACGAGTAGTAAAGCGTTATGCACAACTTCAGAGTCGTACCCATGCCGATATGATTCTTACAGCCATCGCACCAAATATTATAGGGCATCTCAAATCTGTAAACACAAAACAGGCAATCATCACATCATGTGAATCAAAAAACAGTGACAGATACTGTTTAATGAAAATGTGTATTACCGGATGATGAGGATGCCCTGAGACAGTTTCCTGGCCCTCTCCCGCAGCGGGTGACTTTTCCTGTAGCCGTTGATGGAGCCATGCTGGTATGAGATGCATATGTCAGGAAAATCAATATACAAGCTGTCACACAGTCTTGAAAGACAGAAGACAGAAAAAGTGTTGTCCTCACCTTGGCTGGATCGAAATCCGGAGGGTAGTACTTGTTAACTCCTTTACGTTCACCCTAAAACAGAGAACAAGCATTATAATAAATTTTTTTTTTTTTTTTTTACAGAACCAGTGTGTTATTGTTAACTAAAACTATGAAAAATGGTTTTCAGTAGTTGAAATAAAGCTGAAATAAAATATAAATGAAATGAAAAACTAAGTTAAAATTTTAAGTTGAAGTGCCAAAATAACTAAAAATAAATCTGAAATAAATATTAATTAAAGCTTATTAATATTTAAAATGAAACTAAAATGACTAAAATAAAAATAAAATCACACAAAATAAAAATGACTGAAACGTTAACTAAAATTTCAAACAAATTATAAACATAAAAGCGAATTCAAAATATGAATAGATAGTAATATATAAATAATACTTAAAAATACGGTCCATACCATTTTTTTCTGATTTAAATCAGCTCCAGATGATTTTAGTATCAATCAGAATACAACTGCAGAAAAGAACATGGAAGAGAAAAACTAACATTATTATAAATCATAAATATGGTGTTTCAGATTCTTATAAGTTACATGTATCGCCTTAACGCTGACAAAAATACAATGGTAATACATTGTTTCATGGACATGACGCTGCGCTTAATGTATATCAAAGTACCGTGGTAAAACTGTCACTCCAGTACTTTTACAGGAATAATTAAATTGCCAGAGCAAAAAATAGAACGTGTTATAATTACAATAACGAAAATTAACTGTAGTTGTCAGCTGATGATACACGATATGTCTTAAAATAACCAAAAAACAGCCGACTAATATTAAACAACAACCACTGCGCAAACTGTATGCTATTTACACTACTAATACACGTAGAAACATATGAACATTATAAATTAAATGAAAATAATGTCCTGCGTTAAAATACTGACCAAACAACCGTCTGCGTAAACAGCGTCTGAGTTTCCTTGTCGTCGTAGCCTCGCGTCACGCTAGAGCTGAGTGTTCCGACAGCGCCACCTGTTGAGCGGAGGACACGACGCGACGCGCTGGACAGGTAACTCAAAATCTGTGAATAAGTTTATTCAATTTATAAAATGTACGGTTATAATATAAATAAGATATTAAGACAAGGGGGTAACCCTCTGAGATGGAAAAATCCGCTGTGAGTCAATCGTGAGGCATAAGTTAAATAACATCCTGTCGTCTATTGGCTCACATTCACTCGGAATAACCATGACATGTTTGCCAGTTGGGATTTCGCTTGCAGGTGCAGGTGGGCATTTTCCTGCCAGTGAGGGGTAATGGAACATCTCTGGAGTTTATTTTTGTGCATGTGTAGCCAGGTGGTCAGAAAAACTTGGACATTTGAGGGTTTTTCCAATCTTAGGCATGGAAACATAGCCTACGTGAGATTAGATAAATAGGCTGAATGCCAGAAACCCTTTGGAGTTTGTGTTGAACCAATTTGTAATGGAGCAATAGTGAATATAAACTGTAAATATAAAATATAAATATACTGTATACATATGTGCTGGTCCAGTATGATGGAGGGATGTTGAGAAAGGTGTGAGTGGATGAGAAGTGATGGAGGAGGCAGGAGCTTCTAGTGCGCTGGTCAGATTTACAGCATAAACAGCCCTTGCCTGGCGAGTTTGAGATTCCCCACTAATTCCCGCAGAATGCTTCCCAACACTGGAACGCTGCTCTTGCATTCCTGCCCGGTGCAGACGAGCCCTATATGGGCCCGCCGGGAGACCCGCCAGAGAAGGAATGCAACACAACTCTGTTATAAGGTCATCCATACCTTAAACAACACCCCTGAGAAATGACCCTGATCTAACACACGATACACCTGAGCATATAGACACATTTTATTATCTTTATTTATATTGGGCTCTTGGGAACCAGGTGTTTGCCAACAGGCGCACATGAGAAAAATAGTTTCAAGTTGCATAATTTACTTATGAACACAACAATATCGTATTCAGTAAGCTTCTAAAATTTGTTACGAATCAGTTTCACTGTAATAACATAAAATTAATTATTATTTAAAAGAATACTTTACGGACCACATTGGATCGTGCAGAGCTATTGTGATGGATTAATATTGTGTTATTTTGCAGCCATCTTCCCTGAGAATGATCTTATCAGAAAACAAAAGTATGAGGAATGCTGAGAGACTATGTAGCTACTTTTTTAAAGACTAAATCCATGAGTGCATGCATAGGTGAGCTTCTGTGATTTGTACCAGACAGACAAAGCTCTTTTCCGTGGGTCCACACCTCCCTTCCATGTCACCGTGTGTTTTACAGTGTGTGAGTGAGACTGTTTTTCCAATCTGTGACTTTGATATGAGATTCCTCAGACTGCCTCGGATTCCTAAGAGGGTCTTTCAGGACATGCCAGAAGGGTTGCCGTATCCCCCACTGTACTTCCGTTAAAAGGGTACGCTTTGGTGCACAAATCCTATGTTTTTTTTTTGTGTGTTTTTTTGGTGAGACCGTTTTAATAGTTAATAAACTATGATCTTATAGTCTCAGCCTCAGATGTCACACCCATGGACTGTTGGCTGAAGGTCTGATGCATAAAGGCACACAAAATTCTCTGATTGGTTGAATTCTACGGGATTTCCGGGAGACGTGTGTCGTGTTCTTTAACGGTCCACCGAGAAACAAAGCCGTTGTGATGCCAAACCCCCTTATGGAAGACGAAAGTCATCGTGTTTACAACTGTAACAATGAGCGTTTATCAGGATCAACTAAACGATGGATTTTAAAAAGTATGTGAAGTTCGCGGCATAGACTCTTTAAAAGGTGTCCGGAAGCTTCACTTGAGGCACTTATAGTGAACGACTGGTTTCACACAGGTCTGTTATTGTTGGGACATTGATTTTACATTTTCATGCCCCTAATCATGACGGTGAACAAACTTCTGTCATCAGTCTGAAGGTCTGGCTACTCAAGACATCAAAAAGTATACTTAGTATGAAAACTGGCTACTTTTAAACACATCAAATGTCTGCACACATTTTACGAGGTGGCGATTTTCTATGAATTTGTATGATGTGATTCGGTCGGAAACGTATAGTTTAAAAAAACTAAAACATAAACATGAAGCTCCACCCCGAAACTTAACCATCTGGGGTGTAAGCAGATCGTACGAATACGTGCTGCAAATGAGACTGTATGAATTCTTAAAGGGATACTCCACCCAAAAATGAAAATTCTGTCACCATTTACTCGACCTCAAGTTGTTGCAAACCTGTATGAGTTTCTTTCTTCTGATGAACTCAAAGGAAGATATTTTGAAGAACGATTGGAACTTTGGCACCATTGACTTCCATAGTATTTTTTTTTTTCTACTATGGAAGTCAATGGTGCCAAACAACTGTTTGGTTCCAATCGTTCTTCAAAATATCTTCCTTTTGTGTTCAGCAGAAGAAAGAAACTCATACAGGTTTGCAACAACTTGAGGGTGAGTAAATGATGACAGAATTTTCATTTTTGGGTGGAGTTTCCCTTTAAGAATTTGCCACAAATTCGCCAAAATGTAAAAAAGTTACGAATTGTCAAGAGTGTGTGTTGCGGTCACCTACTTCGCTGTCCAACAACTAAAATTGAATGTCATAATTTTGATGTAGTCTGTTAAATAATGCCACCTCGGGTGTGCATTTGTTCCCCTAATAATTTAACGCCTCGTCGTCAATTATTCCTTACTTAATTACTAAAAGCATAACATTTAACCTCTGCCGTTTGTATTCCACCCTATGACTGCAGGATTTCCCCTAAATTGCCCAAACAATCCTTACAATTGTGACATCTAAGCAGTGAAATCAGTTAGACTCTAAAGCAGGATAAGAAAAATCCAATGCAAATTTTCTACAAAATGTAGTGTTGACTGCAATCATCGAGTTAGTTTCCTTAGTTATTGTTAAAAAAATATTTTTAATAAATTGATCATAACTACAAAAGAACATTAAGTTGCAAACTAGCTATATCCCCTACTGAGTGACAACATAATTCAGGCGAAATTCATGTGCATGCTAGAAAAATAAAGCCCTCTTGGTGAAAAAAGTGCTTGGATAACAGGGTTGCAAGCAATTAAAAATTGCACAACCAATATATTGATTAGAAACCACCTCATATCATATTTTGACCCTATTTTTGAAAAGGAAAAAAGGATCTAATGTTTTTCAGGCTCAGTTTTGTAGTGTAAAGTGCCATACAGATCGTCCTTTACTTTCACTTCTTCATCATCATCTTTTTTTCAGCTTTATTCAAGGATGGAATCATACATATATCTGGGAGGACAGACTGGAGTAAGGAAAGGATACTAAACCGAAGCAAAAAGGAATATATCATACTTTTGTTGTTTTGGCGAGACAAATAGCTAATATATTCCAAATCCATTCCCTCTTACGGATCTAATTCAGTCTTTCTCCTTTGCGTGTCTGGGGACACAGCAGACCTGAACGCTGTGTGTTCACTCTGGTCTGGATGAAGACGTCCAGTTTTAACAAGGTTGTAAGGAGGGTTGAGCCAACAGCATGGCAGCAGCACCAGTGGAAACTGATCTCACTGTAATCTTCGTCATGATGGATGGGTTAAAAAGAGTTATAAATTAAAACAGACTAGCTGAGAAGAGATTTCTGTGGAAGTTTCCCTGTAAAGCAGATTGTTTTATGGACCTGTGTCCGATTTAAACCGCCCGACGATTGGCTGAAATCCTTTTCCATTGATCTTATTTTAATATTGATGGATGTCTGACTGGAAAACATTCCAAACTGCACACAATCCAAACTCTTTGGTATTTTTCTTAAATAACTGCACTCAATAAGAATTGGCATTATCCTCAGACTAAAATTAAATGTATTAAAAGATTTACCTACATTTTATAAAACCATCACAGATATATATTATTTATTTGCATTAAATTATATCTGCAAAGCATGGCTTTCTGGTAAAGTTTGGTTATTTTTTTCTCCTATTAACTTTAAAGTTTAGGTAACATCCTCAGCATTAGCGGTGTAAGCACTGGACACCCACACAGAAAGATGGAATACAACATTCAGTAATTACAATAAGGTAAGAAAATATGAACAGTGGAGTTTAGTTTAATAAAAGTTAGAATAAAAAGACTTAAAGTAACTTCAACCCTATATCATGGCTCCTTTTTATTACAAATATTCTGTCAAAATTACTACATCATAATGTAATCATAATGGTGAGCACAAAGCAAGGAATGTTAAATCAAACTGTAAAACTCTCCACCCTGTTACCATCATAACGTCCTTTTATTACAATAATCCTGTACAAATTACATCTTTTCAATTGGTGAACATTCAAAGTCAGGTAAATGTCTCCCGTTTTTAATAAGGCACGATCTTAGAATATCAACCCTGTTACCTAGCTTGATTTTAAACAGTAAATGTTCGCTAAATTTTTTTATAATTCCAGCATTCAATTATTTTTTTAACAAGATCCCTGGAGTATCATAATGGTGAGCACAAAGCAAGGAATGTTAAATCAAACTGTAAAACTGTCCGCCCTGTTACCATCATAACGTCCTTTTATTACAATAATCCTGTAAAAATGACATCTTTTCAATTGGTGAACATTCAAAGTCACGTAAATGTCTCCCGTTTTTAATAAGGCACGATCTTAGAATATCAACCCTGTTACCATGCATGATTTTAAACAGTAAATGATTGCTAAAAAAAATTATAATTCCAGCATTAAATTATTTTTTTAACAAGATCCCTGGAGTATCATAATGGTGAGCACAAAGCAAGTAATGCTTAATCAAACTGTAAAACTCTCCACCCTGTTACCATCATAACGTCCTTTTATTACAATAATCCTGTACAAATTACATCTTTTCAATTGGTGAACATTCAAAGTCAGGTAAATGTCTCCCGTTTTTAATAAGGCACGATCTTAGAATATCAACCCTGTTACCTAGCTTGATTTTAAACAGTAAATGTTCGCTAAATTTTTTTATAATTCCAGCATTAAATTATTTTTTTAACAAGATCCCTGGAGTATCATAATGGTGAGCACAAAGCAAGGAATGTTAAATCAAACTGTAAAACTGTCCGCCCTGTTACCATCATAACGTCCTTTTATTACAATAATCCTGTAAAAATGACATCTTTTCAATTGGTGAACATTCAAAGTCACGTAAATGTCTCCCGTTTTTAATAAGGCACGATCTTAGAATATCAACCCTGTTACCATGCATGATTTTAAACAGTAAATGATTGCTAAAAAAAATTATAATTCCAGCATTAAATTATTTTTTTAACAAGATCCCTGGAGTATCATAATGGTGAGCACAAAGCAAGTAATGCTTAATCAAACTGTAAAACTGTCAACCCCGTTACCATCATAACTCCCTTTTATTACAATAATCCTGTACAAATTACATCTTTTCAATTGGTGAACATTCAAAGTCACGTAAATGTCTCCTGTTTTTAATAGGGCACGATCTTAGAATATCAACCCTGTTACCATGCATGATTTTAAACAGTAAATGATTGCTAAAAAAAATTATAATTCCAGCATTAAATTATTTTTTTAACAAGATCCCTGGAGTATCATAATGGTGAGCACAAAGCAAGTAATGCTTAATCAAACTGTAAAACTGTCAACCCCGTTACCATCATAACTCCCTTTTATTACAATAATCCTGTACAAATTACATCTTTTCAATTGGTGAACATTCAAAGTCACGTAAATGTCTCCTGTTTTTAATAGGGCACGATCTTAGAATATCAACCCTGTTACCATGCTTGATTTTAAACAGTAAATGATCACTAAATTTTTTTATAATTCCAGCATTAAATTATTTTTTTAACAAGATCCCTGGAGTATCATAATGGTGAGCACAAAGCAAGGAATGTTAAATCAAACTGTAAAACTGTCCACCCTGTTACCATCATAACGTCCTTTTATTACAATAATCCTGTACAAATTACATCTTTTCAATTGGTGAACATTCAAAGTCACGTAAATGTCTCCCGTTTTTAATAGGGCACGATCTTAGAATATCAACCCTGTTACCATGCATGATTTTAAACGGTAAATGATTGCTAAAAATTAGATATTTGTATAATTCCAGCATTAAATTATCTTTTTAACAAGATCCCTGGAGTATCATAATGGTGAGCACAAAGCAAGTAATGTTTAATCAAACCGTAAAACTGTCAACCCCGTTACCATCATAACTCCCTTTTATTACAATAATTCGGTCAAAATTACATCTGCCTTTCAGAAAATGAACTCTTCAAAGGAATGTAAATATCTCCTGTTTTGTCAATAGGGGATGATGCTTAGAATATCAACCCTGTTACAATCATTTTAAATAGTAAATGATTACTAAAAATTAGATTTCAGATTTCTATTTATCAGTATTAAAATCTCTTTCTGACAAAGAGCCCTGTAGTATCGCCATGGTGAGGTGAGCAAGTCTTACTGAACTGTAAAACTATCAACCCTGTTACCTTTTTAAAGTGCTATACTCATTTATCCTTAGATTCCATAATGGAATTTATCAACACTGAAAGATGTTCTTTGTATGGTAGAAGATTTAACAAAAATGTAGTTTTTATAGCTAAAGGTTAAGGTTGTCCGTTTAAGATCCACTTGCATAGAGTGGCCCAAAAAAGTATGTGGATGCTTGAAACACACATTTTAAAAATGTGTCTGAAATGTATGAATTAATGTATTAAAAAGATTTCAAGCTATATATTTCACAAAAAAAATAAAATTTAGAATCTAGAAAAAATGAAAAAGTGATGTTAGATCTAAGAAAAGCTCAGGCATAATTTGTTTGCAAATGCAGCTTGGTTTGAAATGTCTTTACCCAATGCAATAAATGTTTAAGTGTGACTTAAGTGTCCAAATATATTATGGTGCCGCTTTACTCATTTAACACAAGACGGCTATGATGTCACTGCAAGTCATGCGCATTCACTTCTCCAGCACTGCAGGACTTCATGCCTTTATAGTTATATAAGGAATGTAGATAGGGAGAAAAAAAAATCATATTTTAATAAAATCCCCAAATTTATGTATCTGAAGACAGCCATTCCATCTTGGAATTTCCATTCAAATAACTTCTGTCATCTATTTAGTTTTTTTTGTTAGTTTTATTATGGGCCTTTCTTCCATCCTTCATGCAGTTAACCCTTAATTTTCCTTGTTCATCATTTTGTATAAAATGTGTGTAAAAAAAACCCCCAATTCCATGTGTTTCATCGGCTCAACCTCCATGATGACTACGCTAGTCAGACGTCCAACAGCTTTAAACAATTTACCCCCATTTTCCATACTCTCAGCCGCTCACTTAAAGAAATACCAGTGGCTTTCCAAACATTACATCTAGTTGCCTCTAATCCTAGCCACGAGTCCAGGTGAGAGAGTGAAGGGTTATTTCACCTCCCTCCCCTCCAGGCCGCACCCCATCATCCCCCCCGCCCCGCTTAGATGCCTATAAAAGAGACGGTGACTCTGGCGCATCTCATCACCTGCGCTCTCATCCTGAAGAAGGAAAACCAGGCGAATAGAAAAGAAGAACGATGCGTTCACTACTGAAGATCACCGTTCTGCTGTTTTGCGTTCAAGCGGGAGAAGGACACTGGCTAAGAACGCTCCTGGGTAAGCCTGGAGGTCATGACCTTTGAGGAGAGGGCAACAAAATGTCTGTAGATTTATTATAGGCTCACTAATTGCCATTCCAAACCTGTATGACTTTTTTCTTCTTCTGTGGAACACAGAAGTTATTACGAAAAATGTACTTTTTTTTTGTCCATACAGTGGAAGTCAATGGGTTCCAATACTATTGTTTGGACCCCATTGACTTTTAATGTATGGATAAAAAAGCATTTTCAGAAAAACGTTGAGTGCTACCATCATACATTTTACCTCGAATCAAGCATTTTTGCTGAATAGAGATGTGCTGCTACTTTTCTAAGTTCTGTCAACCACGAGTATTTATGTTTCGCTCTTTCTTTTTCAGACACGGACCTCCGTGACGAAGAGAGAAGAGGAGGTGATGGTGAGGAAAAGGAGGGTTCGGGGAGGGCGATTCGGTCGCCCCGCAGCACTGAGTCCCCGTGTGCTCTGCACTCCATCCTGCTGCAGGTGCGGGACCTCGGGCTGGGATACGACTCGGATGAGACGGTGCTGTTTAAATACTGCAGCGGGACCTGCCCTCGCCTCGCCTCCAACCACGACCTCACGCTCACCAACCTCCTGCAGAGCGGCACCCTTCAATACACCGGCCACTGGCACCATCAGCCCTGCTGCCGCCCCACACACCACGAGGACATAGCCTTCCTCGACAACCTCCATCGCTGGCACAAAGTGGAGAAACTCTCCGCCGCTGCATGTGTGTGTATGGGGTAGAGACTGCCCAAATCTGGCTTCTGTCTGCTTATCCTATTGGTTTAGAGACTGTACAAATAGCGCCTTGAATTTAAATAAAAGGCTGTTTAAGGTACGTTAATTCAGGAAGAAATGACATGTATGTGCTGAAATGTATTAAGTTGTATAGGTTGCTTTCTCTGATGACATGGCTTATTCGGCTATAATTGCGTCTAAACGTTTCGTTTTGGTTAATGGCAACACAATGGCGTGTTTGAATGGTCAAGACTGATTCCATCCGAACCAAAAATGTAAGATATTTATGTGCTTATAAATTATTTATTTATTTGAAACCCATTTTTACTGCCAAATAAATTATTGTTCATCTTTATTTTATTTTGCTGCTTGTAAATATGTACAGTTCTGATTAAATATACAAACAAAAGTCGTTGTGCTCGTTTCGTTGTAACTACACTTGGCTTATAATTAAGAACTAACGACATAAAAGTATGATTACATAAAAACAACCTAAAATTATATAAAAATACATTATAAAAACTTATTTTTTACATTTTTTTAATTGCTTTTTATATTAACATACAAAATATGCATAACACAATCAAACTGATTCAAAATAGTGATTCACACTTCTTGAATGAGTCCTGCTCATGTGTTTGGTGTTACACACACACACACACACTACTCAGCTTTGACATCTTCCACAGCTGCATCCTCTGGCTCCGCCCCCCATACCTGAACACACCCCTCCATTGAAGTCAAAAGGCGGGGCTCCGTTGGGTGGAAGGACAGCGATTGGACGACAGCTTTCCCAACAGGCAGCTTTAAAGTCAGGGAGCCCTACAAGGATAGATTACAGCTTTACATATTCAACTTGACATTATGTCATAGCATTGGCTCTGTGGGTCATGTGACTTGTTCTGCTCACCTCCACCAGATCCCAGAAGTAAACATGGCCATCTTCTGAACAGCTCAGAACATGCGTGTCTTTATCAGACAGACAGCAGTCAAGCTTATAGCCTTTATTGACATGACCGGAGTACCTGAGAAGAGACACCATAGAAACACGTTATGTTGAAGTGATAATAGTATAGAAATAATACATTAATGTAGTGTAGTATTTACTGTTCCATTTAACTTACATTTTTAACATTATTTGACAGTTTGAAATGTGAATTTTAATTTCACTGTCATGTTGAACTATGCTTTTAAACAAATTTTATTAAATTGTTTTCAATAATGCACATTTATTTGTTAATGTGATAAGCGATTTATTTATTATTTTACCATGTTTAACTACGCTTTTAGACATGAATTAAATAAACTATTTTAAATATGCATATTTATTCTTTTGAAAAGTGAATTATTTTGTTATTCTTAACTACACTTAAAAAAATAATTTTAAATATCGGTTTGCCACATTTAATTTATTTACTGTTACATTAAGTACACTTTTAGACATTTTAAATGTGAAATTTTTTTGGTCAATTTGAAAATTTATGTTTAATATCCATTTTTATTTTTTAATTAACACATTGAAAATAAAGTTCTCCATATACTTTACTCATAAAACCTGAAATAATCGTAGCAACTAGCATTGTTTTTAAAAAAAATCTAGTTTTATTGTACTTAGTAGTTGGATCTGTGTTGTACATACTCTCCCAGCATCTCCCCTGAGCTTTTGTCCAACAGGCGCACCGTAGAGTCCAAACTGGAGCTAAGCGTGCACTGACCGTCCCGACTGAAACACACACAAGTGATGGGACCTGTGGAGCACAAATATACACAACAAAAGCATGTTAGACATCACACAGTACAAAACATGTATTTTTATTCCCTCATGTGTGATATAACTCACTTCCAATGAAATCGACATGAAGCTGCCCCATTCTTAGGTCATAACGCCTCACTCTTCCATCCACAGACCTGATAAACAACAAACTTCAGTTCCACACTCTTATTCTCACATCATATCCTACAGTAAGATGAGCTTAGTTTGGTTCTGACCCCGTCAAAAGCTCATGCTCTGACACTTTTAGGCTGCTGATGCCATCCCGAGCCTCGTCCAGGATCTGGATCGGCTCCATCCGTCTGGATCTAGTGTCCCAACATCGTACTGTCCCATCAATGGAGCCTGAAGCATTAAGAAGCAACTGAGTCACAGTGAGATTGGACTGTGGTTATTCCCATAATCAATTATGATTAAATCAATTTCATAAAGCCTAACCCACCTGACAGCATCACAGTAGCCTCCTCATTAAACTGCACACAGTTCACTTTCTAGGGAACGAGCATAACATTGAAAACAAAAGACATTTTAGTGAACAAATCATCTATAACTAATATAACTACAATTATATACTGCAATTATCTTAGCAAATACAAATAATAAAGGCAGTATAATATCGTGGCGGGAAATGTGGTTACCCCTGCGTGCCCGCGAAGTTTGCGCGTCACCTGTCCAGACCCCACATCCCACAGAATGACGGTTTTATCCGAGCTGCAGGAGCACAGCTGACTGTTATCATAGGAACTGCGAAAAGAAAGTGAAATTAACACAAACCAAATACAGTAGTGATGATATTTTAATGTGATGTATGTAAGATATAAACATACCAGTCCACGTCCAGCACTTCATATCCGTGACCGGTGTAAGTCTTCAGCAGAGTCCCACGACTCACACTCCAAAGCTTCAGAGATTTATCACCGCCACAGGTCAGCAGATAATTCCCATCAGCTGGAAGAACATGAAATATATAAATGACAGCTGGTTACAGGTCTGAGATTAGCTCTGTTTTCACATGGTGTTCCCCAGGGCTCAGTCTTGGGCCCTTTACTCTTTCATATTTATCTGTCACCACTTGGTCCTTTGTTGCGATCGCTTGGCCTCCATTATCACTTTTATGCTGATGATACGCAGATTTATACACTCAAAATCTGGTGAACACCCCGATGCTGGTTAGGCCGTATTCCTGAGATAAAAACATGGATGAGTAATAATTTCTTGTGTCTGAAACAGTATAACAGAAGTTATACTCATTGGTTCCCGTCATCAAATTCCCAAAGCTGGTTCACTGTTTTTGACTATTGATGACTCTGTCTTGGAGACTCAAAGTAAAGAGAGGAAAACTTGGGAGTTATTTTATTGCTAGTCTTTCACTGGATTCTTTTTTTCAGAGTACTGTTAAAACATCCTTTTTCATCTCAGAAATATAGCAAGAATGTGTCCTATTCTCTGTAGCTTAAAAGCGGATAAAGAATGATAAAGAAACTGATAAAGATGAATGTTGGTAATCAAACCGTGACAGCACCCATTGACTTTCATATTATGAAAAAAGTAATAAGTCAATGGGTGCCGTCAACTGTTTGTTTTAACAACATTCTTCAAAATATCTTCTTCTGTGTACAACATAAGAAAGAAACTGATACAGGTTTAGAACAACTTGGCGGTGAGTAGGCTAACCAATGACGGGAAAAAAATCATTGTTGGGTGAAACATCCTTTTAAGCATGTTTGAAACAACAGCGTCACGCATTACCTGTTACTTTTCTCAACGCTAATCAGGAATGGCCAATCAGAATCGTTAGTACTAGAGATACAACTGTGAGGTACAAATCTTTTAAAACGTATATATTTAAAATACTATACTTAGTGTATCTCCAACAAAGCGATTAAATGAAATTGAAATATGCGACCCGTCATGTACCTTCTTGAGATAGACAGCTGTTTGTTTTAAGGTTAAAAAAACAGATAGTTCGCTCACCAGTCCGGACTCTTACCGTTGAAGCGCACGGCTCTCACGGCGCCCTGCTGACAGTCGACAGTCCGCAGGAGAAGCTGCGGCAGCTGAGGAGCTTGAGGACGGGGCTGGGGGAAAGCCATGACTCTAGCTTTAGATATTTACTAAAAAATACATATTAAAGCGGTAACACTACGATAAAACCAGAACTACTCCACAAACTGCATAAAAACACCGTTTTCTTCAGCGGAATGCATGTTGATAAATGGTGCTCATTACCGCCATCTGATGTGTCGGAAGACGCACGTTCTTGACAATACTAAAACATTTTTGTTCGCATTGTGTTAGTTTATTATGGAGGTTTAAAATGTTTGTTTTTTTATTTCATGGTTTTTATCATAACTATTTCATAAGTCATCATGTGCATGTGATGGAAAATGCATCAAAATTTACTCTATTAATGAACACAATAACAGATTTGATGCACCTTCCTAATCATTTTGATAACCAGAACGAAAGGTTCTTTTCACATTCATCACAGTGTAATAACAACAAATAAAATGGACACAAAATTGTGCAACAATATTTTACTCAACCATAAAGTCAAGAGCAAAATGGACCATAATCACATTACAATCAAATACTGTGCAATGTGAACAAACTGTTGGCTAAAAATCACTGGATTGTTGAATGTCTTCCCACCCACATCATAAACGTGACTGATTTCCAGTACATATCTGTATGAATCAAAACAGCTATTTACAATGACTAAGTAATCAAAGGATTTATGGTACATATCACATAAAAAGAGTCTCAGCTTATGTAACTTGTCATGTTTTGCCAACAGAAAAAGACATCTGAATTGTTATCAGCATCTGACCAGAATGAAAAAAAGAAACAAAACTTAATTCTCCCAAACTGGGAATTTTTCAAAATGAGGTGTTAGATTTTTACAAACCACACCTTAAAAATAACTACAGACATTGCAAGCAAAGCAAAGCAAAGCGTAGGTCAAAAACAGTTGATGGTTTAGGAACAGCACGTTATTTCTTCTTGCCCTTGCTGGCTTTGCTGGCTTTGGCCAAGAGCGCAGGGTCAATCTGATCTGCAGCCAGTCCTCTGACGGAGAACAGACGGGCAGCCCGTTCCTGCAGGGTTCCTCCACACTTCATCCCTCGTTCCATCAGCTCTTTCTTCAGCCGCTCCAGACCCAAGGCCTCCAGCTGCTCCGGCCCACTCGCAGAGAGCAGATCCAGCTCCGCCTGAAGAGAGAGGTCAGGATTATCAAACAAAAAAACATTTCCAACAGGAACAACCACATCAGGAGGAGATCTTACCACTTCCAGAGCCTGACTGCTCTCGGCTGGGCCGCTCTGTGCTTCTGTGGGCGCAACCTGCAACTTCTCCTGTTCAGTGCTGCAGTTTTTAATGATGTCAACCTGCAACTTCTCTTCTGTGCCACTGTTTTGTCTGATATCAACCTGCACCTTCTCCTCACCAGTGCTGCGATTTTGACTGAGATCGACCTGAACCTTCTCCTCTTCTGTGCCTCTGTTTTGGCTGATATCAACCTGCAACTTCTCTCCAGTGCTGCCATTTTGACTGAGATCGACCTGCAACTTCTCTCCAGTGCTGCCATTTTGACTGAGATCGACCTGCAACTTCTCTTCTGGGCTGCTGTTTTGGCTGATATCAGCTGTACGTTCCTTCTCGGCCTCCTTCTGCACCTCTTCCTGGTTGTGTGTTGGGGAGCCCGTTGGACTCGAGGAGGAGCTGCTGGTGCTGCTGGGCTGGCCCTGAGGTTCTGTCCTGTCGCTCCCCCTGGTGGTTGAAGCCGGCACAGCTGGTTTGGGAACATCTGAACTACAGGAAGCCCCAGAGGTGGATGGAGAGGCATCGCTGTCACTGTCATCACTTCCTTCACCAGAGCTGCCCATGTCTTCCAGTTCTCCAATGCCAGACCTAATGGATTAAAGAAGGCATATTGCAGATTTGAAATTGTAGAATTTGAATTTCATCTTTGTAGTCCATCTACATTTCCTTTATCATTGCCCACAACATATGGGAAATCATCTCACCAGAAACATTTCTTCTTTGCTTTCTTTTGGCCGTCGGTTGGTGACGGACGCTTGCGGCTCAGTTTATCGTCCGCCTGAACGAGACCACTAGAGGAAGCCTGCATGCCTGAATAGTAGAGAATTTTATTTTCAACTTTTACCTTTACTGTCAAGAATAATTAGGGATAGGTGATATATTGAACATTTATATCATTCAATATATAAAAAAAATATGTATATATATATATATATATATATATATATATATATATATATATATATATATAGAGTTGTAATCAAAATTATTCAACTCCCATTGTAAATCAGGTTTATTGGTCAAATTTACTGACTTTTCGCTGTTTGCAATAAATAAATCAAACAAAAGTAATTGAAATAGGTCAACACAACAAATGTTTCAAGTAGTTTCCCCTTTTAATGACTTCCGCAGTCTCAAATTATTCAACCCCCTGAATAGAATCCCTCATAACAGCACAGATCTTCAAAGCTTTTTGTCTCAAGCACACCTGATGCAACTATTCAAGGGCTTCATTAGTTGCACCAGGTGTGCTTGAGCTAGAACACATGAAATATCTGAACTGGCTAGGTTTGTTTAGTGTCACGTTTGACTGCATGTTAGATTTACTTATTTTTATTGATAATACGATATAATTTTATAAATATAATAAATAATTGTATACATCACATTGCTGCAGCAATAAATGAATAAATTAAGGTCACTTTAAACATTTCTAAATTAATTATAATTATTTTTCTAGATAAATAAAACTTTTCATTTTGAAATCACAATTAACTAGTGTAAATGAGAGAATATATAAAAAGAGATATTTTACTTTATTAGGGTCTCTGATTTAAATATCTTAAAATACCAATCTTGTGATTGGTTCAAGTGAATTAGTAGTGGTCATTGTTTTTGACCATCTCTTAAAATAAATGAATCAAAAGATGTGATTCACTAGGATGAAACCTCTCTCTCTCTCTCTCTCTCTCTCTCTCTCTCTCTCTCTCTCTCTCTCTCTCTCTCTCTCTCTCTCTCTCTCTCTCTCTATATAGCTGTTTATAAATATTCATAATTCTTCTATGTAAATGTAATGTATCCTAGGCTGCACATGGAATTTGTACACAGAAAATCACCAAGTTACCTTTCAATACAGAGTCCTCCAGTCTCTCTGAGAGGTCGTGGCACTGCCGTTCATAATTCGTGTCGGTGAAATAATGTTTTGGCTCGGCCAATTTCCTCTGAATCCGCTCCAGACGACGCTGCTCCTTTTCCGCCTCTCGGTCGGATTGCTTTTTCAACCACTCTGCCATTCTACACCCAAACAAACATAAATATTCACTTACTCATACAAGCTAGATGTGATGCAGCTTATGAAAAGTAGAAAACACCAAATCCATAAAACATGAAATAAGTATATAATCAAACAAGCGTGCTAAAAATCCATATTGTAATAA
The DNA here is from genome assembly GCF_029890125.1 of Rhinichthys klamathensis goyatoka. Taxonomy (NCBI): domain Eukaryota; kingdom Metazoa; phylum Chordata; class Actinopteri; order Cypriniformes; family Leuciscidae; genus Rhinichthys; species Rhinichthys klamathensis. Next base: position 727,583 of record NW_026606808.1, read on the forward strand.
TTAGCATTACTCTTTCTCATGATTGACGTCTCGAAGTCTTCTTCCACTAAGATCTCTGCAGGCCTCGCGGTTTGTGGTCTTTTCGATTTGTGCACCGAGGGCCCTCAACATAGAGCCAAATCCTACAAAACAAATATGAGTTTAAAACATCTTTATAACTTTTAAATGTTCAAACCGTTATATAAATATATATTTTTACTTCAAAATAAACACTAACGGAATTATAATTTAGAACCAAGATTCCAAAAACTGAAATAAAAATATTATACAATTAATAATACCACCATTTGGGATTGGTTCCAAATTATGACAAATTAATTCCATTCCCATATTATAGTCGGGGACAAATGTATACCAAAGAAGACCCCAATCATTACTACAATATAAATCTATAAAACAATGAGTCAAATATCAAAAGCCAATCATATTGTAATATTTACAGACTTCAGACAGATCAATACTCGTCTGGTTAACGTTAACGTTACCTCCTTTGCCTCCTCGTAACCGAGGTTCGAGACGGTACACAACTCCAGACTGAAGCGGGTCTTCACTGTCAGAGACGCGGCCATTACTCTTCACATAGAAATCCGTACAACAGACGCCCTGAGGGAAATAAATACATACTTTAATCATCATCATCATCATCATCATCAGTGAGAGAGTATAGCACAACTAGAGTTCATATCACATTAACGTTCGGCTAATGATAGACTCACCTCTTTAACGGCAAAATGACTGATAAGATCGCTGACAGTCGAATCCGGCCCGACCGTTAGGTTAGTAAACCTCAAATTCGGCGAAATTACGAAGAGCTCCATGTTTTCTTCTCCTCTGTTTGTTCTCGAAGATGTGCTTATAAACTTCCGGTAAAAGCTGTGACGTACAACTGCGTTGACTCAACTACGGAAGCCGAGAGAACTTTCCAAATAGTAGTAAATTCAAAAGTCTTACAAGATTCTGAAGACAGTAAAGCTGTATTGCCTTTTTAATTTATATATATATAAATATAATAGTATTCATATATGTAATATTTTATGTTTCATATAATATTGACATGAAATATTTTATATTTATGATGTAATGTTTAATTTATTATTGTATTATAGGTGCTTTTCATTTCTAGTTATTTTGTACTATATTAAGTCTGTACATGATCTATTTGTGATGCGATAACTAAAAAATGTACTAAGAATAACAGAACCAAAATACATTTAATATTTGTTATGTTTAAATTATGATTTAAATAAATTACATAATCTATCAGTCATGTATGCTCTTATTTTGAAATGGTCTCTGCGTGCTCTACTCCTTATGACGTTTCAACATGGCGTCGCTCTGCAAGGTGATGTTCAACGTGAGTTCCAGATCATCTTTCTTCCCAAAACACAGTGTTTTAGCCACGCTTCGATCATTATACAGCTCAGACGCGAGCGGAGGAGAGGATGAATCGCCCGAGAGGGTGAAGAGCGGGTTTGCAGCCGCATATGATCTGCACTCGGACCTGCGACAGAGCGGCGACCGGAGCGCAGCGGCGCGGAGGAGCTCCAGGGACGAGACCTCCTTCACATCGCTCCTGCGACACTCCGCGCTCATGCAGATGGGTCCCGCCAAAGACAAGATCGTCATCGGGAAAATCTTTCACGTCCTCAATGACGATCTGTATATCGATTTCGGCGGGAAGTTCCACTGTGTGTGCCGGAGGCCCCCGGCCCCGGACGGGCAGAAGTACCAGAGGGGCAGCAGGGTGAGACTGAGGCTGGAGGATCTGGAGTTGACCTCGCGGTTCCTGGGAGCGACCAGCGACACGACGCTGCTGGAGGCGGACGCCACACTGCTGGGACTGATGGAGAGCAAAGAGACCAGGACCAAGGAATAGTTGCCATGGGCAACACTGAGATTGAACTTTGTTTGTGAATGAATGGACACTGTAATGTTTGAAATATATAAAATCGCACTGATTTTGATTCGTGTTTATTAATGTCTGAGCCCCTATACACACACACACACCCACATTCACAAACAGTCCTTTCAAAATCACAATATGGTTATTTATGTTACAATTATTCAAATGATCACAGAAGTACCGGGATAAAAGTATTTAGTTAAGATATAAACACTGATGTGAATGGTAACGATAGAGCAAATCACCCTTTAATTGTAACGGTACTTCAAATAACTATTGTATTAATTACATTGTTACACCAGTAAGTTAAGTGGCGACAAGTGACAGCTAAAAAATGTATCATTGAATAATTCACTCAAGAGGTGTTCATAACGCTGATTCATTCAATAATGATAGAAGTGAAGTATTTACAACAAGGGAGAATAATTCAATCAAACAAATAATCATTTTTAAATAGACAGCAGCTATTACAATTTTGTCAGAACCTCTAGTAAATTACGTTATTTTGTTGAGTTGTTTGTTCAGAATTGTAATCTCTATATGAACCCCCCAAAAATAGTGGTTCTCAATTTATCCAGAATAATTTATATATACAGTATATAGCTATATAGCCATTAAAAACATAACATGCCAATAAGTTAAATGTAACCTTTATTTTCACTTCATATTAAGCAGCATAAAAGAAAGGATCTAGCATAATTCCCCGAACATCCTATAAGAACATAAGTTACTTTTATATAAATAATAATTGCACAGCAAATCACAGTGATCATAAATTCTAACAAAATCATACACGAACAAGATCAATTTCTGAATCTCAAGTAAAACATTTCTTTAAATATCAAGGCCGTAATGGTGCAAACTTCAGAATGCTAAGTTAAGCTACATATGCAAGGTACAATAAAATATCTTACAGCATAAGGTTAGTGGCATGCAGTTTAGAATAAAGCTGTTATATATATATATATATATATATATATATATGTATTAATTTACATTTAGTGGTTCATAATTGATAAACGCATCTTGCATAATGAGGTGTCCTGTTTTAATTAAAAAGCATAGTGCCCTCAGCTGATGTGATGGTTATGTTGGATGTGTTTTAAGGCAGTATTTTATTGGGGGGGTGTAATGGCTTAAAGCTGCGGTTGAGGGAGTGTGATTTCGGCCCTTCTAGTCCAGCACGATATGATCTTCTTCTTAACACATCAACCACACATGGTCATGTACAGCCACTGTTAGGGACAGCAAGAGGGTTAACGACTTCATTTCCTTTATATACAATATTAAGACTTAATACACTATCAATTATATGTCCCGCCATGTTGAAGAACATAGGAGACACTTTACCCACCTCGCTTATATTGAGTTCTGCGATGCCTGACCCCTCTCTATCCAGCTCTCTAAAAGACTCTGTTGAATACGACAGTCAATGAGACATTTTAGTGGAATATTAGCGAATACATGATAAAAAATAAAAAAATAGATATGTAAATGACATACTGAACATGGTCTCCAGTTTGACCAGGCAACAGACAAAGTTGTCAAAGTCAATTGTATCTCCTTCGGAATATCGCGCCACCAGTATCTGATGAAGCTTGTTATTCAGTTTAAAACCTTAGGACAAGAAAATAGGCACTGGTAAAACGATCGATTTTCACTGACTAAACACCCATTTAATTTGAATGATCCTAATATATGTTCTTAAAATCCCAATATTGATTTACAGTGGCTGCATAAAAACTTAAAGAATGACTCTTTTGAATTAATTAACTTTAAAGCATACAGTAACAGCCTCGATTCCTCGAAATCATGTGCAAGTAAAATGGTCACTATAACTGAAAATATTGAAATCATTTTGTTAAAGACATCTGTAATCGAGATTAAGCATGGGTATCCATACAGATCATCTGATCCGATTTTGATTCACAAGCTCTTGATTCAGTTCTGGTTCCCATAGGAAGCTTTTCCGCCACGGAATAAAACAATTTAAATTGCGACTTTTTATCTAACAATTCTGACTTCTTTTCTCAGAATTGTGATAGGCCTATAAACTTGCAGTTGTGTGTTATAAAGTCAGAATTGCATGAAAGTCGTAATTGCAAGTTATAAAGTCAGAATTGCGTGATATAGGCTAAACTCGCAATTCTGAGGAAAAAAAGTTTATAACTTTATAACATGCAACTGCGAGTTTAAATCAGAAAATTCTGACTTTATAACTCGCAATTGGGACTTTGACGCAATTCTGACTTTATAACATGTGATTGGGAGTTTATAACACGCAATTCTGAATTTATAACTTGCAATTGCGAGTTTATATCACACAATTCTGAATTTATAAGTCGCAATTGCGAATTTCATGCAATTCTGACTTTATAACATGTAATTCTGACTTTATAACTCACAATTATGACTTTCACGCAATTATGACTTTATAACACGCAATTATGACTTTATAACACGCAATTTTGACTTTCACGCAATTCTGAATTTATAACGCGCAATTGCGACTGACGCAATTCTGACTTTATAACATGTAATGGCGAGTTTATTATACGCAATTCTGACTTTATAACTCACAATTCTGACTTTATAACTCACAATTCTGACTTTATAACACGCAATTCTGACTTTATAACACGTAATTCTGACTTTATAACACGCAATTCTGAATTTATAACGCGCAATTGCGACTGACGCAATTCTGACTTTATAACGTAATTGCGAGTTTATTATACGCAATTCTGACTTTATAACTCACAATTATGACTTTCACGCAATTATGACTTTAAAACACGCAATTCTGACTTTATAACACGCAATTATGACTTTCACGCAATTCTGAATTTATAACGCGCAATTGCGACTGACGCAATTCTGACTTTATAACGTAATGGCGAGTTTATTATACGCAATTCTGACTTTATAACTCACAATTCTGACTTTATAACTCACAATTCTGACTTTATAACACGCAATTATGACTTTATAACACGCAATTCTGACTTTCACGCAATTCTGAATTTATAACGCGCAATTGCGACTGACGCAATTCTGACTTTATAACGTAATTGCGAGTTTATTATACGCAATTCTGACTTTATAACTCACAATTCTGACTTTATAACTCATAATTCTGACTTTATAACACGCAATTATGACTTTATAACACGCAATTATGACTTTCACGCAATTCTGAATTTATAACGCGCAATTGCGACTGACGCAATTCTGACTTTATAACGTAATTGCGAGTTTATTATACGCAATTCTGACTTTATAACTCACAATTATGACTTTCACGCAATTATGACTTTATAACACGCAATTATGACTTTATAACACGCAATTGTGACTTTATAACACGCAATTGCAGGTTTATATCACACAATTCGGAGGAAAAAAAGTCGATAAAGAAAGAGTCGCAATTACCTTTTTTATTTTTTATTCTGTGGCGGAAAAAAGCTTCCATAGGTTCCAAATCAGTTTGCTTTGAAACTGGGATAAAGAGCTTGTCACAATCAAATCAGTATTTGATCTTTAATCTCTAACCAGGAACATCATGGCCACACAAGATGAACATTAAAAACGGTTTATTACCAGCTGACTCCACAGCCAGGCGCATTTCATAGGAGCTCATTGTGCCAGATTTATCCAGATCAAACTGTCTGAAAATGCCCTGCAAATGAGATAAATGAGTATGAGTTGCCACCATACTATGGGATGTAGGGAAGGATATGTGATTGATGAACCACTCAGTTTCTCACCAGCCACTTCCTGATTTTATTCCACAGAATCTGGAACTCCACAATTCCCAGCCGTGCACTGCCATCTTTCTGAGTTCGACCAGTCAAGGCACATTACAGTATAAACTAAATACTTATTAATAATCTGACGCAATGCATATATACAGTATACAATCTGATAAGCAAAAGTCGTTAGCATTTCAGAATCAGAGGATACATCCATCAGGCTGACCATGCATCTACACGACTCCATACTGAACCCGTCTGTCTTTAAGTCCCTGTCTGCAGAACACAGAAGAGCAGAGGTGTTTCTCAAGCACACAGACCAGACGTGAACAATTGAAAACCTCAGCCGAGCTTACGTTTGCCCACCACTCGGTTCAGAATGGTCCTGAGCTCATGAACTGAAATCTCCATGTCCTACAAGAGAGTTTAGATCAAGTTTAAATCTAATGGAATACACAATATCATTAATCAAGACACGCAAACATACACACCTCTCCTGACAGCTGAGAAAACATTTTTTTGAAAGAGATATCAATATTCTCCTCTGAAACCTCTTCCTGTGGATCAAACACACATTTATATATTGGTTATACACTGGTCCTTCCTTAAATGTAAGTCTATGGACTTTTTTTTTCTTCAGATTTATCATCTGCAATATCAGAAAAGAATGGAAGCTTTTTTCTGCCATGGAATAAAAAATAAAAAAGGTAATTGCGACTTTTTATCTCACAATTCTGACATTTTTCTTGCAGTTGTGAGTTTACATCTCGCGATTCTTTTTTGGTCAAAATTGCAATTGAAAGTTTATTGCAAATTTTTTTTTCAGATCTCACAATTCAGAATTACGAGTTTATATCTCGCATTGCAATTCTGACTTCTTTTCTCAGAATTGTGAGATATAAACTGGCAATTTCAAGAACAAAATTCTCAGAATTGAACTTTATGACTCGAAATTGCCAGTTTATATTTCACAATTCTGCGAAAAGAAGTCAGAATTGCATTGCAAGATATAAACTCGTAATTCTGAATTGAGATTGGAAAAAAAGTCAGAATTGCGAGATATATACTCGCAATTGTGAGAAAAAAAGATAGCAATTGTGAGAAAAAAAAATTTAGTGAAAATTGGGAGATTTATATCAGATATATCTCTATATCAGAAAAAGTCAGAATTGTGAGATAAAGGGTCGCAATTATCTTTTTATTTTTTTAATTCTGTGGCAAAAACAAGCTTCCATAGAAAAGTCCTTACTTCATCTTCCAGGTTAAATGAAATCTCATCATCCATTTCGCTGAAAAAAAAAAATGAAACAAATAAAATTAAGTTTGCTTCAATATAATGATGCTGCACAATGAAATGCATAACAGGCGAGTCCAAAAAAGCTAAATAATTAAATATATCAATATTTTAAACTACTTATTTATACTACTGGTGTTTGTTGTAGTTGAATGGTCGAGTCACTTACTGAGTTTCTGACTGTTTCTCAGTGAAGACTCGCAGGACGAAGTCAGCCTCTTTTCCAGGCTCAAAAGTGGAAGGGACAATGAGATACTCGCCCGGTGGCAGTTTCAGTCGCGTACTGACCTCTCGCAGATTAATGAAGCTGTCTGACCGCGCACAGGACGATTGACGCAAGAAAAAGTCCTTCTTGAGGTGAACACTCTGGGAGCCACGAAACTAAAAACAGAAGAAATAGAGTTTTTAACATCACAAGTTTTTAAAATACAGTTTATGAATGTAATTTAGAGGTGAAGTCTGTAATTTCTGCATCACCAAACAGATGAAAAAAATGATTGTTTTCAAACAGGTTTCCTGAACACTTCCCTGTCTGTCATTGGTCAGTTAAACAGATAGCTCCGCCCCAAACGCACGGCATTGGTTAAGCCGCTGTTACTATGCGGGGCTGGTCGAAATAGTCAAACAAACAGAGCAATATTTTGAAAACACCACAGGGACACAGTGTTTATACTATTAGGGGAATATCAACCTAGAAATGACTTAATTAAAAGCTTCTGCAGATTACAAAGTATTTTATACACTTCAACTTTAGATTCATATAAAACTGAAAAGATGACATACCTCTTCTGGGACCTAAAAACAGGAATAAAAGACAAGAAATTAGGTATGATATAAGTTAACCATAAAATTTAACAAAGTCTGTGAGTGTTGTATCTTCATTTTTGTCCTCAAACCTCATATAAGGCGAAGCCGATGGTGTGCATATCCTGTCCTTGCTTGCGATAACGCCGTCTGTCCTTTTGCATCAAGGCCACCATGAATGTGCAGGCCACCTCATTATCCTCAGGATCATCATCTTCCTCCTGTAGCGTGATCTTATATTGAGGGTTTATCCAGAATGTATCTGACAAAAGAGACACCAAACTAAGTGTGTAATGCAGTATGTTTTAGCTGATGAATAAGTTTCATTGTGTATTAATCTCACTGGGGTGGTTCCTGCAGCCCCCTGCTGTACTTCCTCGCCTCCAGGTCCCATTAAACTTAATCGTGTTCCAGAAATTTAGAGAATCTTCACTCAGAGCATCTGGTGTGAGGTTACAGATCTCCAGACGAGAAAACTGACGTTTGAACTCCTCAAATGACATCCTGATGTGGGCAGAGAAGCAAAGCATCAGCATCACAGCAAAACTCTGTGAAGGAAAACTTTACACGGGAAATAGAAATGATTCAATTCCAGAGTTTTTGGAATCGGAGTCGATTCCAAGAACTGATTCCAGACTATTGTTCTCGATTTTTAAGAAAAAAACATGGCAGATAATGAGCTGCTCACGTATAAATGAACACAGTTTCGCGCTTCACTCTGAAACACGCAACTCATATATTTATTCAATTAAATCACAGCCTTCGCATTTTAATAATCGCACTGAGCCATATTGCAATTACGGTTTTATTTTGATTAATTCTGAAGCCCAAGCTTTGGAGTCGACTCTAGACTCCCAACATCTCAGAATCACTTCTTCTTGGAAGTAACTCACAGCCCTAATATAGAGCGCATAATCCATAAAGATCAGATTTTTATGCAGGAGATTTACCAAAACTCGCCATCCTCCATGTGGTTGTTCATTTCCTCTCTTTCTGCTGGATCAATTCCATTCCACTCAGAAGAACTGGAAATGTATAAGTGTTATACTATGAGCATGACCGGTATAGCAAGTCCATTCAAATTCATTCTGATTGGCTGACTCACTTGTCACTCCAGGCCCCTGTCCATTCCACTTGCCCCCAAGGGTTTCGGATGCGGATCAACCTCTCTCTTCTGCCACGGAAATTCACCTAAAATTAAAACAACAAAAGATTGATGCAAATGATTAAAATGATAAACTAATGAGCTCAAGATACATTTTAGACGTGATCCTGACCTCTCTGAGACCTGTGACGGAGTACGCATGCCCCTTCACCAGCTTCTTAAAGGTCACGGCCTCCATGTCAAAGGCACTGGTGATCTACCAGACAAACGCACTTTTTAACGCATCTTTATTTGGATAATCCATAAATGTTGAGTTGTGTCTCCAGGCCTGTAGTAGGCGCTGTTGGGACTCACATCAATGGAGCAGCCCAGCAGTGAGCCTCTCTCCAAGGCTTTGGCAATGATGCGGTGCAGGTCTTTGGGAGCTTTACGCAGCTCGTACATCTCAGCCACTCCACCTGTGAAGTCCTCAAAGCCTTCGGTGGTGGAACCTCCCGACAGAGCTTCATATGAGCCATTCAGCCTACAGGCACACACACACACATTATGGTCCCTATAAATGCCACATAGAAGAAGAAAAGAGAGGAAGAGACTCACTTGGCATAGGCCTTCTCCAAAAGGGCGCTCCAGAACTCATTTCCCTCTGCTGAGTGAACAAACATTAGCTCTTTATCCTTTACAGGCAATCGGTCATCAATCACAACGTCCACCCACTCGCCAAACTGCCAGAACTGCACAACAAGCAAACAACAAACATTAGTGCATGGTAAGGTAAAGAAATATAGTTTATTAACAGTCGGCTGTGCACCTGGAAGTGGAAGATGCCGGCATACTCGTCCGTAAAGCTTTGGCCATGAGGTACAACTCTGTGAAGCAGCTTGTCGTTTAAAGTCAGGGACCCAATGGCAGCCAACAGCCAACAGTCACCTGAGTGGAGAAAAATTACCACAGAAAATACTGTTACTGTGTTTCATTTACAGTGCAAGCCTATAGGGCAAGACATTCTGAGGAAAAAAGAGCCTTAAGTACTACAACAACGCTTATAACTGAAAACTTAACTGATAACTGAACGTTTTTTACTATTAAATCTGCATGAAACTGAAGCGGCAAACGTTTTTTTCTGCCCTATTGTGGCTTATATCCGAGTAAAACGGCTTCTCGAAGAAGAAAAATGTAGGGTGCGACTTTATTTTGTCAATCAGGAATTAATTGGATGGTTGTGGTTTGCTATTGGTCGATCTCATGTGAGTGACAGGTTGCCTCGCCCTCATGCCAGTAAACGCATCATCAGAGAAGAGATGATGCTGCAAGAGGGAGGGGAGGTTATTTTTCATGAGGGCACATGAATTATGAAAAAATATGTGCATTTATAAACAATTTATAATAAGTGCAATATTTTACATTCCATAAAAAAATATGAAGTCTAATTTGAATTCATGATGATTTAGAGATTTATAGCCATTCAGAGACTGGATTCATGAATGAACTGATGCATAGCAACTGTTCAACGAATGGCATGAGTTTGCGGCGGGGCTATCTGTCTGGTGAACCAATGGCAGATGAGGAGAGTGCTGAAAGCACAAATACAAGTTGGGGTTTTTTTGCAATTAATTTTGGAGACAAGTTTTCAAACCTATTATTACCCTTATAAAAATGTACCATTACCAGTTTTAGCAAAAAAAAAAAATACAATTAATACTACAGTACTACTTTAATTCAAAATTAAAATTCTTCTTCAATGTTTGAGAAGCTATTCTGTAGAAACAATAACTAGTATGATAAATATAATGTGTGTAGGCCTACTACAATGACCCATGAGGGGGAGCCCTCCACCCACGGCCAAAGAGGGGGAGGAGAATGTGTTTGAGATACTTCCGTAGCCTAGGCCTACTCTATATTTACTCTGGATGAATGCTGTTTTATCTCAAACACCCTTGGCAAAGCCAAACCCGTTTGTCTGAGGAGGTTCTTTTCTATGTGCTAACTGAAAGGTAAAATGCATTTCTGCGATAAGCTTCCCCATCCCACTCCACCCAGTGTTTGCTGTTCAAACTTCGGCACTAATGAGTGCACACCCACAGCCTCACAAACAAACACACACACACACACACACACACAAACACACACACTGTGGGCTGTGGCTTGCAGCCAGCATTGGCAGAGTTCTCTAATGCTACACCCGTGTTTGTGTGACTCACCACTCAGGCATCGTGTTTGAACACTCCCACCAGCCAGGAAACAAACACACACATTCATCCAACCCCCTAACACACATTTCCTGTCAGAAGCGACATAAAACACTATGCGTTGTGATCATAGTAGAATAATGAATCAGATTTCGACTAAGTGGGATTTGTCATAAATCCATTCATAAAACCAACTGTAATAAACTCAAATGATATAATATATGCAGTTAAATCTATCTATCCATCTATTCACCCATCCATCCATCTATCTATCTATCGTCCATGCAATATAATATTATATTACATTTACATCCATGTTAATAAAAACATGCTAATGTGCAAATTAATGCTAGTAGCCTACCTATGCTTTTATGTCTACAATACATTGATGAATTTCTGCAAATATATGATGTAGAACAAGTTACTTTTAATTACACATTGGGAGATATCGGTTTCTTCATTTGTGTGGCAACATTTGACAGCCAGTATGTGTGAAGGTTGTAGACATTGTTTTGCTTAGATTTAAGCTGTAGGATCACCCAAACTGCAGTGAAGCACAAATGAATCTTTTGACATTCGTTAACGTGTGCAAGCATGCACAAACATACACACCCAGGCCCGTACAGTGCATACTCACCTAAAGCCCCCTGGCAAATATCTGTCCGAGTGGCTCCACCAACTATAAACTGAGGATTGTTCGACAGCTCCTGGAAACATTACGCAAGCAAATACACCTCAGCCAAAGTGTGATACTCTCCCTGTCAACCTAATAACACACTTCACCCATGACTACATATCAACCATAGACAATTTCTGTCTTTAATATATGAGATGCAAACAAGTCTATACATACAGTATATTGAACAGGTTGGATACTGTCAGTTTGCCTATGAAAATATTGTTTGGGTTTTGACAATGATACACAGGCCGAGACAAATATAACACTCCTTGATGATTCAATGAAGAAATTACATTACTTGCTGCTTGTATGAAGAACTTAAACAATTTAAATAAATGAATGAAATGTTTCAGCATATGGATATTTCCTTTCTTTTTTTTTGAGAAAAGGGGGAAAATTGAATTTTTGCTTGTCAAAGTAATTTAACTCTCAATTTCTAATGTGTCCTGGTAATTAGCACCAGATGTTGCATCTTAGTTCTCAGGTGGGACATGAGAGTTCGAGTCTAGCTCAGTCTTTTTGCTCCCACTGACAGTGTCAAAATGTGCCAAAAACAAAATAAAAGCGTGTTCCCTCAGTGACTATCCAGTTGTATGTGGTTTCTACCATGCTGATTGTATAGACTGTGCTCTGCGACACTCACAGTGGGTCTTATCCACTGCACACCGCGTGTTTTGGAGGAGTTTGGTGCGAGCTCCTTGAAGCCCAGTGACTGGGGCACGGCGGGAAAGCAGGAGTCCTCAAACAGCCTGCCGCTCTCCACACACTCTCTTCTCAGCTCCTCGTAGTCCTGGTTCAGGAACTTGACTGCATTGTCATTGCTTCCCATCCCTTCAGCCTGCAAGCGCTCCTTGTAGATACGCGACGACACTCCTCCAATTGAAAACATACTGTAGTGCACCAAAATAAGGTAGTCATGTAAACACAAAGTAGATCCCATCCCATATTGTTCCAAACCCGTATCCCACAGTCTCCATTTACTTTCAATATGTGACCCTGGACCACAAAACCAGTCACATGGGTCATTTAAAAAATTTTTTTTAGATCTATACATCATCTGAAAGCTGAATATATAAGTTTTCCATTGATGTATGTTTGTTAGGATAGGATCATATGGAATCTGAGGGTGCAAAAAAATCTAAACATTGACAAAAAATCACCTTTAAAGTTGTCCATTTATGTTCGCGATTGTGCTGCATTCACTCACAAAAATAAATGTTTTATATATTTACGGTAGGAAATTTACAAAATATCTTCATGGAACATGATCTTTACTTAATATCCTCATGATTTTTACGATAATTTTGACCCATACAATGTATTGTTGGCTATTTCCACAGATATACCCGTCCGACTTGTGACTGGTTTTGTGATCCAGGGTCAAATATGGAAAAGACATGCACTTTATTCAACATTTCTCTGTTTGCATTCCATGGAAGAAATACAGGTTTGGAACAACAGGGACAGTAAATTACAGAATTGTAATTTTTTTAGTGAACTATCGCTTTAAATGATGATAGCTTATGCCTCGCTTCTTGCAGGAATCAAACCAGCAACCCCCTGATCACAAGTCCAGAGCTTTAACCGCTACACCAAACAAAACAAAAGTGTGTGCGTATGGTAGTTGGAGACTAGAAGCTAGCACAGGAATAGCACCAATAATTCGACAGCACGCGTTCAATGTCTCTGAGCGTTTAGCGCAAAGTGCTGCTGCTAAAAGCTTATGATGCTTGCTTATGTTCGCTTATGGTCACCCACTTTGCCATTAATAGTGCTGCAGCATTCATGCGGCTTTTAGTCCAGCGTGCTGAGAGAAATGCCCTCTACAACAGACACTCGATTACAAGCCTTACTGAGGGTGGAGAGAGGTTTACTAATGACTGGCTAATTTCATGTGGTCTTGTAATAGGGTTAAACATTAGCTCTGCAGATTTCCAGACCCTGTTTACTATGATTTCATGGACAATGCAATGTCCATGGAGGGCAGTTCTCTAAGCGTTATAAGGAAACCCCATACACCCAGCTGAGATAACTGTTAATTTAGTCCATATTTACGTAATTATCATTCCTTAATTTAAACTGGTACTACAGAAAGACAAGATGGTGAATATACCTTCAGTTCCTTGTGAGGGCCGTGGGCTTGAGGAGAAAAGGATCATTTAGAAATATATTGATCAGAAAGAGAAATCAGTTCATAGCTAATTTGCTACGATGAATTCATGTTCATATGGTACAGTGATGCTAACAGACGGTAATACCATGGTATTTTGATACCATTGTGTATACTGTAGATTCTTGTACTTTGGTTGTTACATGGCAATCCAAAGTAGGCTACTTAACAATATTAGCATGTGATACTTTTTTTGTTGTCTGCATACAAGTGTGTAAATGTACACATAACTGTTAATTTATATATTTATATAAGGTTTAAAAGGGCAGTGGATGTTCTCCAAAACATAAAACTATACCAAAATAACAATCTTTTAACTAGTCTGTGGATTTTTTCGAGGTGTAATAGGGCATATCATGTGGAATGTAAACAGCACTGGCTACTGATACAATGTCAGCTGACTTAGTGATGTGAAATCAATAGGCCAGACTGAGCATCAGCATTCTAGTGTTTGTTTTAGATGATGAATGAACACACCCTCAAAAACAGTTGCAAATATTCACCACATATTCACTCATGCTGCTTTATATAGTGCTATCAGTATCTTGTTTTTTTTTAAATTAGTTCATAATATATATATAGGGCTATATATATATATATATATATATATATATATATATATATATATATATATATATATATATATATATATATATATAAAAAAAAATTCACATCCTAAATGTGACCCCTTTGTTTACAATTATTAATATCGATTCACAACACCGGTAGAAACAAATAAGCAATAAGAAAATAGTTTCGTCACTTGCCAGAAATATAGGGCAGAGGTTTACAGACGGATATCGTGTAACACGGAAAAGTTAAACAAAACTTACCACCGTTTATTTGTCGTTATGGTTATCAGCCCAGCGGGTTCGTTTTAAAATGACGGACAACAGAGAATGATGAACGGATCCGTGCAGATGAGACAACAATCAGGGTACCGCAGTGCAAGGCCACGCCTATGAGGGCGGGACTAGCGAATGATTGACAGCTGAGACGTCAAACGTACTACGCCTTCTACGAAGAGCCTTAAAGGGACCGGAAGTGTTTCTTTAGTAACTTCCATTCATGTACAAAAATACGAGTTCGTACAGTTTCAAAAGTGTTTAATAATATTCTTTGGAGAAAAAAAAATGCACACAGTTTTATTACACAGTGGTTAAGATTCTCCCGGTTCAACAATGCCTCCATTTGTAAACGGAAATAGTGTGACAATGTCAAGCACGATAAAATCATGTCAAATCTGGAAGACTGGTCAAAAGTGCAATAGAAAATTTAAAAAATAAAAGTAAATACCTATCTTTAAAAGTTTAACACATGTAATCTTAATAATTCATTCTTGAGTGGTGTGGTCCGTCTGTTGGCGAGTCAGCTAAATCATGGTAAAGTTCAGCCACTAAAAAATATAGAAAATTTGTTAAAATATTTATTTATTTAAATATTTTCATTAAAAAAAAAATTTATAGAGTGACAAACCTGCTGAAAGTCCAGCTCAATGAAGCCACTTTTGTGGGCATCCAGCTTTTTGAACACCCCTAGGAATAAGAGACACATTCACATTGATCAGATCAGAGACGTACCTGTACAAAACCTCCAGCACTACAGGAGGCGCTGACCCAACATCAAATGCAGACATAATTCTAGACAGAATCTGCAGATATTGTCTATGCAGATTTTAAAGGCACAGTAGGCAATTTTTCATAAACACTTTTTGTTATCCTGCATGGTTGAAACTCTCTTCACAATCTAACAGAAGTACTCTAAATATTAAAACATGTACATATTAGGGGTGTGCATTAATAGTCGAATATTCTATCTGTAATTATTGTTCAAAACATTTAAAAACTATTAGAATTTTGCTTTGCTGCCCGTAAATGCAGTGAAATCATAAGCACACAAACTAAGGGCGTTTTTACACTGTCCGAGTTCGGATCAGGGGCACGGCTCGCATGAAAAATCGGTAATGTGAAAGCTGTCATGTGGACCTGGGAGCGCCCCGAGGTACCAAACCCGAGACTACCTGAAGGAGGTAGTCTGAGTTTGATTACCTACCCTACCTTTAAATCTAAACTTGATTAAATGTGTTCACTCCAAGATATGTGTTAAACGAACACTCAAGGAACTTACGGAACATCATCTCCAGACGCATGAGGCAGGCCACAAAGTTATCAAAGTCAAGGGTCATGTCTGTCTCAGCGTAACGTGCTACTAGCAGCTGAAATATAGCGTTATTCAGACAGAAACCTAGGGGGGGGGGGGGAAATAAAACACAAGTCATGAATATTAAAATTCACCCCCAAAATGAGATTATTGCTTGTATGTGTGCGAGTTTTTGAGTCTGGCTTGACTTACCGGCCTCTTTCAGTGCCATACGCAGCTCTGTAGTGCTTATGGTTCCTGAACCATCCATGTCATTCTTCTTGTAAATTCCCTGGGGTGATTTTCAAATAAGACAACATGTTCAAAATAATGTTAAATGGTTAATCATGTTAAAGGCTTCTGGGTTTTAGGATCTCTTACAAGGTATTTCTGCACTTTCTTCCACAGAGTAGCAAACTCTCCCAGACCCAGTTTTCCATTCCCACTGTCCTGAGATACGGTTAAGGGACATTTACAATACAACAACACATAAATCCTTGTCAAGTTAACACAAACATAAAAATGTAAGCAGTAGCAGCTGAGAGGATACATCCATGATGTTCACCATGACACGACACGTCTCCATACTGAAGCCGCCTGTCTTTATGTCAGTTCCTACAAAACAACGCACATCTCCTTAGACTCCTCCTTAGAGCTCGAGTGTAAACTAAAGGATGTGGGAGTACTTACGTTTTGCGATGATTCTGTTTAAGATAGTCATGAGCTCTGAGGCTGAGATTTCCATGTCCTACCGAGAGAAGAAAGCTTCAGTTCTGATTCTGCTTTTCAGAATATATAAATGTTTACCGCATAACAAGTCGTCTCCACTTACAGCTCCAGCGAGTTTCACGAACATGGTTCTGAATCCAGATTCAACTTCAGCGTCTGAGACAGTCTCCTGAAAACATGAAGAAGCACAGTTTAAAGGAAAGTTCCAAGTTCAATACGATTTATCAGCAACATTTGTGTCAAAATGTTGATTACACCCCAAAATATTAATATTGCTTGATGAGGATGATTGTTTTTAATTCATTGATTCTTATTATTGTTGTTATTATTTATTCATTTATTATTGTTACTATTAGATATTAATTATTATTAAATTAAAATGATAATTTACTAGTAATAATTTTCAACATTTCTACTAGTAATATAACTAAACATGTGACAGGCTGTGGAAAATATTTTAAAAGCAAGTAGCTTGTTTTCATCCATTTGTGCAAATTTTAGGATATAGCATTAAAAAAGGCTGGATGGAAACGGCAAGATGCGGCTCAAATCTTAAAATGTGAATAAAAAAAATATATATCCGATAAGAAAACGGTCATAAACTATGATGGAAGCACATTTACCGAATAAATTCTTTGATGGGCAACAAAAAACATGTGACTCAACAGATCATGTGACTAAATAACTGGACTCCCTAGAAGTGACGATTTTGTTCGTCATTAACACATGGGATAGAAACGGTGCTTTATTCCCAAATGTTTTATGTGGTAGTCCAATTTTCTCGCATGAACTGAATTAGCAACTTTGGAAGGAAGCATAGCTAATGTGATGCTGTTGACTTTTGAGAGCGTTACATTATTTTATTTGAGAGCAGTCTGTTGAGTTACTTACATCAGGTAGTTCAGCATCCACAGGGTCATCACATATTCTAGGAGAAAACATAAGATTTTCCAATCAAATAAATTCAGAATCAAGTATTTGAAATAAAAATACATTCAGTTTGCATATTGGCATTAAAGGCACAGTATGTAAGTTTCGCCGCTAGAGTTCGCTTATTCAAAGAACAACAAAGGCGTAGCTTGATGACACCGTGAATGTGTGTGAAATCATGGGAGTTGTCGTCTTCACCTCCACAGCCGATGGAAAGCAATCAGCAAAAAAAAAAAAAAAAATGCTGATTTCTCTGGATTTAAACATTATTGGAAACAATAAAACATCGTTCAAATGGTTTTTGGATATTTAAATCCAAGGGCCCTATCATACACCTGGCGAAATGCGGCGCCAAGCACGACGCAAGTGTTTTTTTGCTCGTTTCAGCCCGGCGCAGTTATCATTTTCACGTCCTGCGCCACGTTGTTTAAATAGCAAATGCATTTGCGTCCATTTCTGCACCCATGGGCGTGCTGGTCTGTTCAGGCGCATTGTTGGCACGTTGCTATTTTGAGACAACTGAAATAGACTGCACCATTGACCAATTGAAACCTGGTCTAAATGGCGCAATATTTTTTTGTTATTTAAAAAGTGCGTTAGTAATATGCGCGTATAGGTGGGTCGACAACGCGTGTACACTTTGTCCCGTAGATGGTCTGCTTGTGCGCTTTAACCTCGAGAAGATCCGTTTCCTCGCTAGGGAAGCGTTAATTTTTTCCGCTTGCAAATTTAGCCATGTAAACAGCAATCCGCCATGGCGTGAGCGCAACTGGCTTTTGAAGGGAAGAGTAGACTCTGATTGGTTTATTGCACATTACGCCCAAAACACACCCATTACTCATTAAGAGACAACCCTTTTAGACCATGCACCGGGCACGCCAACCATTTTTCCCGACGTTAAACAATCAAAAGTGGATTCGGACACTCCCTAAGCGCTCTTGCGCATTAAAATAGGGCCCAAATAATCGTACATGTTGTGCCTTTAAAGGAGAACTCCGGCGCAAAATGAACCTTTGGTCTAATTACACATTGTTACCTAGTCAACCGTTATCTGAGATTTGTTTTCATGATTATCGAATGTAAATAGTTTTATCTCTAAAAACAGTTTAGATCGGCGTTCGTAGATCAACTGGTAGAGACTGTTTTTCAAAGATGGCTTCTGCCTGTATACGCGAAGTTGACTGTATGTATAAAATATCTTCTTATTAAACTGTCTGGACTCAGACAAAGTTCTCAATGCTTCGGTTTGAAGGTAGGGACCCTCATTATGCTACCGTGTTAGTGTGGGGCTATTTTGAGCCTTGTTAGTGGTATTAACAAGCAATTTTTATTTGTCATTACACTATGCCCAATATAGCCTACTAGCGTTATACTAGCTTTATCGGCTAAACTGTTTTTAGAGATAAAACTATTTACATTCGATAATCATGAAAACAAATCTCAGATAACGGTTGACTAGGTAACAATGTGTAATTAGACCAAAGGTTCATTTTGCGCCGGAGTTCTCCTTTAAGTAGGGAAACCTCACACAGAGGTGATACATTACAGTGTTTCGGTCTGTCTTTCGGAAAAGACGCGCAGGCAAAAGTCTCCGTCCAGGTTGGCTTCGAAGGTGGAAGGCACAACAAGGTATTCTCCTGGAGGCAATTTGAAGCGCGTGCAGACCTCTCTCAAGTTAATGAAAGTCTCAGAGCGAGCTTTCTGTCCGTGCGTCAGGAAGAAGTTCTTATCGAGGTGCACGTCCCGCTGACCCTGAAACTGATGGAGACAAAGGCCAATCAGCGAGCCAGGAAGGCTGTGACTAATGTGAATTCTCAGATATGATTGGTCAAGGGAAAAATCACCACCCCTCTTTGTAGTTTAATGCTTACCTGTGGAGGTACCTGTGGAAACAAACAAAAAAACACATTGATTTGATATTGTTCAAATGTAATCTGGGAGATCTATTGAAGCACATGTGTTCCTTTCCTCTCCATCCATCATAATCACAATGTTTAGACTGCTCTTTGTGTCTCCCCCCACCTCATAAATAGCAAAGCCGATAGTGTGCATGTCCTCTCCCATTTTCCTTAGGCGGCGTCGGTTCTTCTGGATCAGACCCACCACGAAACTGCAGTCTGGCTCATTATCGTCTGGATTGTCATCATCCAGCTTAATCACAAACTGAGGATTCATCCAGAATGTGTCTGAGCAATGAATGGATGCAGCCATCAGCAATATATTATTAAACAAACCAAACCAACCAAACTTTGTCCATGTGAATCATTTTGTTTGCACTGAAATCTGAATCTGATTAATGGTGATTTAGTGTGTTTGCAGTTCTTTTGTTGCTCACAAGGGTTGTTTCTGCAGCCCCCGGCGGTGGAGCCTTTCCTCCAAGCGCCGTCGTGGTTAGTCACGGCCCAGTGTTTTACCGAATCGCTGGTGAGGGTGTCCGGGGTCAGGGTGCAGATCTCTATACGAGAGTAATGGCTTAGGAATTCTGAGAATGACATCCTAAACAAATAGAGAAAACATGTTATACTTATTTAATACAATGTATTGAACTTTTTTAATACCCTATATTGTAGTTGTAAATGGACTTTAGATTGTAAACGCACCAGAATTCACCATCCTCAGCGTTGACGTTAGGTCGCTCTGAAGCCGCAACACTGTTCCATTCGGATGAACTAAAGGAAAGAAGAAATAAACACTTCAGATAACCATCAGCAGTTCAGTGTTTGATGTGGATGTTTTATGATGATGTTTCATGCTATCGTTTCCAAATAAGTTCCAAATTAAAGTAAAAGTAATTGGCACCCAAATGGGCCCCACTTAGAGCCCACTATGGGCCCATCATGCCCCCTACGGGGTAACACAGATGTGGGCCATGTGGAGCCGGTGGACAAATTTCTCTGGGCCTCATTTAGGTTGCCCATGCAGAGCCCAAGTGACAGCCCATCAAAGGCCCACATGGAAATGTTGGCTGGGAAAGTTATTGATGAATCATGATTTGTTCGTGAAAACATTTGCATATAGATTTTACGCACTAATTCATGCGCCAAATTTTGCAACTGTCATATTTTTAATCAACAGTATGTTTGATTTAATTAAAATCAGTTAAATCTTTTCATTTCGTTTTTGTTATTGTTGACGAAGTCAAAAAACCCTTCGTTTCTGACCATTTTCAACAGTCAAGTTTATAGACACTGCACGGTTGCGACCTCATACTTTCTGAATAACTGCTATTTCAGTTACGTTTAGCTAATTATATTAGTATAGCGTTGAACTTATGTCGTATCTCTGGTTCTGGCGGTAATCAAAGCGTACCTGTCACTCCAGGCTCCGGTCCACTCCACCTGCCCCCAAGGGTTGCGCATACGGACCAGCTTCTCCTTGCGGCCACGATAGTTCACCTGAAGAAACATAGCATGTACTCTAATGACAAAATGTAATAATTCTGTCATTAAAAAAGGGTTTGCCAATAACTTTATTCATACCTCTGTCGCCCCTGTGAGCGAGTAGGCGTGGCCTTTCACCAGCTTCTGACGGGTGACGGCTTCTGAATCAGAAGCACTAGTGATCTACATAATAGAAATAAGCATTAAACAGGGATATCTGACAAAGGTCGGCGCTCATGACCCAGAAGTTATTTCCAAATTCAGGTCAAAGGCTATTAAACTTTTTTTGGCCCTGTTTACACCTGGTTTTAAGTTGCGTTTTGGTCAATCGGATCACAAGTAGAGGAGAGATTAATCTGTCTCTTTTGTCCACTTTCAAACACTTCTGTCCTGATTTCTTCGAGGGGAGGGTCTATGGGCGGGTTAATGTATGGGTTTTCAGATCTTTCAGTCTAATGGACGAAAATAAGCTTGAGCAATTTACATTTGAACACGACCGGAGATGATGGGAAAATATATGGAGAGCAGCAGCTTTCGTTTCTGCTCTGACAGATGCAAGACCGAACGCGGTGAGTGTGTGTTAGAAATCAGGAATGGTGAGAAAACATTGTGTTTGGTATGTTTTTCACCTTCAAACCGGACTTGGACCTCCAGCCGCAGCCGACAAAGTTTAAATCCCGTCTGGCTAGAGCGATTCCCATAATGTTAACGCATTAGGTCAGTAGGAGGAGAGCAGGTGTCTTGTGCGGCTGTTTGAACGCATTCGATCACATGAGCGTTTACACTACGAAAGCAATCCGGTCTAATGCGTTTTCCTCTGGAAGTGGTTGAAAATGGACAAGCTCAAAACGTTTTAGACTCCGTTTACACCCGTATTTAGCGTCTTCCACTTGTGCTTCGACCAACAAAAACGCATCTTAATACCAGGTGTAAAAATTCCTTAGTGTCATTACACTAGTGAAATTTGTTCTGTAAATAGTTATTAGATTTGATGCCCAGTACACTACGAACATACACAGATTTACATAAAACGCTTGTAATTTATGAGTGTCATGAGTGCAGGCCGAGGAATCTCACATCGATGGAGCAGCCCAGCAAAGCTCCACAATCCAGGGCTTTCTGGATGATCTGAAACATGTTGGACGGCGCTTTACTCAGGTCGTAGTTCTCAGCGATGCCTCCAGTGAAATCCTCAAAGCCCTCACTGGTGGATCCTCCAGACAGGGCTTCATAACAGCCGTTCACCCTGCCAGAAACCATAAAAGTCACCGTTAGAGTTATGAAACGACATGTGCGCACATGTCTTTGGCCTTCGTTTCAGAAACTATGTTAAAAAAGAAACTATAGTAAATCCTATTAAACAACATGTCTGATATTATACAAAGATTGTAGGCCAATTCACAGAAACAAATCAGCATTTTAGCACTTCTGGCTTCATCATCCTGAAGTCAATTGTTTGTTTGGTTTTTTTTTTTTTATGGGTTTTTGGTTAAATGCCTGAAATAAGGTCTATAGTGGTGAACACAAACTCAAGCTATTTTCACGTTTTATTCTACAACATTAAATAATGAACTGTGTGAATTTTTAAAAGCTTTTTCTTGTCTTGAAAAAGGTAGTTTCTAACAAGAAGCTAAATGGGACTACAGTGGTTGTCAGAGACATTAAACGTCTTCACAGCTAACAAATGAACTAAGCTACTCACTAATCCGCTTTCACAACCTTGTTATGTTTATATGTTAAATGATTCTTAAATAAAGACTGAGAGAGTTGTCGGAAGCTCAGTGATTGTGACGTTGAAGTCATGCGACTAGTGTAGTTCGTTTATAGTCTACATTCAACTTTTTATTTCTGCCAATAGTATTTAGGCTTCAAAATTCATAAAGTTGTGCTCATTTGTGAAATTTATCGTGATAAACGCGCAAGAATCATAAACCTTTGTTGGTCGCATAGCTTGTTTTCTGCAATAATCCAAAAGACAATGGTAGAATCCTATTGGGTTTTTGTCGACGGAACCAGGGTGATGTGAACTTACGTGTTGGCCTACAAAAATACATCATCACTGCCGAACTCAATTTCATCCCTATTATAAATGCTCGTGCATGATATAACCACTTGTGGATGGTTCACATGGTGGTTCCAAAATTAGTAGGAAATCTTGCACACAATGCAACAAACAACAGGTGTTGACATTACGTATTCAGCTGGCAACGATAAATGGAAATAAATGTTGTGATGTTTCAATCAAGAGGTGCATACATTTTTTGTCCAGAGACTCATAGATCCTAATTCATGTGTGAGAGTGATTCTTCATGCTCCCTCCCAACCATTCTTTCGCAATTTGAGCCTGATGAATCTTGACATTGTCATCCTGGAATATGGCCATGATTTTTCTTCCTATATGTTTGTTTAAGAAATTAAATGCAACACTCTCTATCAGTTAGGGTTAGAAGAACTGTTGCCAAATATAAAACGTGCTAGAAACATCATAATCACTGCAATAATGATCCAATCATAGACACTGCAATAATGATCCAATCATAGACTCTTAAGCATTTGCCTTTTTAAATCCAAATTTCTTTTTTTCTTTTTTTTTAAACAAGGGCAGTCACACCCTTATTCCAGGAATACACCTGCGGTGGTTAAAGCCTGCTGTGCTTGTATGCAAAGTTCAACAACCACTTTTTTTGAGACTAGTCTTTTCGGTTACACTCTTTTTTGATGGTCCACTTTAGACACACTTTACCAACTACAAGCAACTTTGCAACTACATGTCAACTAACTCTCATTAGAGTATTAGTAGACTATTAGATTAGGGTTAGGTGTTAGGGTTCAGGTTAGTAGAATAAGTTGACATGTAGTTGCAAAGTTACTTATAGTCACTAGAATGTCTGAGGTGGAGAATCAATTTGCGTAGAATCGTCTATGCTACAAATGTCTAAAAAAAAATATAAATAATACAAAAAATGATGTGATTTTTTTCACATTTTTAGATTGAAATATTACAAATTGAATTTAGTCAAATTGAATGTGTTGCCATAATTACAAAAAACAAACAAAAACAATTGCGAGTAATCAAATCAATTGACAACCCTAAAGAATTCTTTTGTTGTTTTCCTAGAAAGCAAGTTCCACAAATAAGCTGGCGTTCTGGTTTAGGCAGTTCTAACTGCCGCAATGAATGCCCTTCCAAACACAAAAACACAAGAAACAACATGCACAAACACTAACTTAGCATAGGCCTTCTCCAGCAGGGCGCTCCAGAACTCATTTCCCTCGGCGGAGTGAACAAACACCAGCGCACCGTCTTTCACTGGCAGCCGATCGTCAATGACAACATCCACCCATTCACCAAACTGCCAGAACTGAAGGACAAAGGTACAAGGTGCAGTCTCAGATTTATCTGTTCGATCTCAAGATGTGTGTTAAACTGCAAAGACACCCATATACAAACTTAAGAGTCGAACTCTGCATTAAAGGCAATAAGAAAATGCTTTTCTGGACACCAGTATAGTTTTATTACCATACTTTACCATACTTTTGGACATGAACTATGTATTATCTTGGTTTTTAGACATATATTATGCTATTACCATGTTTTTTAGTCATGTAAAATGATATTACAATATGCACTACCATTTAAACATTCATCAAGGCTCGGTTATAGGACAGAAAAGATGTTATATGCAACATTTTTACAATATAACATTTATTTAAAATAACTGCTTTCTATTGGAATGCATTTTAAAATGTAATTAATTCCTGTGATCAAAGCTGAATTTTCAGCATCATTACTCCAGTCTTCAGTGTCACATGATGCTTCAGAAATCATTCTAATATGATGATTTGGTGTATCATTTATGATGCTTAATATTTGTATGGAATCTGATATAAAAAGGATTCATTGATGAATAGAAAGTTCAAAAGAACAGTAACTGTTATAATAAATAAAGAACTATAAACATGTTTTTTTTTTACCTACCTTGTTACTATGTTTTTTTCCTCGTAACATTTACTATACACTCACTATAGTATTATCATGTTTATTCGGGCATGGTACTATAAAAGCTTGTTTCCGCCACTGATAAAAAAAAAAAAAAAAAAAAAAAAAACATTTATCCTACAATTCTGACTTTTTTTTCTCAGAATTGCTTAATATAAACTCCCAATTGTGAGTTATAAAGTCAGAATTGTGAGATATAAACACCCCCCCCCCCCCCCCCATATCTCACAATTCTTGGAAAAGTTTCAAGACATAAACAACATAAACATAAGAATTGCGAAATATTAACTCGCAATTGTGAGAAAAAAGATCACAATCATCTTGTTATTTTTTTTATTCCATGGCGAAAACAAGCCTCAATAGTAAAACCATGTAGCACATAAACATAATGGTAAAGGAATATAGTTTCCATGATATACTGTATATAAGTGTAAAATAAGAGTGTAACATATTTTTGCATATTAATATGGAATAAGCAACAAATCACTCCAGAAATTGAATGTACGTATTGTTCATTAGTATGCTAATGATTTTATATTGTAACATGTATAGTGGCACACTTGGGGAAACACTGCAGATACCTGGAAATGGAAGATTCCAGCATAACTGTCGTCAAAGTTCTGTCCGCCGGGCACCACTCGGGCCAGAACGTCTTCATTCAGGGTCAGGGAAGCAATAGCCGCTAGCAGCCAGCAGTCACCTGAGAGACAGGAAGTGAGACTGTTACTGTGTGTTTACACAGCTCTGCTGTCTGGAGTTTAAACATTATTCACTTACTCACACACATATTCAGTATTTTACAGATATGGAATATGATTTGCATTTGAAATGCAACTTTAAACCCATTCAAATGCCTGCAGACAAACAAGTACAGACACATTTCGAGGGACTCAAACTCGTGATCGAATCGGAGCAGCTATTGTGGTTTTCATGTCACGCAAGTGGTGAGCTGCCAGTCTGAGAAAGCAGATGCATGCAGAAAACGCAGAGACTTGAATCCGCTCTCCTAAAGACAATAGGCTGCTTTTCCTGCAGCCTGACACATGTATCACATTAAGACTTTACAGGATAAATACAGCCAGGTTTTCCTCTCTTTAAATGCAACCTTTAATAACTGTTTGAAATCCCCCTGGCTATAGTTTCTACGTTCGGGTGGTTTGCATTATGTGTTTGGCTCAGTTATTCAGTCAGTGGTAAACACAACACAGGAAGGAATGAGGCAAAAGACAGTATAGAAGGGGAGAGAGACGTTACTAAAGTTAGCAGTGTGAAGCTAAATGGCATGAACCTCCAGTGTTATTTTAGGATTGTTTATATTATACTGTTATAGTGTTTATGGTGACACTTATATATATAACACAATATGGTTTCATTAGTTAACATCTGTTAGCTATAGTTAACACGAACTAAGAATGAAAAATACTTCTACAGCATTTATCAATCTAAGTTAATGTTAATTTCATCATGAATTAATACACTATTAAAATCAAAAGTTGTATTTGTTAACATTAGTTAATGCACTGTGAACTAACATGAACAAACAGCTGTATTTTTATTAACGAACATTAACAAAGATTAATAAATACTGTAGCAAATGTATTGCTCACTGTTAGTTCATGTTAGTTAATACATTAACTAATGTTAACAAATTAAACCTTATTGTAAATTGTTACCGTATTTATTTACTATTTAAAATGAGCTTTCATTTTTATATTTTATGTTTTTATTTTCATTTTATTTGAAGTTTTAGTCATTTTGTTGAGCTTTTGTCATTTCTTTTTAGCTTTAATTTATTTATTTTATTATTCACTTATTTTAGTGAATTTACTAAACTTTTTTTCTTTCGGTTAGTTGTGAAGGCAACATTTTTGTATTTTCAACATCTAATATTTGTATTTTATGTTATTTCAGCTTTATTTCAGTTAGTGAAAACTAGTCTTAGTTAACAATAATAACAATGGTATGAGCTCTAGGTTAACAGCATCCTTCAAATACTGACCCGCCCTAGTGTGTGTGTGTGTGAGTGTTTGCTTGTCAAGTTCACAATTCACCTTTGTAGAAGTAACGTGCTCCACCGGATTTACAAGCATTGGGTATTACGCAATCAAACTTTTTTCAAAAAATGAGTAAAGTGAGGGGCCGTTTACACGTCACCGTTTTATGCCACACTAAAAAGTGCATTTTTTAAATTAGATGAATATAACAAAAAATGGAATAATATTCTATGTTTATTATAATTATATGAAACCTTCTCTCATGTATGTTTTTGGGGTATGAATGTGAGGATGAATGTATAAGCATGTAGTGTCTCTGTAGATTTGGGTCTGTAAATTGTATTTCTTATTAAATAAAGATTTAAAATAAAAAAAGTGCATTTTTGTAATACAGCCTATTTGTTGTTGCATGCAAACTATGTTAAATAGAAATACAGGTCCAGCACTTCCTAAGTAAAAATATCTTTTAAGCTATAAGCAAGGAGAGAGTCCCAGATGATGGTGAACAATATTGGGGAAAGTTACTTTTAAAAGTAATGAGTTTCAATATCACGTTACTACCTAAAAGAGGTAACTAAATGCATACTTTTTATGGAAAGTAATGCGCTACGTTTGCGTAATATTCTGAGATTGCATTTCACTGTTTTAATTCATTTTGAGGAATACTGACTCGTTTTTTGTGCAAGTGAGATAAGTAAATGCAACAAAAAAGTAACTTGTGTTACTTATTTGAAAACTAGTTATTTGCTTTAGTTACTTGAAAAAAAGTAATCTGATTACGTAACGCACGTTACTTGTAATGCGTTACCCAACCCCCCAAAGGTAGCACAAAAGTAACTTATTTTTTACTTTCCATTGCAAGTAATAGTGTAAATAACTTGTTACCTTTTATAATGAATCACGCAATAGTATTACCGCATGAAGCACATTTTAGGTTGCCTTTTTTTACGGAGTAGAATGAGCAATATGCTGAATTACTGGTTGAGGTACTTAAAAACGTTTAATATGCAATTGACTTGCAGGTATCCTATGTTTAAAGAATTAAGATAAGGAGGGCGAGAAGAGATATGTGCCTCGGTTTGCTGTATTGTTGACCTAAAGGCACGGTTCTTGACATTTAAACAAACATGGAGGATTAGCACACAAAATCTTAAAATGAATTTTCCTTTTACCCAAAGCTCCTTGACAGATATCCGTCCGTGTCGCTCCACCGACGATGAACTGTGGTTTCGAGCAGAGCTCCTGCAAAAAACACCAAAAACAGCCATATTTGAAACGCAGGATCATAGCATGCAATCAATATTATTATTGTAATATAGCATGACAAATTTTGCAATAATGAATTATATTGTAATCAAAGTGAAAAGGAGGGCATATAGACACAAAACAGTAAGATTGTATATACATTTTATATTGGGGTCCATGTACCAAGACAACAAATCAACATAATGCATTGTGGGAATTATTTTGGTCTGGCCATAAGAAGTCATAAAATATGAGTATGGCCTATTTTTTTTAACATGGCTTTCAAATGTGTTTAACTAGAAAAGTTATTCAAATGTTTGCGAACCATAGCCAACAGTCATTATCAGACGTGGCACAGGCAAAACATTTAGGCTACTGCTAAATATAACAAAAACAAAAAAAAAGTATTTTGTGAAAAGACGTTTAAGACTTTAGGCACTCAGCGATGTGCTTGCAATAACATTAAAGGTTATTTGTATGTTCAAATTTATCTGGTCTCAAAGCGTTCGTTTTTAACGCCCATGGCACATTCAGAGATAACGTTTTTAAAACTTCAAATGAATATTAGCGAAACGTTCTGAGAAAACAGTTTTGTGTTAGCTGGGTATAGGTTATAATCCCCACACTGGTCTCCAGTTGAGAGAACTGTTTTGAGAACTGTTTTGGTACGCTTTAAAACGCAACGCTGTTGACGCGACGCTAAACAAAATCGAGACGCAACAGCCAAGACGTCAGTCTGATGCACGTACTAATATTAAAAACAACGCAGACGTTAAAACGCAAATACGCGACGTAGCCTACGAAAACTCTCGTTCGAAGTGAAACCGTTGTACATAAATGCAACTCAGAATTTTGGAAATGCATGGAATTCCCGTTTAACCAACAACGCACAAACAATGCCCTCCGTATTAAAACTTATACTGAAGTCATACCCCGGGTCTTTTCCATACTATTCCTCTGGTTTTGGACGTGTTGGGTCCGAGTTCTTTAAAGCCCAGGGATTCGGGTGCGGCTGGGAAAGACGGGTCTGAGAACAGGGTCCCTCTGCCGAGACACTGGCTCCTGAGCGCCTCAAAGTCCTGGTTGAGGTATTTAGTGGCATTGGCGTTCGTTCCAAACCCTGCAGCCTGCGCTCTCTTCTTGGCCAGGGTAGAGGCGACTCCCGACATTTTCCACTTCTGAAGAACCAAAAAAAATCTGAGAAATGTGCAACTGTCTTTATGCTTCAACTTAGATTACTGTGACTCTCCGCCCCAAACTTTCTAGGAGTGGTCATCAGGCTGTCATAAGCGAGTTATTGCGCGTTTTTACGCACACAGTGAAGAACAGGAAGAGTGAACATAAATACACTGACAGCTGAGCGACTGTATCGCTGCGACAACAGAGACCATATCTTATCTGACTGATCAAGAATTATTATTGCTGTAGCCATTTAGTATTATACTATATATAAAATACTATTTAGGCTGCGATTCAAATATTATGTTATTGTTTAACTACATAAAATAACCTACTTTTATTTTGCAATGGCACTGCGGCGAAGCGCCGATGTCAGTCAATTAAAGGATTTTTTTAGTTTAATTAAGCTAATTGTGTGAACATAACTTATATTTGTTCATACATGTTCATTCTGATATTTTCTAGGCTACATAACGGTGGAGAGACAAGCTCAATACTCGATTAGCTGCACAACCGCGCCACCTATCGGATATTAAAGGTGGTGCAGCCAGAGCGTTGATTTCTACACAATTAGACGTGTCTAACCCTTTTTTTTACAGTCTATGGTCTGCGCACGTTTTGATTAATGTTAGCCTAATAAAATGCCGTGTCATTAAAGTAGCCTATTTATTGTAGCCTATTACTTGCACCGAGTTATATTTCAAATAGGCTATAGTAAACTAAGCACTACTGGATAGATAGACCATGGACATTCCCAAATGAAGTTTTGATTTCCCTTGGCTGGAGCTTGACGTCCGGCTCCCCCTCGTTGGACGTCTGGATGGAGCTTAACGTTTCAACCACACCCTCACCCTACAGCTAAACGTAACTCCGCCCATTATGTCCACATAGGTGGAGCTAGACGTCATCTGGCTCTGCAGCGAGCGTGGTTTTTGTGGCAGCCGCAATCTCAACAAGGAAACGAGTCGGCAACACTTTATCTATGTGGGAGAGGAAGTTAGTGTTTCAGCTATGAAGTTAGTTGATCATATACTAACAAAAATGCAATATACAGAAAATAAATGATATGTGTGAAATCCCAATTGCAACGTTTGGTGATGTAATTTAAACATTTTAAATGTGTTAGGACAGCGCAAATTGTAGTAGGCTATCTATTAGGTTTTGAATTTGCATAATAAAACGCTTGGCCGTACACACCCCTTTAATGGTTTTGCCCTGGCCCGGTAATTCCAGCGAATGCAAATCTTGTTTCCTTCTCTGTCAATCCACAAATTAAGGTTACGTAATATAGAAACGGCTACTGATTCTGGACTCTGGAGTTACATTTTTTTTTGGACTTGACAGATGATGAACTGGAAGTAGAAGCTGTTAGGAAGGACTAACTCTACATGCCTGTGGTTTTGACATTAAATGTTGCACAAATCATATGGGTGTGATGTTTGGGTGTCTGGCCATAGTGCAGTAGATCCAAAAATAATTCCATAATATTTTTGCTAAGTTGTTGTGGAAACAAGGGAGCATAGTGAAGCCACACTGACATTATTCCTGCTTTTGCTATTATTGCTGCTGTAGGTTATTGCTGCAGTTGGTTGTTGCTGTTGGTTATTGCTGTATGTTATTGCTGCTGCATGCTGTATGTTATTGCTGCAGTTGGTTATTGCTGTAGGTTATTGCTGCTGCTGTTGATTATTGCTATGTTATTGCTGCTGCTGCTGTTGGTTATTGCTGTAGGTTATTGCTGCTGCTGTTGATTATTGCTATGTTATTGCTGCTGCTGTTGGTTATTGATGTGGGTTATTGCTGCTGCTGTTGGTTATTGTTGTAGGTTATTGCTGCTGCTGTTGATTATTGCTGTAGGTCATTGCTGCTGCTGTTGGTTATTGTTGTGGGTTATTGCTGCTGCTGCTGCTGTTGGTTATTGCTTCTGCTGCTGTTATGGCTGTTGCTGGTGGTGGTAATTTCTGTTGCTTCTGCAGAGCAAGTATGGGACTTGCCACTGCCAAATTGCCAATACATAAATGACACGCTGCTGTAAGCAAGTAAGACCTGCTGCTGCTGCTGCTGTACAATATACCATGCAATGCATGAATTACCTGTAGCAGATCTATACAGGTGGAACTGGGGACGGTGGAGGGTTTCTGAAAGTGCTTTGCAACTGCTACAGCAAATGCTGACTAAGTGTTTGAAGGTTGAGTAGCAAGCTAATTGGCTACTGATACAGCAGGAACCAATCAGCTGTGCCCTGAAGAGAATTATGTGATTGCAAGCAGGAGTTAAGGACCTATTAGCCATTAATGCACGACAGACTTATTTATCTCAAAAAAATTAATTTATAATTAGTGTCAATAAGCAGCAGTTTCTCAATGTGACAATATGGGCGATGCCATCACAAAAGGTCAATGTGTATGTTTTAAGGGGGGGAAAACACTGTAAAGCTTTTTTTTTTTTTTTTTTTGGGACAAGACGTTAAGGTATGAATAGAAACTGCATTTCATAACGAAACCCACCCTGAGAAATGTTCACTGGACTAAAATTGTGAAAACCAGCCCAGGTCTCCCAAAGAACAAAAAAAGAACAATAGAAACACAAGAGGTCTGAATTTAGTGTATTAGGTCACACTTTATACAACACTCATGTTACAGTGCAATTACATTGGTAAGTATACTTAAGTAGTGAAATTAACATACTTTGAAAAGCGTCTGAAGTGATCAGGTAACGAAAAGCATGTACTTGCTGAACAGTTTTCTTCACAGGGTTACATGATGCTAAACCAGTGTGAAAACAACACCTGCCCCCCGCTGACAGGTGAGTGTGACTCCGCCCATGTTCTCCATATAGCCACTCTCACATTAAAACCAGCATCAGTCTCACACAAACACTCACACACTCGGCAAGCTTCAGAGACACTAGAGGACGACTAGAGGGCAGCATGTCTAATATTGCAAAGCTTCTTTCTAGGAGGCAGGACAGAGGAGAAGGAGTGGGAACAAATGAGAATGCGGTTCCCTTCAATAAGCAGGACTATGAGAGCCTGAAGCGGGAATGTCTGGCGAAAAAAACCCTGTTCTGTGACCCGACCTTCCCTGCTGAATCCGACTCTCTGGGATACAACGAACTCGGGCGGTACTCCTTCAAGACCAAAGGAGTGCAGTGGAAAAGACCAAAGGTACAGTAATGTCCTCTGTGTGTGTATGTGCTTCAGATAAACCCTATGTTATGGGGACAATATGTCTTACAGATATAATCTTACAGAATTATGTTTTTTGAAAATGTAAAAATGCAGAAAGTTTTCTGTGATGGGTAGGATTAGGGGATAGAATATACAGTTAAAAATCATTATAAGTCATGTGCGTGTGCTTTCTTTGCACAGGTGGAGTTTAGGTAAATATAAAGGCCTGTTTTTGTGATCTTTGTTTGTTTTATAGAATCGTTTTTTTATAGAATCTTAAAAAATACTTTTTACCTAGTTACTTAATAAAAAGAAAAAAATAGAAGAGTAAAATAAAAAGGTTAATTCAAGAGTAGTAAGGTAAATTGAAAATATGAATATCAATATTAACAATATTTTTTGTCATCCTTGTGTTATAATTTGAATTACATATTTTTGTAGAGTATTTTTTCAAGTCTTTAAGGTGATATTTCCATTCACAAGGAACAATGGGAGGAGTTTTAGTAATTAATAATAGGTACTATTAAATAAAATCATTTGTAAAATGGTAAAATTGAAAATGTATGTTTAATTGCTGCCTTTAAATTTTAATAAAACCAAAGTGAAACAAAGATCCCAATAACATCAAGTAAAACGTTCATTGCACTTATTTAACCACTTTTAATTGAATTACTAAATCAAGCTGAAATTCAAAGAGAAGAAATGACAAACAGTTTTAAACAATAACAATTTAGAAAAGAAAAAAACATATAGGTCTATATATGTTTAATTAAAATAATAAATATAAAAAAAATTGAATAAAAAGAAAAATGTTGATAGGACATGAAACATTTTTACAGCTTATCTGATATGCAAAACTGTATGTGTGCATGCATACGCTCACTATGGTAACCGACCGACGGCAGCTCAGGTTTCTCTTCAGGTGTGAGAAGGATCTTTGTGCGTGTTTGTGTGTGTGTGTGTGTGTGTGTGTGTGTGTGTGTGTGTTGATACTTACAACAAGCATACTCTCTGCTCATCGGTTTGCATTGTTATATAAATAAACACACTTTTATCTGTAGTTTTTTCTTTTATGAGTACAGTAGCAACCACACAATTGATCAACTGAACCTTTTAAATGCGCCGTTTGCTAAGAGTAAATAAAACATATTGTTACTCATGTGTACCATTGCAAAACGTATAATATGTAATTATACTCAAATTTTCCGTTTTTAAAGGAGCTGTGCTCAAACCCCGAGTTCATTGTGGACGGCGCCAAGCGGACGGACATCTGCCAGGGAGCTTTAGGTAAGAAAAGATCCTTTTGGTCACAATAGTGTTCGGGTGTGGCCTGTGGACAAATACAATGAATCATTTAGGATTCTCACCAACATAGTGGTCAATAGACATTATTACTGAAGTGCAGCAACAGCAAACATGATGCATACAGAATTTCAGGATCGGTTTAATTTTTTATTATGATATCAAATGAGGTGTTTAGTTACCTGTATGGTAACTAAATGTTGACTTGAGAACACTGTCCTCCACCCCAAACTCACACAGACTCATATTGTGCGGAGCTAACCACCATGACACAACGAATATAAACCCTTTACATGCGGCTTCACAAATATTCAAAACTCTTAATATGATAAATTAACACCATAGAGCCATTTTGTTTGTTCAAACAAAAAGAGACATGTAAAATTGCACGGAGCCCCCAAGAGGAAATGGTCATGGAAGAAATATGAGATGGGAAGAAAAATTATATTTCAATGGATTTTTCGTTCCCCCCCCAAAATTCCTAGCAAATGCAAAGTTAGACAGGGAATCCGATATTTTTGCAAGAGAACACAAAAGTATGGAGCCCCTAAAGGGACATGGTGGTAGAAAAAATATGTGCCGGGAAGGAAAAAAAGTATGTCAATGCTTTTGCGTTCCCCCCAAGAAAGTTCACGTTCACTCGCAAAGAGCTCAAAAGGTTTGCTAGCAAATGCAGTTTCTCAGGGGAACGAGAGAGAACGCAAAAACATTGACATAGATTTGACATATATCCTCCCGTCACATATTTCTCTCCTTCATCATGTCACTTAAGGGGCTCCGTACAAAAGTTGTGTGAGCGAATGAAAAGTTTCTCAGAGGAATGCAATTTTTTCGGCAAGAGAGCGCAAAAGACATGTAAGCAAATTTGAAAGTTTCTCTGGGGGAACGCAATTTTCTTTTGCAAAAGAACACAAAAGTTGTGCGAGCGAATGAAAAGTTTCTCTGGAGAACGCAACTTGTTTTGCAAGAGAGCGCAAAAGACGTGTAAGCAAATTTGAAAGTTTCTCCGGGGGAACGCAATTTTATTTTGCAAAAGAACACAAAAGTTGTGCGAGCGAATGAAAAGTTTCTCTGGAGAACGCAATTTGTTTTGCAAGAGAGCGCAAAAGACGTGTAAGCAAATTTGAAAGTTTCTCCGGGGGAACGCAATTTTATTTTGCAAAAGAACACAAAAGTTGTGCGAGCGAATGAAAAGTTTCTCTGGAGAACGCAATTTGTTTTGCAATAGAGCGCAAAAGACGTGTAAGCAAATTTGAAAGTTTTTCCGGGGGAACGCAATTTTATTTTGCAAAAGAACACAAAAGTTGTGCGAGCGAATGAAAAGTTTCTCTGGAGAACGCAATTTGTTTTGCAAGAGAGCGCAAAAGACGTGTAAGCAAATTTGAAAGTTTCTCCGGGGGAACGCAATTTTATTTTGCAAAAGAACACAAAAGTTGTGCGAGCGAATGAAAAGTTTCTCTGGAGAACGCAATTTGTTTTGCAATAGAGCGCAAAAGACGTGTAAGCAAATTTGAAAGTTTTTCCGGGGGAACGCAATTTTATTTTGCAAAAGAACACAAAAGTTGTGCGAGCGAATGAAAAGTTTCTTGGGGGAACGTAAAATCTGCAACAGAACGCAAAAGTTTTGCAAGCGAATGCAAAAGCACTGAAATATGGAGAAATATGAAATATAATGTGGGATGAAATACATGCTCAAGTGTTAGTGATAAGTAGTTAAGAACAAAGTATGGAGCAATAATACAAATAATGATGCAAGCTTCGGCAACCGCGAATTAACATTACCTCACACTACAAGTGCACAACTTCTGTTGTGGAAAAACATGGGCGTCACGTGGTTAAAGACTTAAGCTTGAAGGTTGTAGGTCCAAACCCCATAATGGTTGATCCATGAACCATCAGCATTGAGCAAGACACATACGGCATTGAGCAAAACACTGAAGACCAGCTTGACCCTGGAAGACTATCGATAAATGCACTGAAAGTTAGTTTGCATAAAATCATTAGCTCAAGGCAAAATTAATGTCTAATGATGATACATTGGCAGGTGACTGTTGGTTGCTGGCAGCCATTGCTTCTCTGACTCTGGATAATGAGATTCTGGAACGTGTAGTTCCACCTGGACAGAGTTTTACGGAGGACTATACCGGCATCTTTCACTTTCAGGTCAGAACATACAAACGGACTGAGTCCACATTGAAGATCTGGGATTTAAAGTCTAATTTAAACCTGAGGGGAATGGTCAATACTTCATTCAAGTATTTCTTATACGATGCACCATATGATCATATTATATTTTCAATGATAGATTAATGGGACACTGTCAGACTGATGGTGTTGTTCTCTTCTCTTCAGTTCTGGCAGTTCGGTGTATGGGTGGATGTGGTCATTGATGACCGACTGCCCACCAGAGATGGGAAGCTGCTGTTCCTCCACTCCGCCGAGGGCTCTGAGTTTTGGAGCGCTCTACTGGAGAAGGCCTATGCAAAGTGAGTGTGTGTGTGTTTATTCATCAAAAACGACCTGCTACTACTTACCTGAAATGCAATGTTGAACATGATACTGAGTCATCCAAAACGCTTGGTAAACACTCTGTCTACAACCACAGCCTACAAAACACACAATGTAACATCACATATCCATGACATCCCAACTGGTGATGCCGATTTCTACCTTGTTTTGAAGGGTAACCGGGTCATATGAAGCTCTGTCGGGAGGTACGACCACTGAGGGTTTTGAGGATTTCACCGGGGGCATCGCTGAGAACTATGAGCTGAGCAAAGCTCCTCCGTATCTGTTTAAGCTCATGCAGAAAGCCCTGACGCTGGGCTCATTACTGGGCTGCTCCATTGATGTGAGTCGTATTCCACTTCTGATGGCTTTCATTTCATTGCATTTTGAGCTGCAATAACTTCTCTATGGCAAGAAGAAATAGTGATTAATACGTAATACTGAGTAAGTCTTCAGATAAATGTTTTGTTGGAGCTGTGGCATACTTAACAATTACAAACACACTTTAGATACCTATAGCCCTTATTTATGAAGATCCAGATTAAAACTGGACAACTTGCATGTACTTCAAGGATGTTTTGCAGGCGACTTACTAAGAATACTTGCCACATATGTCTCACCCAAGTCTCACCCCTATTTAAAGGATTTTGTGTGTGGAAATAGCAAATTTTAGCTCACTTAAGTATTAATTTCTAAAGAATATCTTACTAACCCAAACATTTGAAATGGTCGTGCCATTGCTCTAATGTGGGAAAAGCGAATAGAAATAATTTGTTAATTACTGAGCAGATTTCCAGTTCCTATGAGACGGAGGCGGTGACGAGTCTGAAGCTGGTGAAGGGTCATGCCTACTCCGTCACGGCCGCAGAGGAGGTCAGACATCGCCACTGATGCTGAAATATGGATTCGATAGGAATAATTTGAAGTAGATCTAATGATTGTCACCTTACATCCAGGTTCACTTCAAAGGTAATCCGGTTGAACTGGTGCGTATCAGGAACCCGTGGGGTCAGGTGGAGTGGACAGGCGCTTGGAGTGATGAGTGAGTTCCCTAAACAGATCGTACTAGTTTAACATCAGTCTTTAGAGTCCTGTAAAATGTTTACCATCTCTTCCTCAGTTCAAAAGAATGGGATAGCATCCAACCAGAGGAGAAAGCTAAACTGGATTATTCAGCTGAAGATGGAGAGTTCTGGTGAGAGAACTTGAGATTTTTTAACCCTCAACAACGTAACAAATACCTTGGTTGACGAATCTTCCTCGTCCTGTCAGGATGGCGTATTCTGACTTCATACAGCAGTTCTCCAAGTTGGAGATCTGTAATCTGACTCCAGACACTCTTTCAAGTGAGGATGTGAGCCGCTGGAACTACAGCCAGTTTGAAGGCAACTGGAGGGTGGGCTCCACCGCAGGAGGCTGCAGGAACAACCCAGGTATATCAAATCAACATGCATGTGCTTGAAACCAAATTTTGTTTAAAAGTTGTTTTTGTTCCACCGTCCAACCATTTGGTTTCTCCTCTCTAGCTACATTCTGCTCAAACCCTCAGTTTGTGATCAAGCTGGAGGATGCAGATGATGATCCCTATGATGAAGAAGATGGATGCACTTTCCTTGTGGGTCTAATGCAGAAAGATGGTCGTAAAGACAAGCGGTTTGGACGAGACCTGAACACCATTGGCTTTGCCATCTATAAGGTAACTGGTTAAAAACAATCAGTAATAACATTGCAACTGGACAACAACATTACCATCAACACCAAAAACAACTTCACAACCAACAGTACCACCAACCGTGCAACCACTTGTTCAGCAGTCTTGGTTCTAGAAGTGTCTTTCCCATTCATTTTATCCATACAGCTTAAAAAAAATTCATGAACCAAACCAACCTGCTTCGAGATTAATCGCAAAATTTCATTTGAAGCAGTAAAGGAGGCCTATTTGAAAATGAAAAATCTTTCTCCTCAGCATTCATGGGTAGTGTAGATCTTCACCTGGTGTTTGACTTCTAAAGAATTTTATCTTAAATGATGCTGAAATATTGATTACTAGCCTCTGAGCTCATAGTACATCTGTCTGGAAATTATATATAAAAAAAATCTCTATGGAGAATGTGATTTTATTTCCAGAACCCGACTGTTGTACAGCACATTATACAACACATTTTTCCATGAACATAACCATCAACATTACCACAGAATATTTTTTATGGTGAAAATGTATGAATTGAACATTGATTAATATAATATTCTTTGGTGTTTTTCAGGTTCCAGATGAGGTGTGTATGAGCTCTATATGTTTTGAACATAAGAGTAACTGGACACCACAAATGTAACCAGTCATTCTTTCATTTATACGATACTACGGAGCCCCTGAAGGGGCATGGTGATGCTAAAAATTAGATGGGAGAAAAAAAGAATATTTCGATGCTTTTGCGTTCTTTGCAAAACTCTCTCCTTTTGGGAGAGAACACAAAGTTTCTTAAGGGAAAGCAATTCTTTGGGAGAGAATGCACATTTTCTTGGGGGAACAATCCTTTGTGGGAGACCGTAAAGTTTGGGGGTACGCAGTTCTTTGGAAGGGAATGCAAAGTTTCTTGGGGGAACGCAATTCTTTGGGAGAGAATGCAATTCTTTGGGAGAGAACGCAAAGTTTCTTGGGGGAATGCAATTCTTTGGGAGAGAATGCAAAGTTTCTTGGGAGAACGCAATTCTTTGGGAGAGAATGCAAAGTTTCTTTGGGGAACGCAATTCTTTGGGAGAGAATGCAATTCTTTGGGAGAGAATGCAAATTTTCTTGGGGGAACGCAATTCTTTGGGAGAGAATGCAATTCTTTGGGAGAGAATGCAAATTTTCTTGGGGGAACGCAATTCTTTGGGAGAGAATGCAATTCTTTGGGAGAGAATGCAAAGTTTCTAGGGGGAATGCAATTCTTTGGGAGAGAATGCAAAGTTTCTTGGGGGAACGCAATTCTTTGGGAGAGAATGCAATTCTTTGGGAGAGAATGCAAAGTTTCTTGGGGGAACGCAATTCTTTGGGAGAGAATGCAATTCTTTGGGAGAGAACGCAAAGTTTCTTGGGGGAACGCAATCCTTTGGTAGAGAACTCAAAGTTTCTAGGGGGAATGCAATTCTTTGGGAGAGAACGCAATCCATTAGGAAAGAACGCAATCCATTAGGAAAGAACGCAAAGTTTCTCAGGGAAATGCAATCCATTAGGATAGAACGCAAAGTTTCTTAGAGGAACACAATCCTTTGGGAGAGAATGCAAAATTTCTTGGGGAAACGCTATCCATTGGGAGAGAATGCAAAGTTTTTCGGGGAACACAATCCTTTGGGAGAGAACATAAAAGTTTCTTAGGGGAACGCAATCCTTTGGGAGAGAACGCAAAGTTTCTTATGGGAACACAATCCTTTGGGAGAGAACGCAAAGTTTCTTATGGGAACACAATCCTTTGGGAGTGAACGCAAAGTTTCTTAGGGGAACGCAATTCTTTGTGATCGAATGCAAAAGCATTAAAACATGATTTTCTAACATACTATTTCTTATATTTTTTTCCATCACCATACACCTATATGGAACAAGTTTTCAGATATAATTTCATCCGTGTTTGTGTTGCAGTTTAAGGGTCGCAACAATATTCATCTCGGTCCTGACGTACTGCTGCGTCAGCGGTCCATTGCAGGGAGCAGCACCTTCATCAACCTGCGAGAGATGAGCGAGCGCTTCAAACTGCCTCCTGGTGAATACGTCATCATCCCCTCCACCTTCGAGCCGCACCGCAAGGGAAGCTTCATACTGCGTGTGTTTACAGAGAAAGAGGCTGGTGCCAAGTGAGTTCCAAACTATTCTAGTTTTAGACCACATGGTGGTGATGTTGCACGGTTTCTGTTCTGTCTAGGGTGGATAGTAACACTAAAACGTCTGCTTGTTATGTGTTTGTCTGACCAATAAATCATAATTGTTCCTTAAACATTCTTGTATTTGCACCCAAATGCATGATGGATGTATTTCTGACTCTCGTCCCTGCAGCCCGATGGATGCAGAGATCAGTGCAGATACAAAAAGGGTGAATTGATCATTTATCATTTACAAACATAGTGTATATGTCTGTATGTATATATTTTAATTTTTAAAAAAATTTATATTACTAAAAGTAAATTTTTTCTTTACCAGCAATACATATCCGAGAGTGATGTGGACCCGCATTTCAAACACCTTTTCAAACAGATTGCTGGAAATGTAAGGCACATGATATATATATATATATATATATATAGTTTGGGGTAATTATCATTTAATTTTTCCCAGTTGAATGATCTTATTTTTACTCTGCAGGACTCAGAGGTGTCTGTGTTTGAACTACAGCAGACCCTGGACAGTGTTATCTCGAAACGTAGGAAAACACACTTTTCTATTTTTATTTGCATTTATATAAATATATAGATATTTGAATTTGCATTTGCATTTGAAAGCCCCTTGAAATTGTTCCAACAGTCTTTGCTGGTCATTTTTTTCACTGTTTTGTGGTATTTCACATAGGAACCAATCTGAAGACAGATGGATTCAGTATGGAAACCTGTCGCCACATTATCAGCCTGCTAGATGTATCCTTACCTCACTAGATAATATGAATGTATAGATACTACATGGATCAATGTAGGGATTAATAATATTTTTTGTCAGCCAAACCTCTTTGACTCAAAATATTTTCTACCCCCTGAGATTTCAATAATTCGACAACACATCTGCATGTTCACGGTTCTCTGATGACTATTTCCTATATCTTATATAAAAAAAATGTAAATATAGTTTTGGTAAATGTTATTTTGATAGTTTTTATTTTAAAAATATTTTTTCATTTTGATTTTTCGTTTAGTTATTAGCTTTTCATCAACTCACAGACTGCCTGCGATTTGCGAATCTCATTAAGGAAATTAAACACGGATTATCTAAATTTTAAAGTGTGCACAACACTAGCATCCTTTCATTGTACTCATGTAATCATCATAATCCAGCTATAACCTTTGACCTCAGTCCAGAGAGATGGCAGCGGCAAACTTGGCCTTGTGGAGTTTCACACACTGTGGATAAAGATTCAGAAATATTTGGTATAATACATATTTCGGTACAATATTTCAGATCAATTAAAAAGAAATTATAATAATATCCGACAAGATATATTGTGCATTCCTCAGAGCAAAATTTTAGTTCTGATCAATTCTTAATTTTTTAGTGATGTTTATTGTTGAATGTGGATTTTCTGTTATACCTCACCAGGAAATTTTTAAGAACCACGATACAGACAACTCAGGCACCATGAGTTCGCATGAGATGAGAGATGCCGTGAAGGAAGCAGGTAATGAGTCTATGTTTGACAGACCATTGAAGACAATGAATTAAGAATACATTTCTTCTAAAAGAGTATAATAATATAGATCGTAATATAGAGTGAAGTAATGCTTGCATGCATTTTTCTCTACAGGGTTCCAGCTGAACAACGAAGTACTGCAGGTGTTAATCTCACGTTATGCTAATCAGCAGTACGCCATTGACTTCGATTGCTTCGTCAGCTGCCTGATTCGCCTGGAGATGCTCTTCAGTAAGTTTTGCTGAAGATTATCCAGAATGTTTAAATAAATTGCTAGAAATGGAATTATGACAGTTTGTTTATTAGTGGTTTACTGTAACATTTTCACCTGTGCTCAACACAGACATGTTTAAAACGTTCGATAAGAAGGAGACTGGGAAAATCGAGCTGGATATCTTGCAGGTGATGCACAAGTGTGAATATCCATGTTGATTTCTCTATCTTCTCAATGTAGCGTTATCATTTACAGATGTGTTGTTTTGTGTGTTGCAGTGGCTCTGCTTGACCCTCAGTTGAAAATCCACTTATCATAATTTCACAAGAAGTCCATTTCCTGCAGTTAAACTAAGGAGGACACAGCAACTAAAGAACTGAACTGCTTTCAAAATGTAATTTGTTTATGGTGCTTATTTGCTAAAAATAAAACCATTTGCAATAATAAAGACGACTAAATTGTTTCATATTTACAAAGTCAGTCATTTTGATGTTTTTATGTCCTGTTTACAAATAAATAGCATAGTTTCCACCAAAATAACATTACATAGTTTCTACTGCGGCAAATCACAGATAAACTAATAGGTATCGCATTGAATTATGCATGGTTTACATGGTGGTACAATACAATGATATCTTGTTAGTGCATACAGACATTTAAATTCACAGATAATTTTTTATAGGTGGCCTGTGAAAGTGCGACTTCCGGTTTAGGCTAATAGCTGCTTAGGTAAATAAGAACAAGTGCACTAAACGCTAAAACTATTAATATAAACGAGAGTAGGCTACTTATGATCGATGATAAATTAAAATAATATGACAAAAAAAACCCATAGACTGTAAAAAGACAAAAAACAGCATCAAGCATAACTGTTTTTGTGGGCTACAACTGTCACGACACCAACACAAACAGATAGATCCAAGTGCATTAGGGTAATCCGTAATCATAGGTCATCCAGGCAAAGGGTCAAAATCCATACAAAGCAGTCCAAAACAAGAAAACAAACAGGAATAGATCTCCGAAGTGCAGCTGACATTAAACAAGGATTCCATGACAGTGAATGAAACAGACAGGGTATAAATAGGCAGATACAAACAATGTGAGTGAACAGCTGTGTGCAATGAACAGTAATGAGTACTGACAAAGGATTATGGAAAATGCCGTTCCTGATGTGGTGGTGACAGTATACGGGGAAAAGACCTCAACACAGTGGACACCCAGTGAACACCAACCAGACACTGTGACATTACCCCCCCTCTAGGAGCGGCTACCAGACGCTCCTTTGAAAACACACACAAAACAAGAGTCCAGGAGGGAGGTGGAACAGTGGAGAGTCAGGGGGAGGGATGGGGGGCCAGGTCCATGGAGGGGAACAAGAACAGGAGATGATGGTTTAACGAGTGGCAGAACAGCCCTTCGGGCGGCCATGGCGGAGACGACCAGGATGGACCAGGCTGTGTCGGTGACCAAGGCGGAGTGGCTCCTTCGGGGGGGCGGGGGGGTGGTTTGGGCGGAAACGACCAGGGTGGAACAGGCTGTGTCAGCGACCAAGACAGAGCACTGGGTTGGTAGGTTGCATCGGTGGAGCCGGTAGGGCGAGACACTGGGACGGCGCTAGCCGAGCGAGGCGCTGGGGCGGCTCCAGCAGGGCGAGGCGCTGGGGCGGCGCCAGCAGGGTGAGGTGCTTGGGGCGGTGCATGCAGGGCGAGGCGCTGGGTTGGTGCCGGCAGGGCGATTTAAAATCAGAGAATTAAAAACGAGCCAATAAAAATTGGCATGCAAGATTTGCATTCCGCGAGCCACCTACTAGCGCGGATATAAAAACCGTTAGTAAACATTACGGCTCCCTAGCCACCTGAGCAGCCGGTTGGGGCTTCAGGTCAACTGGGACAAGAGCAAACTCTGCCCCGTGCAGAGGATCTCTTATCTCGGTATGGAGTTGGACTCGGTCGCCCAGACCGCGCGCCTCACGGAGGAGCACGTCCAGTCAGTGCTCACCTGCCTCAGGTCTTTTCGAGGCAGGACAGCGGTTCCACTGAAACAATTTCAGAGGCTCCTGGGGCATATGGCAGCCGCAGCCGCAGTAACGCCACTCGGCCTGTTACACATGAGACCGCTCCAGCACTGGCTTCACGATCGAGTCCCAAGGTGGGCGTGGCAGAGCGGCACGTTCCGGGTCAAAGTAACCCCGCACTGTCGCCAAACATTCTCCCCGTGGTCAGATCCTGCGTTTCTACGGGGCGGAGTGCCCCTAGTCCAGGTTTCCAGGCATGC
This sequence comes from Rhinichthys klamathensis goyatoka, assembly GCF_029890125.1. Classification (NCBI taxonomy): domain Eukaryota; kingdom Metazoa; phylum Chordata; class Actinopteri; order Cypriniformes; family Leuciscidae; genus Rhinichthys; species Rhinichthys klamathensis. The sequence goes on from NW_026606808.1 coordinate 771,908, forward strand.
TGTGGTTTTCACAGATGCCTCTGCCATGGGGCGGGGGGCCACGTACAAAGGGCATGCAGTCTTGGGTCTGTGGACGGGGCCCCAGCTGCTTTGGCATATCAACTGCCTAGAGTTGCAAGCAGTACGCTTGGCTTTGTGGCGCCTCAAGGGGCTTCTCAAGGACAAGCACGTACTGGTCCGTACGGACAGCACTGCGACCGTTTACATCAACCGACAAGGTGGTCTAAGCTCCCACGGCATGTCGCGACTCGCCTCCCACCTCCTCCTATGGAGTCAGAAGCATCTGAGGTCGCTTCGCGCCACTCATGTTCCAGGGGAGCTCAACCGTGTGGCAGACGAGCTTTCACGGTTGCCTCCTCTGGCAGGAAAATGGCGACTCCATTCCCAGGCGGTTCAGCTGATCTGGAGTGTTTTCGGAGTCGCACAGGTGGACCTGTTTGCCTCTCCTGACACGACCCATTTCCAGTGGTTTTACTCCCTGTCCGAGGGGACCCTCGGCACTGACGCCCTGGCTCACAGCTGGCCCCGGGGCCTGCGCAAGTATGCGTTTCCCCCAGTGAGCCTTCTTGCACAGACACTGTGCAAGGTCAGGGAGGACGAGGAGCAGGTCCTGTTAGTGGCGCCGTATTGGCCCACCAGGACTTGGTTCACGGAACTCATGCTCCTCGCGACAGCCCCTCCTTGGCCGATTCCTCTGAGGAAGGACCTCCTTTCTCAGAGATGGGGCACTCTATGGCACCCGCGTCCAGACCTCTGGAAACTCCATGTCTGGTCCCTGGACAGGACGCGGAGGTTCTAGGTGATCTACCACAGGCAGTGGTAAACACAATCACTTCTGCTAAAGCCCCCTCTACGAGGCGCCTCTATGCGTTGAAGTGGAACCTATTCGTCGAGTGGTGTTCCTCCCGTCAGGAGGACCCCCGAACTTGCCCGATCAGAGTCGTGCTTTCCTTCCTACAAGATGGGTTGGAGCGAAGGCTGTCTCCCTCCACCCTCAAAGTGTATGTTGCCGCAATAGCAGCACACACGATGTAGTAGAAGGTAAGTCCGTAGGGAAGGACGACCTGATCATCAGATTCCTTAAGGATGCTAGGAGGTTAAATCCACCTCGTGTTTTGCACTCTGTACCCTCTTGGGACCTAGCTCTGGTACTGAGAGCTCTTCAAAGTCCTCCTTTTGAGCCTTTGCTGACAGTGGAGCTGAATATCCTGTCCATTAAGACAGCACTCATGTTGGCATTGGCCTCTTTTAAGAGGGTCGGGGATCTGCAGGCTTTTTCGGTCGACGAATCGTGCCTAGAGTTCGGGCCGGGTTTTTCTCACGTGATCTTGAGACCCTGGCTCGGATATGTGCTCAAGGTTCCTACCACTCCCTTCCTGGATCAGGTAGTGAACCTGCAAGCGCTGCCCCAGGAGGAGGCAGATCCAGCCCTAGCTTTTCTCTGTCCGGTCCGCGCCCTGCGGGTTTACATTGACAGAACGCAAAGCTTCAGGACCTCAGATCAGCTCTTTGTCTGTTACGGAGGCCAGCAGAAGGGGAAGGCCGTCTCCAAGCAGAGGTTAGCTCACTGGTTAGTGGATGCTATCACCCAAGCGTATGGAGCTACGGGTGAGCCTTGTCCTCCCAGGTTGCGTGCTCACTCTACGAGAGGTGTTGCCGCCTCCTGGGCGTTGGCTCAAGGCGCCTCGCTGACAGACATTTGTAGAGCTGCGGGCTGGGCGACACCGAACACGTTCACTAGATTCTATAGCCTACGTGTGGAACCTGTTTCCTCCCGAGTACTCGGTACGGCCAGTGGTGCGAGGGAATAGGTTGTGTTGGCTTGCTACGCCACTCCGTGCCTCAGCCAGATACGTGCGTCTTTCACTCCGTTGGCACCCTACGTTGGTTAGCCTCGTGAGTTCCTCCATCACCCCTCCGGTGCCAGGCGTGGCGGACCGCCGGCGCCAGGTCTACTACCTCTAAGGGAGTTGTTGTGTAGACTGGGTGTTATGTCTAGTGGTCTCTTCGGTGACCCATTATGCCACGTGCAGTCCAGCCGTGTCTTCCCCTTGACAGACTCGTTCTGTTGTCCCTGTTGAGTACGCTCCCACTCCCCTTGGAGGGGACTACCTCAGGGACTGCCATATGTTTCACTATCACCCTGGGCTAGTAAGTATGGGTATTCCAGGCCTTCATCAGGCGTCTGGTTTCCGCAGCGTTCCCTTCCCTTTTCATGGGTTAGGGCACGCTTTCCCAGTGTTATTCAATGTCCACTGAGTGGGTCTTGCGGAACAGCAGTGTGACTTCCTAGCTAGCTCCCACAATTTGTGAAACTGCTTGGGTAGCTTAGCTGGGTACTGGAAGGGGCATGGCGCTTTGTTAGGGATCCCAATTCGTCAGGGAACTCCCCGACGACACGTTGGAGTTCCCAGGACGAAAGGGAACGTCTCGGTTACGTATGTAACCCTCGTTCCCTGAGTACAGGGAACGGAGACGTGTCGTCTCTTCGCCATGTTGCTGTACCTTCGCGGAGGTCTGGACTCTGTTCGGCTCCTCAGCGAAAAGCGTCAATGCAATGTTTACTTCCGCTTTTTATATCCACGCTAGTAGGCGGCTCGCGGAATGCAAATCTTGTATGCCAATGTTTATTGGCTCGTTTTTAACTCTCTCGAAGGCAATAGGCTCCCTAGCGTGATCCCAATTCGTCAGGGAACTCCCCGAAGACACGTCTCCGTTCCCTGTACTCTTACATACGTAACCGAGACGTTTTTATAAATGACAATTTATGCGTCGGAAGTGGCGTACGCCTCTTTCAGGGCCTGTTTTGTGCGTATATACGTGACGCAACGGTTATAAATGAGGCCCCAGAACAGTCCCCTTACGCTCTCGTTTGAAGCAGTTTCTCAATAAAAACAGGATGGTGCACATTTAAGGCCTATATCAAAATAGGCTATTAGCATGCATCCATAATACCAACACAGTGGCATATTTTTGAACGATAATTTTTGAAGATTTTGTAAAGCTGTGTCATGTGAAGTCTTTTAGAGTCTGAAGCTGTTTAAAAGTGTGTGGAATGTGCGCTTTTTTGTTTTTAGTTTGTTGCAAAAGATTTATTTTAAATAATTTATAAAAGACTTTTGGTTTGCAAAGCCCACTTCTTCTTTTGCTATTTTCCTAATAAAATACGTAATTAAATAATGTAGATTTTTGTTTTTTATCTTTCAAATTACATTCTGAAAATAAAAACATGCACCCAAGTTTTCTACAAATACAGGTTTCTAAATATTTTCTGAAATCTTAATATAATAAAATAATTATAATAAATATAAATGTAATAAAACATGCAGAATTGTCTTTTTTTCCAATCCACAAAATTCCCAAGTGAACTGTTATTTTTTTATCATAACGGGATGAATATGTGGGCTAGTATTTTATGTGGGATATAATTCTGTTATTGATACAACATTTGTTTAGCATTTTCCTTGCTTTGACCCAGATCCTTTTATGTGTTAAAAGTTGTCATGACATCACATGTTTGATATGCGTTTATAACTGAAAAGGGGAAGGTTGTAAATTATTTATAGGTCTATAGGCTACGTGGTTTAGGGGATAGCTCAGGGTTAGTATTATTATTACCCAGTCACTGTAATAAGTATAGTAGGCTATGCACATGGGGAACGGGACTGTAAAAGTGCTACCAAAGTTTTTTTTTTTCAATAGTAGCCCTATAGAACTTTTTTGCACACTTGTTCCCTACTGACGAAAGGAATAACGCCCCTGGTCACGCCCTCTCCATTTAACGCGTTGTGAGCTGAGGTTTGCGTGTGTTTTCACTATTTGTTGTGACGGACGGACGAGCAGAGATGTCAGGAATTGCGTCGAAGCTCCAGCAAAACAGGGCTCGAGCAGCGGGCTTCGGTACCAACGCTCAAGCGTTCAAATTCCTTAACCAGGACTACGAGGCGCTCAAGCGCGAGTGTCTGGAGTGCGGACGCTTATTTCAGGATGACACGTTTGAAGCCAATACATCTGCGCTCGGGTTCAAGGAACTGGGACCAAACTCCTCTAAAGTGCGCGGGGTTGAGTGGATGAGACCAAAGGTGGGTGTAATACAGACCTTTTATAGCTATTTAAAATATTTAATAAAAAAAAATGAAATTGCACTGGTTAAACCTTTTGTAGCTATTCCATGTTTTGATATCTTTGGCATGGACATTTCCCTTATTTGCATGTTTGAAGTGGGCTATTCATACCCATAGTAACACATACTGGACATTCTTCTCGAACCAAGTTCAAATCTCCACTTTGACTACTTCTCTTACTGTTTTGCTCTAGGCTAAAAGTGAGCATCACCTTACTCATCTTGTTCTGTGTTCGGTAATTACAATAAAGCTCCCTGTATCTGGGTGTGTTCACCATCATTTGTTTTTTTGAGGCACTATATGAACAGGAGGCTTCACTTGTCAATAATTATTATAGTTCAGTCAGATCATTGTACTGAAAGATGAATGTGATTTCAGAAAAACAAATACACATCAGTGTGTTTTCAAAAACCATCCAGGCAGCCATGAAAGAACAAAAAGTCTACACTATGACCATGCAAAGCCATTGCTTGTTAGTCTGAACCTGACAAACTGGTTCAGTGCCAGACAGACCAGGAAATTATAGGAACATATGCTCCCCCAAGAGCATTATCATTTTAAATGCTGCATGCACTGCTTTGTGAGCCGCGTTATGCATTACTGGTTGCCAGAAGACCTTTTAGATTCAATTAGAGTAAATATGATCCTTACAGCTGGGATGATGGTTGGTTATTGTTGTATTCAAGAATGGTGTCAGTTAGACTCACAGCTTTTTTTTTTTCCAGAGGTATAACTGTATTCAAACCATTTTTAGAATAAATATCGTGGCCTAATGGTTAGAGAGTCGGACTGCGAGTTCGATTCTCAATACTGGTAGGAAATGACTGAGGTGCCCTTGAGCAAGGCACCTAACCCCCAATCGCTCCCCGGGCGCCACTTATACTGTAGGGTATAAGTCATTAGAAAACCTTTGAGATTGAAGAACACAAGATGCACTTGTCACTTTCCACAAATACACTTATGTGTCCATATAGGCAACTCCGACATTTTTGTTGTAAAAACTATTACATTTATTAGTATTATATACTGTATAAAATACCGTTAAAAGTAGCTTGTCCATCAGAGGTCTTGGCCTTGATAGCCTAGTATTCAACATTTAAAATCATACAAAAATATAATAATTTTGACACACTGTTGGACTGAAATTCAGTGTTATATAAAGAAAATCCAAACAAATTTGTAATAATTAAAATAAAAACAATTTATTGAATAACGAAAGAAAAAGCTAATATTTGGCTATATCCAACATTTTTCAACCCTGTTATGACTTGCCCCCTTATAGAACATGTAACATTCATTAAAATCATAACACCTAAGAAGAAACAACATTTGGTAGGAGGACAAAATAATCTAAATTTGTTTTATTTAAGCTAATTTTGCAACCCTGTCCTGCATTTAATTCCTGTTATAAAAAAATGAAACTTAAAATTGTAACACCCAAGAGGACATATCATTTGGACCCTTCCAATGGCGGGAAGATCAAATTACTTCATTTTCATTGTACATTTTTACACACATTTCAGAGTTAACTGCTCAACCATTCAACCCTGTTACTCAGGTCATTGTAAAAAAAAAAAAGACCAAGCAAATATTAAAATAACCCCAAAATAGCTCCTTCTGAGTTATATGTTATGTAAGCAAAGTGTTCAACCCCATTACTTGGCCCTATTTTGTTTCCTATTGTATGGATGAGCCATGTGTTTGATCATGTTGATTCAGCGATTAACTCATCTCTTGTTAAGGTAAATCTGTGATTCATGTTTTTGGAATGCATGTTTTGTCATCCAGCAACTGACGTCCAACCCAGCGTTCATTAGTGGAGGAGCGACCAGAACGGACATCTGCCAGGGTGCTTTGGGTGAGTCCATGTACCTGTAATATTAGCCTATTGTTGAGCTGCTGAAACTTTAGAAATGTTGATAACAAAAGATCATGTATAGAACTGCCCCAAATAGAATGGCCATCAGAAGACACAAAAGCATTTTTTTCTGATTTGATTCTGATCAGATTTGCAACACCCTGTTTTAACACACTAATTCAATATGATCCATTTTTTAATTATTATTACATTGTCTATTTCCTCATATCTGGGAATTATATTAATTACATATCTTAAAGAACTGAAAATAACTACCAGGCTCAGTAGAATCTGTGGAATGGAACAGAATTCCTATTGTAGAATATGGAAAAAGCAAAACCTTTTTGTCTAGGTTGCAACTCTAAATCCCAAACAAACACATAAACACACCCTGTCAGACCTGCTTTATTCCATACAACCCAAACACTTTTGTGCTTTTTTCCTATCTTGGATCAAACGCCACAGGTTTCTCACATACAAACATCTCCCTTCAGTTTTCCACTCTATCTGAAATTGTTTGTCACTGATAAGAATCACAATCATGCTGCATTTGCTGAGTTGATGCCACATACTGGCTATAAAGAAAACGCCTGTGATGCAAATGAGTTTGCAAAGTGTGTAGGAGGAGCAGGAATAATAGGATGGGTGTTGTCCCGACTCCCGAAGCATGGGAGAACAACAAAAAGCTTAGGTCGATGAGAATTTCCGTTTCACCAATGATATCGCAGCTTGTCATTGTTGAAGTTTTGCTTACAATAGTGAGTTTGTAGATGTTATAGTTAATTTAGCTCATTTAGTTTTGAACACAAAATGATATCACATCTCCCGACTGGTTTTCCAGGTGACTGTTGGCTTCTAGCTGCCATCGCTTCTCTTACCTTGAACCAGGACGTCTTCGGCCGCGTCGTCCCGTCTGGTCAGAATTTTGACGAAGGCTACGCTGGAATATTTCATTTCCAGGTTAATAGCCTCTCGTCACATAAAAGCCAACAAACCAAAAATATTACGACTGATTTTGCTGTTTTATGGGCACTACAAATACAGATTATTTGAATGTTCCCCCGTTCACATATGTCCATGTCTCTTCAGTTCTGGCAGTACGGTGAATGGGTGGACGTGGTCATCGATGACCGTCTGCCGGCAAGAAAAGGAGAGTTGCTGTTCGTCCACTCCGCCGAGGGCTCTGAGTTTTGGAGCGCTCTGCTGGAAAAGGCCTATGCAAAGTGAGGATTTGTAGATTAAAAGTATTTGTCGCTCAGTAGATTAAAAGTTGTAGCCTCAAACTCATTTACACTAATAAAGAATAAAGAAATGAAGTGAAGAACCTTTCCATAGAACCTTTCCATTCCACAAAAGGTTCTTTGCATGATTAAAATGTTCTTTATACTTAGGCATGTTTACACCTGGTATTAAGATGGGTTTTGGTTGATTGGATCACAAGTGGACGACGCTAAGTACACATACAGGTGTGAACGGGGTCTAAAGCGGTTTTAGTTTGTCCACTTTCAACCACTTCCAGAGGTAGTCAAAAACGCAATAGACCGGATTGCTTTCGTAGTGTAAACGCTCATGTGATCGAATGTGTTCGAACAGCCACACAAGACACCTGCTCTCCTCCTACTGACCTAATGCGTAAACATTATGGGAATCGCTCTAGCCAGACGGGATTTAAACTTTGTCGGCTAAAGACCTAAGTTTAGTTTGAAGATAAAAATGTACCAAGCTCAATATTGTCTGACCATTCCTGATTTCTAACACACACTCACTGCGTTCGGTCTTGCTTATGTTTATCCTTCGTCTCCGGTCGTGTTCAAATGTAAATTGCTCTAGCTTATTTCGTCAATTAGATCTGAAAAAGCCCGTACATTTACCCGCCCATAGACCCTCCCCTCGAAGAAATCAGGACAGAAGTGGTCGCAAGTGGACAAATAGATGGATTAAAACAGCAGGTAGGGGTGTAACGATTCATTCGTTTTCTCGATGCATCGATTACAAATCCTGACGATGCATATGCATCGATCTTGAAACATGTATTTCGAATTGTGAATCGTTTATTTCGGTCAATATTCGATTTAAAATGCTAAGAATCGAATAATTTGCGATTCTATATCGATTCAGTGCTTTAAAACATAAAAACAGTCATTAAATGACTACATGCGCGAATTATGAGGCGTTGTGCGGCGTCATTTCGCGTCCTCACAGCTCTCACATACTCGCTGCACTCTTACCATCTTTCACTGGATTTCGCTCGCGCTCGGTCCCATATAGCTCTCATCTGCAGACTTTTGAGCAGTCCGTGTTTGAGCTCTCCTCAGGACAGCCATTGGTGTTCACATGAGCAGATGACAGCTCTCTATCGAGAAAGCAAGCCATTGATAAAGCTGCCATATCATTGCGCGGTCACTGCTATGAAACAACGCGTTCGTTGCGTGGAAACGTCACCGTTATTTTCTTTAAGATAAGATACTGAAGTTTTACGGAAATGGGTCATACCCGTCCTGAGCAGTTAAAGTAAAACCCCACTTATTCAAGGGTGCGCATTTATTACATGGAAAGAGAAAACGTATAATAGGTGTCTAAAATGTACACCGATTAATCATGAATGATGAATGAAATGTAACTTAATGTCGTTAAACTGAACTGATGAAATAACTACAACATTAATTACACTGAAATAAGAGCGCGTGGTTTATCCATCAATCAGATGCGCATTAAAGTTGCATTCGTAATCGTTAATATAGCACAAGTAGACAGCCGGCGCGTTTTCTTTCAGAATCACAAGGAAAATGTTCAGTCGGATAAAGAGAAAACAAAGAGTATAGCTATTCCATGAGGAAACGTTAGTTAAGGTTTTAGTTGGGAAAGTTCATGGTATTTTTAGTCTCACAATGGAAGGATGTTTAATGTAGGAACACTTTAAGGTTGTGTATCCATTCCTACAAAATAGTTAGCATGATGAACTATACTTTTAAAGCCTTTTTAAATCTTGGTTTACATTTTTACTAATGCTAATTTATAGGCTTTGGAAATATTTTTTATAAGAATAGATTCATTAAAAACTAACATGAACTAACGTTAACAATAGACAAAATGTCGTTGTTTTTCTTTTCTTTCTTTTTGTTCCCACTCTCTGACCCCCGAAGCCAGCTGTATAATTCACACCCTGACTAAGACCCATTGGGGGAAGCATTTAAATAATCCTATGAATGCATATAAAAAATTAAGAATCGAATCGAATTAATTGAATCGCATCGAATTTTAATGTGAATCGCATCGAATCGAATCTTTCTGAATTTGCAAAAATCGTTCTTGAATCGAATCGAAAACCTATGAATCGTGAATCGAATCGATTCGCTGCCTACCCAAAGATTCACAGCCCTAACAGCAGGTGTAAACGGGTATGTGTCTCCCTCGTCTACTAGTGATCCGGTCGACCAAAACGCATCTTAATACCAGGTGCAAACATGGCCTAAGAAGAATTGGTATTTTAAGAACTTCTCACTGAAAGGTTATTTTGAAAACCAAAAATGGTAGTGGTATTTTTAAGAGTATATATAGCATGACTAAATGGAGTAGACTTCTTCAGAAATAAAAGCGGAAAAACTACTTCCTTGTCCTCAGGCTGAATGGCAGCTATGAGGCTCTCTCTGGTGGCACCACCACAGAGGGATTTGAGGATTTCACCGGAGGCATCGCTGAGGTCCACGAATTGGCGAAAGCAAGTCCAAATCTCTTCAAAACCATCCAGAAGGCTTTGAGCTGGGGCTCACTGCTGGGCTGCTCAATTGACGTGAGAAACTCCATATTTATGTATAACCTTGTAATTATTAGCAGTTTGTAACCAGATCTGTTAACTGTCAGTGAACTGTAATTACAAGTCATGCATAACTGGTTCTGTTTTGTGTCCGGTTGCTTTAGATTACAGACAGTGCAGATTCAGAGGCGATTACTAGTCAGAAACTGGTCAAAGGACACGCCTACTCTCTTACAGGAGCCGAAGAGGTCGGTGGTGAGGAGTATTTTTAAGCATTTCTGTGTCATTGGTTTGCATAGATCATTAAATGTTGCCCGGTGTCTGCACAGGTGGAGTACAGGGGCGATTTAACCAAACTGGTCCGGATCAGGAACCCCTGGGGTCAGGTGGAGTGGACCGGACCCTGGAGTGATGGGTGTGTAAACCGGTGTTGGCTTCAAAACACACAATGTGACATGTCTGCAAATTGATTAGCACATAAAGCTATAATTCTGGAATCCGTTTGAGGAGAAGAGGTTATGCAGGTGGTGTTGCGGAAAGTAACCACACCCACCCATGGCTCCTTTCGGACATGTGGGAGAGACCTGAGTTGCTATGGGAACTCTGTTTAAGCCCTCATGCCCTCAGGTGTTGGAAGAACAGGTTCAGTGTCACCCATCCTCCTTGTCACGCTGAGTACACCTAACAACTCAAAGCTCTTCCTCGTTTCACAACTAAATCAACAGACTATAACATACTTAACCTATTTACACTTGACTCATTCCATTTTTAAAATTATTTTTATATAGTTTATATTATAATTATATATATATATATATATAATGTTGTATTATAAAGAAAAAAAGAATAAAAAAAAAGAAAAATGATTTATTATTAAATGAATATTTTTAATAAGCAAGGATGCATTAAATTGATCACAATTGACAGTAATATTAAAATAAATGCTGCACTTTTGATCTTTCCGATTCATCAAAGAATCCTGAAAAATCGTATCATGGTTTCCACAAAAATATTAAAGGGATAGTTCACCCAAAAATGAAAATCCAGCTTTGATCACAAGAATAAATTACATCTTAAAAAAATATTACAATGGAAAACAGTCATTTTATTGTAATCATATTTCACAATATTACTGTTTTTACTGTATTTTTTATTAAATAAATGCAGTCTTGGTGAGAATAAGAGGCTTCTTTTAAAAACATATACAAATCTTACAGCCCCCAAACTTTTGATCAGTAGTGTGTATATACAGTACACATACATAGAAACTAGCTTTTTTTTCCAAGCTGGATTTAACAATTTAGCTATATAATGACCTGCAAATTCACTAAAGGTCATGTGATTGGTCTATAGGTCGACAGAATGGCGTCAGGTCAGTGACAGTGACCGTGAGAAACTGAGCTCCAAAGCAGAAGATGGAGAGTTCTGGTAACCTGCAAATGTTTTATTGATTCATTTTTCTACATTTTTATTTAGCATTTTTCCTGTTCTGCTGTCTTAGATCATTGACAAGATATATCTCTGCATTGTCATACTCAGGATGTCATACTCTGATTTCCTGCGTCATTACTCGCGGGTGGAGATCTGCAATCTGACCCCTGATGCTCTGTCAGATGACAGCGTCAATAAGTGGGCGCTGTCTAAGTTTGATGGCAACTGGAGGAGAGGATCTACTGCTGGAGGCTGCAGGAACTTCCCAAGTAATGAACTGAATATATTACATTATATTACATCAAAGTGAATCTTTTAATAACCAATCAAAACAACATAAAAAACAAAAAGATACTAAACAAAAACAGCAACAAAAAAGTATAGTCAACTAAAACAACAGTAAAACAAAAAAAAGAAACAACAAAAGGTTATTCTACTAAAACAACATACAAAAACGAAAAGAAAAAAATGAAAAAAAGAAATAAAAATAAAACAAGAATATTCAGTAATGAACTGAATATATTACATTATATTACATCAAAGTGAATCTTTTAACAAGAATACAAAAAAAGAATACTAAAAACAACAAAAAGCTAAACAAAATCAACAAAAAAGAAAACAAAGGAATATAAAAAACAACATAAAAAAACAACAAAAAGGAAATAATATAAAAAAAAACAGCAAAAAATCTTGTAAAAAACTAAACAAAAACAACTAAAAAGAAAAAAGAATAACAAACCAAAACAACAGCAAAAAACAAAAAGAAACTTAACAAAAACAGCGAAAAACAAAAGTATACTAAACTAAAACAGCAAAAAAACTAAATAAAAACTCAACAAAAAACAAATAATAGGAAAACAAAAAATAACCAACAAAAACAACATAAAAAACAAAAAGATACTAAACAAAAACAGCAACAAAAAAGTATAGTCAACTAAAACAACAGTAAAACAAAAAAAGAAACAAAAACAACTAAAAAGAAAACAAGAATAACAAACCAAAACAGCAAAAAAAAAAAAAAGATACTAAACAAAAACAGCTAAAACCAAAAATATACTCAAATAAAACAACAACAAAAAAAAAATAGGAAAACAAAAGTATATGAAACAAAAACAACAGCAAAAAACAACAAAAGGTTATTCTACTAAAACAACATACAAAATGAAAAGAAAAAAGTGAAAAAAAGAAATAAAAAGAAAACAAGAATATTAAACAAAACCAACAGCAAAAAATAGCACAAAAAAAAGAAAAAAAAGAAACAATTCAACAAAAACAATAGCAAAAAAGTCAATAAAAAAGAATACTAAACAAAATCAACAAAACAAAAGGATACTCAATAAAAACAGCAAAAAAGTAAATGAAAAAGAATATTAAACAAAATCAACAATAAAATGTAAAACAAAATAATCCTAAACAAAAAGCATTTTTTTTGTTTCATATTTTAAAGTACCATTTATTACAACAGAAGCCATGTGTTTGACCTCGTTTTGTTCCGGCAGACTCGTTCTTTATGAACCCTCAGTTCTTGATCAAGCTGGACGAGGAGGATGACGACCCGGCTGATAATGAGGTGGGATGCAGCTTCGTTGTGGGTCTGATCCAGAAGAACCGTCGCAAAATGAGAAAGGTCGGAGAGGACATGCACACCATTGGCTTCGCCATCTACGAGGTGAGCAGCCTAACACCGTCTACACACTGGAAGTACACTCACACAGCCAGACTTCTGACTTTCGTCATAGTCGGATCCAATTTCCAGCTTATTCTGGCCCAAAACTGTCAGAAGTGATAAGAACTGATTCACAAAGATAAATATATCATAAATAACTAGATCTCTCTTATCGTTATCCACAGGTTCCTCAAGAGGTATGGACTGCACACACTGAAGCACAAAATGACCAGACATACAGTACAAATTCCACTAGTGTCTTCATCAGTTCCTCTTAAAGAGAAAGTTCGCTCAAAAATGAACACCAATAATCAAATCAACATTCTGTTGTAGTTTGTCGGGAAGAGGAACGCCCACCTGGATCGTAACTTCTTCGTGCGACATGGCTCGGCGGCCCGTTCGGAGACCTTCATCAACTTGCGGGAGGTGTGCTCTCGTTTCTGTCTGCCCCCCGGCGAGTATCTCATCGTCCCGTCCACCTTTGAGCCCAACAAAGATGGAGACTTCTGCGTGCGCGTCTTCTCCGAAAAACAGGCAGAGTTCCAGTGAGTTCCTGGCTCATTAATTCTGGCCCACAATAAGATGACAAGTCCTATCGAAAGTTTCTGTCTCCTCACTGAAATGTGTTTGTTTTTTAGAGAGCTTGATGACCCTGTGGAGTGCAAGGTTCCAGAGGTACATGTTTGCACCATGTTCAGAATGAATATAATACTGTATTGTGACACAAACATGCATTATTTCAATTTTTATCGTGCAGATTGATGTGAAAGAGGGTGATATCGACGGCCGGTTCAAGAGTCTGTTTGGACAGCTTGCTGGGGCCGTGAGTATTACAGGATAATGATTTAATTATGCTATTTTGGTTCATATACATTTTTCATATCATTTTCCCTTCCACAAGGACGCTGAAATCTCACCATTTGAGCTGCAAAATATCCTGAACAAAGTGATATCTAGACGTAAGCTTTTTGACACTTTTTACAGGCCAGATTACATTTGTAAAATATATAGTAAATCATGTATTTATATAGTAATATAATTAATTCATATAATTTCTGATTTATTTACAAAAAAAACAAAAAAAATACAACAATAAATAAATGTAAATAGATCAATTATATATATATATAAATATATATATATAATTTATTTATTTACATGTATTTATTGTAGAATACGAATATATATATATATATATATATATATATATATATATATATATATATATATATATATATATAATTGACCAAATTTTAATCTTTTTTTAAGGCAAAGACATTAAAACTGATGGATTTAGTTTGGACACTTGCCGCAACATGGTCAACTTACTGGATGTATCCTTTTGAATAAATGCACAAGATTTGATGGACCGGACCAGTTTTACTGAAATAATTAGAAATGACGCAAATAACGTTTGGTTGATGTATTTCTACTCGGTTCTGTTCTAGTCTATTCTTTCCTTTATTGATGTCTCAGAAAGACGGCAGTGGAAAACTGGGCTTGATTGAATTTAAAATTCTCTGGACTAAAATTGAGATGTACCTGGTATGTTTTCATGCCTCTATCATTTTAATTTGTTGTACAATCCAACTTCGAAAGCGGCAGATAGTTTTATATATATATATATTATAATGTCGTAACATTGCGATCCGCCTGTGTTTGTCTTCTGTAGGACATTTACTGTAAAATTGACATGGACAAGTCAGGCACAATGAGCTCTTCGGAGATGAGAGAAGCCGTAGAGAAAGCAGGTCAGATCTTGTGTCTTAAAGGTACAGTTAAGCCAAAAATGGCAATTCTGTTATCATTTAATGTTTTTTTTTTTTTTTTTTGTACAGGCTTCTCTCTGAGCAACCCTCTACACCAGATCCTGGTGGCGCGCTACAGCGACTCCAATCTCACCATCGACTTTGACAACTTCGTGGCCTGTATTATGCGTCTCGAATGCATGTTCAGTGAGTGTCTGATAAAGAGCGCCTTTTGAATAAAGACTGATATGTAAATTGTGCATTTATATCTAAATTCTCATTTGCAGAAATATTTAAAATGCTGGACAAGGACAAGAATGGCACAGTAGAGCTGAACATGATGGAGGTTGGTGTCTTTGTTAGTCATGCGATACGCAGTGAAACTTCTAGAATGATCTAGAATCATGGCATGTTTATGAAGAAAAACATTTTTGGTCTGTTATCATCTTGGTGAATTTCCATTTTCACCAAATGATGAGCCAAAAAAGACTATTGTTTTATTACTTCATGACTGTAATTCTAATTCACATCTCTACACTCTTAGAAAAGAAGGTTCTAGGGTTCTTGACTCAGTTTTAAAGAACCCTTTATGCCAAAAAGGTTCTATATGAGGGGAAATGTCTTGTGTTTAATGGGTAATTTAATTTTTTTCTAGTTTTAATTTGTTTGCGAGCTGTTTAATTCATTAAATTTCATTGAAATAAAAAATGAACTAAAACAAAATTAAATAATTAAAACTAAATCCATAAAATGATCCCATGTTTGGGACCTTAAAATGTTCTGTACATGAAGCGCCTGACAGAACTCTTTAAGGTTCTATAAAGAACCTTCTTCCAAAGGCCTGTTCACAGCAAGGACGATAACAATAAAGGTGTAGTTCTTCAGATCATTCGAAATATAAAAGAATAGCAGAGTTCACCACTATTATAACGATAACGGCACAGAGATTGAACGATAAAAACATTGACAGCCAATCAGAATTCATCCTGCTTTAATAAGAGCTTGAGCATTTAAAGCGAAAGATGACAAATCTGCAGTGCACGCTTATAATAAACAGAACAATATCATCCGCTGGTGTGGACGCTAATATACTTATTGTTATAGTTATCGTTTTTGGTGTGAATGGGACTTAACAGTGTAGAAATGGAAGGTCAAGTTGAGCGCATTGCATTGTGGGATGCAGTTTTCCATCTTTCTATTCAATGCACAATACAGATAAATGGTAAATGGTAAATGGACTGCATTTATATAGCGCTTTCACAGACCCAATGGCCACCAAAGCGCTTTACAATTTGCCTCACATTCACCCATTCATACACCGACGGCGGAGATAATGTGCTTACTGTGCACAGTAAAAAATATATGATCAATAAGTTATGACAACATATGTTTTTACATTGCTTTAACTCATCAAAATAAGCAATTTTATACAAGTTATACACGATTCATTTTTTTAAGTCAGTTTAATGTAATTTAAGTTGAAATGACTTAAACATCCAAGTTGGTTGTACTTGATTAATATATACTGCAGCAACAGTTAGAAAATGATGGTATGCTTTTCCAAATATATCGTTCCCAGTCGATTGACTCTAGAAATGTCTTTTGTCTCCCTCTAGTGGCTGAATTTTTCCATGCTTTGAGGAAAATGTGCAGATTCTGGACCGCTGGGAGATCTGACTAGTTTCTTATGCATCATACTAACATTGACATCCTCTGGAATAACTAAGAGACAGAAGGAAAAAAAGAAAAACTGATGTCGCTATTTGCGTCATAATGTGAAACACAACGTCATGCTACATGTTCTCCAGACTCAGGCCTGCATCAAACTGATCACCATCTTCATTGAGTAAAAAATGGGTTCCTGTGCAGTTATTAGAAATCATATTATGGTGGTTCAGCTTGTTACTTATTGCTTGTTTTGTTGGACAGTTCAGAAGGATAAATATTATAGAGAATACTATGATAGAAGAAAAATACTATGATGATACAAAAATATGTTAGATACAAACGACCGTTTTATGTTTCTGTTTTTAAAAATGTTATCATGAATCATGAAAAATAAAAAAACTGTGAGAAAAAAGATTCTCTAGTGTGATTCCAAGTGTCATGTCGGAGAAAAAAGAGGCAGTTCATCACCTGAACAAAACTATCCCAAATCGTGACATAAAAGACAAAAGGTGTGTGGTTCACCTTCCATTAAAACACAGACACACAAACACGTGTGTGTGTGTGGTCCTGGTAAGCCCTATGTTTTTGGGTAAAATGTCCCCACAAGGATAATTATACCATTAATTTCTCTCTTAACAAGAATCAAAACAGCTTATAAATCATACTAAATAATGTTTTTTGAAAATGTAAAATATAATAATGTGTATAAATGTGCGTTTCCCTTTTTGAGTGAAGTCTTTCTTTACAAATTGACCTCAACAAATCACTTGTCTGGCCTTAAAAATGTACAGAATTATTTATCGCTTCCGCGTAGCCATGTGAACTGGAACTATTTTGACAACGTTTTATCTGTAGGGAAGGGAAGGAGGCCTTCACAGGGGAGAGAGTTTCTTCAGGACTGCGTTGTCGTCATGTCCAGGCGCAGGTCCTGCATCAGATCTGGATACGGCATGGATCCGGCGGACTGCGGTAAACCTCGGGATTAACAGAGAGACTAATATTAGCGTAGGCGCCATCCTTCTTATGATGTAACAAGTACATCAGGATTTGTGGGGAGTGTTCCCGGTTCCGGCTGACCTAATCTATGCAGCCTAACATGGAATTATAGAAGTCTATAATGTGTATGCTAGGCCAAAGAGATGTGTTTTTAGTCTAGATTTGAACTGACAGAGTGTGTCTGCGTCCCGGACAATGTTAGGAAGAAAGTCTTATACACCTAGGATGGCTTGAGGGTGAGTAAATTATGGGATAATACTCATTTTTGGGTGAACAAACCCTTTAATACACAAGAACTAAAGACATTTTCCTCTGTCACGAATGACCTGCAGAGGGCAGCAGAGGAGATCTGATACAAATAGAAAAAACATTTTTTTTTTACCCGTTTTTGCAGAAGCCTTGTGATCTGTCGAGTTCAAGCAATATCACTCGAGCGAGAGCAGCTATACTGAATATTAGACTATGTAGTGCAGTAGCTAATATGACATCTAGTGGGTAATGTTTAAATGATTCAGAGCTCCAGTGAACACACCACAGGTGTGACCAGTGGGTTTGAAATGAAATATAAACAAGCACTTCTGGTTGTGGTGTTCAGGTGTCCACATACTGGCCATGGAGTGTCGTTGTGACAGGTCTTTCTTTCAAGACTTTCGCAATGAGGTAATTCTCATCTTTCCTGCAGACAGTAACATAGACACAGGGGCGGATCAACATAAGGGCTAGGAGTGGCCCCGACATTGGCTATAGAGGGACAGAAAAAATAGTAGGCAATTGGGAGAACCTGAACTTTTCCCCAGTTGACCAATCGCGAAAACCCCACCATGCAACATATTAAACTATCAGGATCTGAGTGAGAGAGGAACCAAATGTGAGTAGATTTGATTAACACAGCAGACAGGACACAAGGTGGAGGATAACCTCTGGGACCAGTCCCTGGTGGAAAAGAACTTAAGAACTGGAGAGGATGTCGCAACACAATACAAATAGTTGCGGATCAGCCCAGACAAGAACACAATGAACCAGAGAACTGATATTTGATCACAGCTAGCTGCCAGGTAAAGAAATCCAGTGGGAAGTCTCAGGAGAAATTTCAGGAGAACACAAGGAAGAACACAATACAACAGGACTAAACAAGACAAGACTTGTAGATAAGTGATGAGTGATGACTTGCTAGGCCTTTAGTTATATGATGGGTGTAACAACAGAAGATAAGGTAATTCCAGTATCCTAGGGGGTTTCCCTGGAGATAAACAAGTTCATACCGGTTAATACACGAGTGATGCGGGCCCTCTGGAATAGATAAAATATGTCGTTCCCCAGTAAACAAAAGCCTCTGTGTCTATATTACCTGCAAGACTCAAGATCACAAGGACAACTCAGTGGGAAGAGGCAGCAAGAGAACGCACAAAATAATAAAGAACTGATAAAAGATAAAGAATCAAGTAACAAAAACACAAGATAAGAACAAAAGAGAAATTAACTAAACTAAAAGCAAATAACTACATTATACAAAACAAAAATAAAAAGGAAATACACAAGGCTGATAGAGATTGCTAAAGAAAGAAAATAACGAAAATACTATAAAAAAAAAAAACTAAAGTAGAAGTCTTGAATAAGCAACTTAATCAGAAAAGAAACGAGCAAATCTTTGACAAGGATACACAAGAAACTGTAGCAAAGACTTTGGCTGCATGCAGCGTTTGCGCACAAAGGTTCCTCGCAAAACTAATTTCGGACAGACTTTTGAGGCAGTGTTACTGTTTAATGATCAACAGCAAAATAGAGCAAGCTTTGGTGAAAACTACACTGTAAAAAAAATCTGTAGAAATTACAGTATTACTGGCAGCTGCTTGCCAGTAACTTACCGTAGTTTTAAATTGATGTTATTTACTGGCAACAGTTTGTTCAAAGTTAAATGAACATTAAACATTAACAAGTCTTTATCTTTACAGAATAAAACTAAAATAATAGCCTCATGCAAAGCATTCTGGAGAAACCAAAATCTAAAGGAAAAAAACAGAAAAAGGTTGATGAAGATTTCTGGTTCCCAGAATGCTTTGCATTAGATTGTTATTTTTTATAATTTTATTCTGTAAAAACAAAGACTTGTTAATGTTTAATGTTCATTTAACTTTGAACAAACTGTTTCCAGTAAATATACATCAATTTAAATCTACAGTAAGTTACTGGCAAACAGCTGCATAACTACAGCAATTTTTTTACAGTGTAAGCTAATATTTCATTACTACAATAGTAATTTCTCACTAGAAATGACATCAGAAGTGGAAAATGTTGGTAAAAATCGTACATTTACACACAAACTGACCGCGCGGCGGTTGGTGGTCAGTTTGTGTGTAAATGTACGATTTTTTACCAACTAAGCTAATGGAAAATGTGCTTCCAGTAATGTGCTTCCAGCAAGCAGCTGCCAGTAATACTATAATTTCTACAGATTTTTTTTACAGTGTAGTTTTCACCAAAGCTTGCTCTATTTTGGTTGAACATTGAGAAGACAAAGGAATTATGCTGTGGGAATCAGAATAAGAAATGTACAGTTGACCTTCCATATGAAGAAGTAACTATAAAAGGTGTAAAGATTGAGCAAGTTCAAAATTTTAAATATTTAGGCACAATCATTGATGACAAACTTTCGTTTTTGGATAATGTGAACTATGTACATAAGAAATCAAGACAGCGTTTAAGCCTACTCAGAAAGTTGCGAAACCTTGACATCGAAAGGAGGATCTTAACCATTGTATATAGATCGATGATTGAAAGCATTTTAACCTATAATATTGTCTCATGGTATGGAAATTTAACAATGAAATTAAAGAATAAATTAACACGAGTAATTAACGAAGCAAACAAGATTATCGGCCATAAACAGAGTACATTGCAAGAACTATTCTTAAATTTTATGGAGAAAAAGGCGCTAGTTGTGTTCTCAGATCAGACTCATCCTCTTCACACCGCTTTGAAGTCCTCCCTTCGGGTCGCAGGCTACGCACACCGTATGCTAGAAAGAATATTTTTAAAAGATCATTTGTCCCATTGGCAGTGACTGTTTTAAACCAAATTCTTAATTAGGGTTGTTATTGTGAATTATGTATACTGTATTTTTGATTGAATCATGTATTTATCAATTATTATGTGTGTATTATGTGTTTTATGTGTTGAATGTGGTTGTAGAATGTTGTTGAAGCCAGTATCAAAGATGAATTTCTGTCCAATAAATCTGAATAGACAATAAAGTTAAAACAAACAAAACAAACAAACTTAGTTGGTTGGTGGTCCGGCGGTTGGTGGTCAGTTTGTGTGTAAATGTACGATTTTGACCAACATTTTCCATTAGCTTAGTTTTTCCAACTGCAACTTTCCGACCCCATCTTTATTTTTTAGCTCAACTGTCACGGAATGGAAAGCACAGGATTGTGGGATATCAAAGGCAGTGAAGGATACATCTACTGTCCTTCAAAAATCCATCAGATGGAGGATTCAGGAAGTTAAGCGAACATCATTCAAAGGTACCTTGAGCCGAGGCCTTCCGACAATGCAGTATTTTTAAGCTTTCGTATGCAGCCTAAAGACACAGTTTAAAAGCTGACTACACGTGGGTGGCACAAAACGAACTGGCAAAGACAAGAGGGTAAAGGGTGCAGAGGAAAGCACATAAGGGACAGGTGAGGCAAACGAGGACTAGACAAGTAGTGTGTTCGATTTGAAGCGGCGCTGTGCAGACCGATCGGTGCGTGACATCAAAGTACCGCAAGATTAATTCGAAAGCATACGGAGCCGTCTGACATTGAAACAAGACGAACATAGAAACATTAAACAAAGACAAGACAGACAGAGCTGCCAGGGCAGAACTCATAATTCATGGGAAACAAACACCAAAAGCCAAGAGTTGAATTGGCGCGCAAGAGCAACTAAACCGGATTCTCCAGCTCAGTCTTCAGCGCTCTATTGAGGCGCAAGTCGCTTGACAGATTTGGAATTTTGACAAAAGAAAAAAAATGATATGTGAACATTAAAGGCTCTGTGGTGAATCTATAGCTGAAACCAGACTGAATAGATCGGACAATGTAAACTGAAGTGTCGAGGTAAACTGTACACAGTGCTGGGTTGATTAGCAACTTACAAATTGTAATCGGTTAGCCTACTGATGACAAAAATTGGAGTTACTAACGTTATCCATTACATTACACGTTTTAGGTAATATAATCGGACTACTTTTAGATTACTTTTGACCTAACTTCATTGATTTGAGTAGAATAATCTCCACAACATGTAGTGCATTAAATATTACATTACGTCAGGGTTTCTCAGACTGGAGTTTGTGATGGAACTACAGGGGTTCCTGAGTTTAATGAAAAGCTATTAAGTAATTAAATCATAGACATTTAAAATTAAAATAAGCATTTTTTTAAATAAAAACACTATTAAAAAAATATTTTATTGGTTTGGCTGCATGTCATGTGACCATTAACCGACATCAGAGAACCGTGAACTTAATTTTATTGACTTCATTTTATTATTAACTTAATTTAAAAATGTAAATCTCATGGGGTAGCCTACTTCAAGTGAATATATTAGGTCAAAGAAATTTCAGCTGACCAAAAAGTTGGGGAATCCCTGCATTGCATGCAAATGAAATTATATGAATTTGTACATTTTAATGTGATTGAAATACAAAAGCCTTTCAAAGACATTAATGCATGTTTAAATAACTCACTGAAACTTAATAATAATCAAAAGAATAATTAATGTGTGAATCAGGAGTTGATTGCATATGCAATGGCAACATATGCAAGTTGATAACACTTTCATTTAGGGTCCAATTCTTACTAATAAGTAAGGAATAATTGACGACAGGTCGTTGAATTATTAGAAAAATAATGCACACCCGAGGTGGTAATGCGGTCACGACGCGAAGCGGAGTGGCCGTTACACCGCGGGTGTGCATTATTTTTCTAATAATAACTCCTGATTAATGAGTAATAAATGAAACACAACGTCATATTAACAAGTATAGGCCTATCAATAATTATTAATTTGTTATAGCCTATTATTTGCAATAATTACGAAAACCCGTGCAGCAGGACTATCAATTATTTATAGGCCTATTCAGTTTAAATTTTAAAAAACACATGCAAATAGAGAAAAACGCGTGCAAATAGAAAAAAACGCATGCAAATAGAAAAAAACACGTGTGCAAATAAAAAAAAACACCTGCAAATAAAAAAAAACCATCTTCATCAGTTTCACGACACACGTGTGCTCCAAATAAGGAAACGCGCTGCAAAAGTTCACAACACAACCAAATAGGCTACAGTCGTGCTGCAAATAACACAGAGCACAATGGAAATGTTTCCAGGGGAACCAAATAAGTGACGAACCCGGCTGAGACGTGCTTATTGCTCGTGAGCTTCCCTATGCCATACTCCCTTCGAAGGGCAGATTCCAGCGCCCTTAAAGTGGGACTGTGGAGGGAGCAGGGCTCTAGTGTGCTGTAATTAAGCCGTGTGGAGCGCACTTGATGAAGGGAGCAACTAAAGACAACCCTGGGATGTTCCCATGACAACGCAGCACGGTGTCCATCAGCTGGTCTTACAACAGAAATATAATGCTGTTAACATAACGGATGCAAATACATTTTTATTTTTAGTTTACAAAAAAGCTGTTAAAATATGCGTTATATCTGTGTGTCTCAACTTTAAAATTTTGGACCCTAACATTTCTTACGAAACTTTTCTTTATGAAAATGTAATAACATGAAACAATTTGTACAGTGTAACTGATCTATAGATAAATATCTTTCCTTCATGTTTTTCTTCTTTATCTTTTTTATTTATTTTAGTTTCCAGCTCATTGTTCTTTTCTCATTTGTATTCTGATGACATTGAACATATTGTTACTACATTTTGTACATTGTATACAAGTTGTATGTCATAAAAAAATTTAATCTCTGTATGTTTTGCACAAACAAATAAATAAATAAATAAATAAACAAATAAATAAATAAAGTATAATTTTAAGCTGTAAGCACCAGCACGCATAGATTTATGAATATCTATGCCAGCACGTCCCAGCCGGGTTCGTCGCTTATTTGATTCCCCTGGAAACATTTCCGTTGTGCTCTGTGTTATGTGCAGCATGTGGAGAGGAACTGCTGTTAACTATAACCTAAATCTCAGGATACCACAGTGGTGTTGTAAGTATTTGGAGCACACGTGTGTTGTGAAACTGATGAAGATGTTTTCTTAATTTGCGGGTGTTTTTTTTATTTGCACGCGTTTTTTTTATTTGCACGCGTTTGTTTCTATTTGCATGCGTTTTATTTTATTTGCAGGTGTTTTTTTCTATTTGCACGCGTTTTTTTTTTTCTATTTGCATGCGTTTTCTTCTATTTGCATGTGTTTTCTTCAGTTGCAGCGCATTGAGCTCTCTCGGCCACCGTAATATAGGGCTATATACTTTATTTATTAAAATTTAACTGCATGTGTCCATTGATTGTGAAGTTAGACATCGAAAATTGCAGATCAAGCGCATGTGGCTGCATGTTTTTCTTGTTATGAATTGTATCCTATTTTCCGTTAGTACAGTTAACTACGCGAAGTGATATGGAACTGTAATGCGGTCAAGACCTGCCTGGAACTACTTTAGCCGTGCGTTTCCCTGAAAATAATTGCACACCTTAGAACGTTTCTCAACCAATCAGAATCAAGCATTCAACAGCCCTGTAGTATAACTATTAACGACTTTTGCCTCAATAAACTCTTAAATACTGCTTATTAATAATAGTAAGGTAGTTGTTAAGTTTAGGTATTGGGTAGGATTAATGATGTAGAATATGGTCATGCAGAATAAGAAATTAAAATGAGTTTTAAAAGTACTAATAAACAGCCAATATAGTAATATGCATGCTTGTATAAGCAACTAGCTAATAGTGAGAATTGGTCCCTAAACTAAAGTGTTACCCATGCAAAATGATTTCTGTGATGAAATGCTGTGTGGGTCTCAGTTTTCAGTTAGTCACATGACTAGCGGCCAGTCTGTGTGTAATTCCACAAACCTGGAAGACCTTCTGAACGTATATAAGCAGTAGGCATTTTATAGAAAGGAAAATTTAACAGATTAAAAAAGTAGGGAGAATCAATGACATGAATATTTGACTTTCATTGTGAGAATAACATGTATTCAATAAGTAACGTGAGTTATGTAATCAGATTACTTTTTACGCAAGTTACTTTGTTTTCCCATTTATTGACTGACGCTCTTCTGTCCTCATGTTGAGAGTAAACATGATGGTTATTGTAATCCGGGCCTGGGACAGGTCTTTCGTGCAAGACTAGGTTAGTCCTGTTTGCTTTGTAGCTGCTCTCACAAAGAGGTAATTCTTGTTGATGTTTCAACTTTTTAACTGCTTTTCCACTGTCAGCCAAACTCAAATTCTCATTAATCTTTGACTGATTCTCTTTAATAATTGAATTAACTATAAACTAGCATACAAACCAGAATCAAATAGTCCAGATAGTTTAATTCATGCAAGCAAATATTGACTTTCTTCATCAGTTAAATGACGACCAAAAAGTAGTTTAAAACATCTTGAAGATCATATTTTTAAAGGTTTAATTATTTTGTGAAAATGTTTAGTATGTGTGTGAACTGTAAAGTTGTCCTTCTGAGTCAGCTACAGTTCTAGGTGGATGAAAGTATGGTTATATAAATGCTGTGGGAGTGTCCATGTAGGTTTAAATGACCAATGACTTGAAGGATATTTAAATTAGCAGGCTATTCTGAAAGAAAATGATTATTTCATGCTAGTTAACACTTCATATTTAAAGTCACCGTGACAAAAATGTATATATTTTTTTATGGAATATTGCAGTTTATAATAAATTATTTATCTGTGCATTTTTTTTTATTAATATGCCCTCGTATTCTAGATATAAAATAACTTCCCCTTGTCATCTCTTCTCTGATTATGTGTTTACTGCCAGAACACTTGTTCTCGTTTCGACAAGCTGTTTCAGATGTACGTCACAATTGGGAAGAAAAGACTATCGCAACTGTGCATTTTTTTTTTTAATTTATGTAAAAATTATTGTATTACAGCAATACAAATCTAATTACATTACCACTGAGAATAATGGGAATAACCAAAAAAAAAAAAACTCAAATATTAAATGGATGTATTAAAAGTAATATCTGCATGTCAGTTCTCAAACAAAACAGTAAATCAACAAGTAATAAACAATAAAAAATAAACATGTTTTTACATGTAACACTTGTTTAATTGGTCCTGAGGATATGTTCATGATGCAAATGGTTTCACTTAAAAGAAACAAATAAAATGCTCTCTCACACACACACACACACACACACTCATTTGTAAAAATAAACTGATGTAAAGTGAACCAGTACACCAAAGTAACATGATTTTTCCTTACTGTCAGAAACATAATATGAGTTATATTCTATTCGTTGGGATATTTCCACCTCAGCATGGTTGGCTGGATGAATAAATATCTGTCCAATAAGAAGTCATCTGATTTGTGTTTTCTGTAAGTATTGCTATTAGTCCAGAATAGTAACAGCGATTGTACTGCAGTAGTCTCACCACAAACAGTTCCATGTTTGGCGGGTTGGTGGGGACGATACCTAAACCCTCCATACACAATCCAAGATATGCATCCTCGATATAAATGGGCTTAATTCCCTTTGATTCCAGTAGAATCTTTTGTGGGAGGTCTATAGAAATTATGTAACACATCCCCAGAGGATATGGAGGATATATGTCCCTGGAGTACACATCGTAGGGGAGAAAAAACCTGTTGGACGGGTCTCGTATTACATGGCTGTCATACCACACTAACCCGGTCATGTAGTTTTGTTGTACTGTGTTCAGACTCACAAGCATGTTTATCAGGTTGTTCATGTTGAGGAGCACGTCTGCGTCCACTTTCACCGCGTAGGACGCCTGTTGACACTTTTTGCTGAGCCATTCCATCATCACCATGGTTTTGATGGTCAGATTCCTGTAGGAATCCTGGAAGTTGCTCTGCAGAAGGTCTTTGTATTGTTGGCTCTCATTCCGGAGTTGCTCCTGCAACGTCTCTTCACCGTTTCCACTGTCTAAGCCTATAAGAAACAGAACCAGCACCACTTTGTCCCCAAAAACCTTTTGTGCACCCCACGTCTTCCTGATGCCATTGCGTGCATCAAAGTCTCCAGGGCGCACGGGGACAATTGCCACCACGTAGGGCTTTTGTTGTTCACATATATCTGGCTGGTCAATGATGAATTCGTAGTTTCTGGGGTAAGCGACATGGTAAATCCCTACTTCTTCCTGAAATTGTTCCTTGGTTGGTTCTTCTGTGCTTCGCAACCACTTTTCTGTCAAAGGGATATAAGTCAAATAGAGCAGTAAAGATATTCCTGGAACCAGGAGACAAAGAGACATCTTCTTTAAGGACATCTTTGTGAACGAGGCACAACTGAAAGAGTACAAAAAGAGACATGTCAATGACAGCTTTCACATTTAATGAAAGAAAAGTTACATTTAATGACTCGGAAATGGCGTAACCATCAAGTAAAAATAAATAAATATAATTATTTGCATGTTGCACCTTGGCTTGAATACATGCGAGGATACACATTACAAATATTATTATTATTATTAATTCTTGAATGCCATTACGTTTTGTGGAAGTACCAGATAACATGATGTTATCTGATTATTTTAAGAAACTGACCTTTTCACATTCATGAGGGTCTGCAGGGTCACACCCTTGTCACGATACCTTTATCTGAAGATAGACATGAGACTGTCAGGTGTTAAACAGTAAAATTATTCCTGCATTTGAGATGATGGCTGAAATCCAATGCCTCTCATTAAAAACCCAAGGTGTCGAGTTTGACGACATATAGACATTATTCACAGCAGAGCCATCTTTGATTTTTAACAGGAATGAAAGTGAGGCTGTGAGGGATAGACAGCCATGCATCTCTTCAGTGGGTTGTACTGTTATTTAATGTGTTTTTGGATTGTTCTGCTGATGTAACACTGCAAAAATATATTTCCAAGAAATTTCAGAAGACAAAAAACTCCAGACAGACAATATGAGCTGTGGAAAATGTGTTTAGGAGCGTTATACAGCTTTTTTTACAGCGAATGCCACTGAAAACACAGTAAATCTATCCCTCACCGCCTTGCTTTCATACCTGTCATGGTGCTGCTCTGAATAAGGTCTATAATACAGGTAAAGTGTGACATTTTTTTCACACGGTAATTTGTCTTTGTTTTTGTGGTAAAATATGTCCCAAATGACTTCCTCACACTAAAACATTTTAAGTAACTAAAGATCTTGACAACACCATACAGGTTCCTCTTTTTTAAAATAAAAACTTGTTCATGAGCCTCAAAGCACAATTTTCCAAGCATTTCATGTAATAAACTAACCTTTATTGTCAAAGTGGGACACCTAGTTATTTTAAACATTAATTGTATTGATGTTTTACAAATAAACAATGTATTTGGAAGAACAAATACAGCCCACAAAAAGTCGATATACTTTATCAAATATCTTCATTTATCTTTTTAGACTGATTTAACATATTCCCTAATTGCTGGCCCTGACCTTTTGTCTTAATTACCTGGATTCTGAAATGGTTTATTATTGTATCAGTAGGCAAGTATTACAATAAGATCATTTTAAGAGCACATTAGCCTACACATGGACTTAACCATGTAGACTTACCTAGAACTAAGAATTTATCGTATTTTGACCAAAATTCTGACCTACAATTCCCGCAAAAATATAAAATAAAAGAAAGAAATCTCCATTCCCCTTGCATTCTCACATTTCTCGAGATACCAGACTGTTTCTTCCTTACTAATGCGCACTGTAAAGTACGGCAAAAAACTGTAATGTAAATTAAACTCACGAAATGAGGAACATTTGCTTACATCAGTCCGCGGTTTACTGCAGTAACAACACCTGGCGAACCGCTCGGAAACGCGTCAATACTGTCTATGGTTAAGTGTCCCAGTCGATTCTTATGGGAGCAAAGTGAAGTCCGGTTCGTGAACGAATCGTTCTTTTGAGCCGGTTCTTTTTAGTGAACCGTTCTAACCAGTAAACCAGTAAACAGTTCTACAGTAAATCGGACTGAATCGTTCAAAACAGTTCGCGTTTCGAGTCAGCGCTGATCCACTGTTACTAAAGTGGATCAGCGCTCAGTGGATCAGTGGACAGTCCCTCAAACTCGAAAAAAAAAAAAATATATCCCGGAGTAGCCTACATTTTACTATACGGTTCACTGAACTGAGACATGTTGTGCTGAGATGAGCACGATACTGAGCATGCGCGTACTGCCGAACGTATACAGGTACAGCGGTTCTCGGATCACCAGTACAGAACCGAGAACTGTTTCTTTCGGACACGTTCGACATACTGAGAACCGATGAGCTGAGCATGCGTGCAATTTTTTTATGAGGGACGAAATGCATGTTTCTTAAGCTATTTTGTTGAACATCAGTAAGTGTAACAAAATAGAACATGTTGGAAACATGTTTATCACATACTGTCTTATTAGGCTACTGTTATTTAGAAACACAATTGTAAAACTGTCAAACTAAACATGTAGGCTGGCTAGGTTATTATTAGGACTATACTAAAACAGTATTTTCAGGAACAGCTAATTCAATTTCTAAGTAAGTTGATAAAATCTTTGATGTAAACTCTTGCCAAGGTTTTAAGGGTGCTTGCAAGTAAATGTTTATAATGTGTTAACCAAAACATAACGTAGCCTATTAAACATAGCCTACTGCAGACATATGCATCGATTTTTTAGTTTTGACACAGTTTCATCAGTTCTCAGCTCAGCACACACAGCTAGTTCTCGAGTCAAGTTCTGGTTGTTGCAGCAGTTCTCAAATCACCAGTACAGAGCCGAGAATTGTTTCTTTCGGACACGTTCGATACGGAGATCCGATGAGCTGGAGAGAGCATGCGTGATAGCACCGTCTCTGAACCGAACTTTCACTTGAACTGCATGTTGTGTTGCTGATACATGAGCACGGGTGAAACGAGGACTTAAATGAGGGGCCGAATTCGGTGAAATGTAAGTTTATTTAATAACAAATACAATCAAATTGATGAAGACCAGTTTATTCACTTATATATTTAAGACATGTAAAACATCCGCGTTTGCACATCGTCTGTAGCCTGCAGGGTTCATTTGCAAAGCGTAAATGTATGAAACTTATCCAAGATGATTATGACGATGGTCATTATTATTTAACTGAAGTTATGATTTCAAATGCCTTTATTTGAATAATTTTATCCGCCGGCATGATAGAATTGACGTCATTACGTGAGGACGTATAATAGGCTAACTGGTGAATCGTTTTTTTGAACCGGACTGTCCGAAAGAACCGATTCGCGGAAAAGAACCGAACTTCCGATCACATTTGTTGTGTGAACAAAACAGGTGTGCCCTCACACCTTAATAGCCGCACCCATAGGCCCAGTCCCAATTCTCACTTGAGCCCTAAGGCCTTCCTGGAACTGGACACTTGTTGAAAGTGCACTTAGCGGAGTAAGTGCGCAAGGGCCCAAAGCTGTGAAGAGCAGAATTGGGACAGTTTTGCACACGCCACTTCTGTTGTGATCAGGAGAGCAAACACCATTCATTTGGCTAATGTGTGTGCTGCTTATAATAGCTGTAACTTGACACAATCCTTTGAATGAAAAAAATTATATCTTTTTTTACTCTTAGCTACCAACCTTTCTGTTAATGTTATTAATATTAAAACAGTTTTTGGCTAAGATAAATTGTGATTGGGGTTTACCTGAGCTTATACTGCCTTACCATATTCACAGCGATTCGAAATGCAATTTTAATTATGTTATTATGGAAATTGATATATGACATTCTTCCCATCCCATACATGAAAAAATACATGACGTGTTGGTGATATATTATATATAGGCTAAGGCTATATTAAAAGTCTTACATAGGCTATATGAAATAAAATGACACAACCCTGTCTCTTTTTGTTAAATTTCAGTTTTATTGATCAATAATAGCCATTATTAAATTATACGTAGCCTAAAAAGTATAAGAAGCTATATAAGTCAAGAAATAAAGCAAGTTAAAAGATTCAGTCAAACATAAGTCACAGGCTAACGTTACAGTTAAATAGCATAAATATATAAAGTTATGAAACTTCACTTTGCCCTCAGCCAAAACGATTTGCCAGGGAACAAATCATAGATTAATGAGACCAAAGATCGCCTGTTAGATATACACAAGCCGATTTATAGCTCATGTTTAACCACTAGACACAGAGCCCGCGGGAAACGTCAGAATGACTAGCAGGCTGTTCCAGGCGGGGTACATGAGCGCTGTGGCGCCGCCACGGGCGCCGCTGATCCCTGGATATCCGAAAAATTCAGATCAAAATTTTAAATAGGCGCTATCTTTATAAACAAACCACAGATTTGAGCTTTAAACAACTATATTCTCGACTGAAAAACTCTTAAAACTACATTTCGTGACACGATAACACTAATATTTTTAAATTTCGCGGCCTTGAAAAACACTTCACCATACCGGCTTCCTTTATCTTCGGCAGTGTTGCCAACTATTTTCAAAGGAAAGTAGCTAAGGCCTTCCCTAAAAGTCGCTAAATGTCGCTAGATGACGTCATACGTCAATTAGCATATTAATGACGTCATCGCGCCGTACTTGCGTTCTGTCAGCCTAGTGCGTTTTCTCTCTAAAATTAAAGGTGCTCTAAGCGATGTCATGTGTTTTTTAGGCCAAAACATTTTTTGTCACATACAGCAAACATCTCCTCACTATCCGCTGGCTGCCTGTCCCCTGAACACACTGTAAAGAAACGCGATCTCTGTAGACAGCCCATGCTTCACAAACAGCACCAAAAACAAACTGCAGCGACCCGCTCCCCAAAACATAACAAACTGTTCCAGCCAATGACCGACAAGAAGGGTTTGGGGGTGTGGTTTGGGGGGTTAGTGTGCGGATGAGGAGGAGGGAGGGTCTAGCTAGCCTCCGTTTTGTTTGACAATAGTTCGAACGTCAACAAGAAGTGACGTCACCCAGGATCGCTTAGAGAACCTTTAATGCTCTATTCAATATAATATAGCCGAATGTCAAATAAAGCTGTTCTCATTTCCTATTTTTGCTGTTGTCAGACAATTGAACGAGTAGCTATAATATAGTGAATGATTACATTTTGTATAGGCCTATGTGGAACATTATCTGAATTGAGAGAGTTAGGGAACCGGATGAACTAAGCTCTGTGATAGTGTTACAAGTAATAAGCACAATAAATAAATAAAATTGAAATGGTCAAACTAAAAGAGAAGCAGATAAGTGATAAGTCCGTGGAAAAACACTGCTCATTCGCGTCTGTCAGCGGCCGTGCGCTCCTTTCAGCCATTCACTGAACAGGGGAGACGCAGCTAGAGAGAGTGACGACAGGGAGAAAGCAAGACCTCGCGCTCGCAGGACAGTACTGATAACATTTTGAGGTTACTGAGGTTTGTCCAAAAAGTCGCTAAAATTGTCGCTAGTCGCTTTTTTGAAAAAATGTCGCTAAAGGGGTCTGAAAAGTCGTTAAAAATAGCGACAAAGGCGCTAAGTTGGCAACACTGATCTTCGGAGTTTCCGCTCCCGAACAGCACCATAGCAGCCATTCTCCCCCATTGGTTAGCTGTTCGAAACGTCACAACACTACAAGGATTCTGGGTAATATCCCACAGCAAAGTGAGGTCTGATGCGCACTTTGCGAAAGGGGTGCATTAAGTGCCCTTATGATCACCCCTGAAGAACACTATTAGAGGATCGGGACACCCTACGGTCTTGCACCCCTTAGCGAGAACGCGCATTGAGGGGCACAAGGGCGCAAGTGCGGGTATTGGGACAGGGCCACAGACATAACTAGGCTCTATTGTCTATGGCCATAGACAGTAAAAGAAATGGACAGAGCCATCTCATTGGAACTCAGTTGAGACAGTTGAAGCCCATTTTTAGCGATTTTTGAGCACTTCCCTTCCTGACGCGCAGACTCAAACCGACTCAAACTAAGCTTGATGACGTGAGCAACCTGTCTGACAGACGTTAATCTTCTAGTAGCTGTGCCAAGAGGAATCTGAATCATTCCCTTCCGAAACTTGCAGAGCCGGAGATCGTGAGTATTAGCTGTCCATGAGCTCGCAGCAGGAGCAGCTTTACAACTCTCTATGGGCTTCTCCCTTGACTTTATGCCTCGACGTCCCCCCGATTGCGCGCGAGTTTCTACTTCTGTCTATACGGTAATTTCTGTACAGCGCGACAGAGAGTCGATGGGTTATGATGCAATCGTTAGCCTATTTTTTACTAAATCTGTTTCTACGGGGCCATAACGTAACATAGAAGGTAATGGAGCCTTTTATACATTGTCGTGTTTCTTTAGAAATAAATAATGGACAAATGGAGTCTTTAAACGCCTCGGATGTAAAGTTATTCGCTGTCAAAGTGACGCCAAAATGAATGGGAGTCAATGGAAATGCTAACGCAAGTGAAGTTCTGCTACAACATGGCGGCGCCCGGACGACTTCAACTTCCGGTCGATGGATTACCCCCTTGTCTATGGCCCACCCACCCTCTTCTTCTTTAAATTTTATTGGCGGTTGGCAAACCAACTTAAAGGTGCATTACCGCCACCTACTAGATTGGAGTATGGACAGCAGCTTGACGGGAAGGAAGGATGAGAAAGAAAAAAAAAACTATATATTCATATTAAATTCTTTCACTTATCCCTATATTTTTTAAATAATTTCCTAGACATTTTTTCCCCATATTTTGTTCTCCACCTTGTATTTATAACGCCATTCTTTCTTCCTCATATCTTTTACAATCGAACAAAACGTGTTTTACTGTCTCTTGTGTGTTAAAGTGGGTGCAAAGTCCAGTGGGGTGTTTTCCTATTCAATGTAATGTGAAATTTAAACCAGCATGACCTGTTCTAAGTCGAGTAGGCTAATGATATTTTCTTCTTTTGGATTTCTGCCCAGCCTAAAGCTTATGTCTATAGGCTACTCGTTTTTGTACATTATAATGTCGTCCAGTATCAGCTATATCCCAGTATTCTTGCCATATTTTGTTTGTATGTTCCTTTATAAGTGTTTTAATATCTGCTCTACATAACGGTACTTGTATATCAACTTTTTCAAGTTTTATTAATCCTTTAGCCAAAACATCCAAAACTGTAATAATTACAGTTTTTCTTTTTCTCTATTTTGTGTGTACTTATGGACCATTTTATTTGTATGTCCTGAATAAAGAATGATGATGATGATGAATTAGTTCTACTATGTTTTGAGCAATCTTGTACGGTGACCTTTGAGGGATGTATCCCGCTATGTCCTTGTAAATTTATCCAATACGCCAAAATAATACTTATACGTAAAGGCATCTCTCCTGCCTCAACCTGTAATGCATTCACTGGTGATGATTTAAATGCTCTAGTTCAAATCCGAAGCGTCTGTGCCTGTGCCACATCAAGTTTTTTTAAGGTTTGATTCTGATGCTGACATACTAGGCAACCATAATCTAACGCTGTTCTTAAAAGAGCCTGATAGATGTTTGTGAGCGATGTTCTGCTTCACCCGCACACCTCAGGCTATTTTGCTCCTTCATTTATTGTCAAAGTAGGACACCTGACTCTTTTAAATACATAATTTAATTGTAAAAGCGAATCTGTTTAAGTTAATATGGGATATCCTTCGATTCCTTTAAAAAACGTATTAGGCCTAATTAAACTTTCAGCCTACATTTAAATTGAACTTTTTTTTCTTGACAGCTGGTATATCTCAATTTGTTGCGACACAAATAAAACGTTAAAAACTGTAGTATGGTGTTTGAAATTATATTTATGGTTGAGCGATCATCATCGTTAATTATTACAGTTTTTCTTGATTGGTTAAACACTAAATTTCAAAACCATAACGCCATTTATCAAAAAGCACACCCATTTCCCTAAACTATAAACACTATTCCCCTGTTTTGACACATGAGTCAGATTTGTTGAACTGTCACTGCAAAACTCTACACACAAATCCCTTCATTTCTCATTGCCTACACCATGTTGTCATTTAGAAAGCACTAGCATTCAATATTGTTCACTCAAGTCAGCACAGCTTCAGCTCGGTTAGCACACAATTACCCAAGTGGAAACACATTTGTCACACACCAATCAGAACCTTCAATAGATAGATCAATAGATAAAAGGGCCAGAGTCAGTTCACTGGGTTTTGGAACAATGGATCCAGAAAGACATGAAGGAAGAGGTTGAGGACTCGAGTGGAGGAGGAGGAGGATGAGGAGGAGTAGATGGGAGTGGAGGAAGAGGAAGAGGTGGTGGAGGAGGTGGTGGAGGAGGAAGGTGAAGGGCAAGGAGACATGTCTCGGATGAAATTCGTGCCACTCTTGCCCATGTGTTTGTCCATGGTATGACTATGAGGGAGGCTGGGCTACGAGTAAGGCCAAATTTGAGTCGCTTCACTGTCGCCTCGATCATAAGAACCTTTATGGGGGAAAAACAGGTAGATGTACTTCAGGCTGCTCTCTACTGTATTTTTTGAGAGCTGTACTATGTGCTGTTACAACACATACCACAAGCAACAACTAACCAGTTTTGGAAATGTGGTTTTGAATTTATTGCACCAGTGTACATCGGATGTGTGGAAGCCATTCTGACGCTTCTGTGGTAATTTAGCTAAATGTCAAATAAGCTGTTAACACAACAGTATTTAGTTGCCATCTGGCTTGCAGGCAGTGGTGGACAAAGTACACATACCATGTACTTGAGTAAAAGTAAAGATACTCAAGGTAAAATATTACTCAAGTAAAAGTAGAAGTGCTGCCTTTAAACATTCACTTGAGTAAAAGTACAAAAGTATTTGCCTTCAAATGTACTTAAGTATCCAAGTACTTTGATTTTTTTATGGCTATAATGTCCTATTATAATTTGTCACAAGACTCTTGCTTAACTCAGTCTAAGTGAAGACTAATGTCACTCCGTCTTGGCACACCAATCTATTAAAGGTGCCCTAGAATGTTTTTTTATATTATTTTATAATGTTTCCTGGGTTGCCCTTATAATGTTAGTATGTTTTTTAGATCAAAACTAGTCATAATTTAGAAATAAAAGGCATTTTTCCTAGCCTGATTTTAGCCTCTGATTTGAACGCTCTGTTTGAAGGGCCGTGTCTGCTGTGTGTAACCGGCCTCTGCTGTGATTGGCTGACATACTTGCATATGAAATAGCTATGTATTACATGTGAAACTCTCTCGAATAATTTTACTACAGCTATTATACGTTTTTACTATTACAGCTATCGAGATTAACGAATCGTGAGATGTTTTTAAAGTATTTAGATCTATTCCCATCACATACAATGTTGCCGTGATGACTGAGCATTGAGCGCGCAGATGACAGTCTGTTGATCGCGAGCATGAAGATCTTATCATTGCAATGCAGTTTCTGCACTCTCTCTAATGCTTTCACCAATGCAAACACGATTATGTAAATACAGTAAGAGCTTCGTTGTGCCGTGTAACGTGCGTCATTGAAGTCATAACGAGTTTGGCAAGTGTCCAGATAAACTCGCGCTGTGGAAAGATTGTTCTTTGATCGCTTTCTTTATATAATTTATTCACAATTTAAATACGTTTTTTTTTCATCCTACTAAAAAGAAACGATGTGAAGTTAATATTTTAGTCACTGGCTTCAGTGGCTTGACTTAATGATGCATAACAGTATTGAACGATTTTGAGAGAAAGATTACCTGTCTGAACTTGAACAATTACACATCAGAAAGTGTTGCTTGGTAGCTCGATCCGAGGCCAGCTCTGTATTGGCCCAAGTTGAGGAAACAGTCGTCAGTGAAATGTTTGGACATTTCCAGAGAAAATAAAATTAACCCATTGTTTCTTCAGAGGCTCGGATGAAGGAAATAAAAAATACTTTTGTGTTCATGTGTACATCCAAACACTGAGCAACTGCTATGCTTCGGCTGCGGAGTTCCGCCTGGCATTGAACATGGGCTGGCATATGCAAATTCTTGGAGTCGTACATATTAATGATCCCGACTGTTGCGTCACAGTCGGTGTTATGTGGAGATTCGCCTATTTTTCTAGTCTGGGTTTCCCCATACTGCCTTCCCGCAGCGCGATTTTATTCACGCTGAAAGGCTGTATGGATACCATGGACCAAATTTTCGCCTCATTTAGGGAACCAATCACAGAACGGGGAGGGAGCAGCAAGACGATGACGCGTCTATGCGACACACCGAAGCAGTTTGTTTATACCTATGGATCAAACATGGCAGTAGACGCGAAGTTACCTTTCGATGCAGCCTTACGGCCGCTTCACACATGGGTTTCACACCGCAAGCGTGAGCGGCACTTGAGCAGCGCGACAGCGTAACTACATCGTCACTGCAGCTGCAGACGCGCGAGAGTATTCACACTGGAAGCGTTTGTAGACAGTGTCACAGCAGCGGCTCCAAAGCTACATATCGTTAGCCTCATAGCATAATTGCTTAAGTCATTTTGTGTTTTTTCTTGTTTTCCAAAGACATTGAAATATGACTTCGGCATTATATATAAGCGAGCAATTCTTTACAAAGACAACTATACATTTGTTTTTAGAAGTTGGTCATTTTATAACATTGATAGTCTTGAAATTTTGTAAGGGGGAGGTGTACAACATTCGCATATAAGTTAAATGTAATACAACAAAACAACCCAGAAAATGGCTCCAATCTATTAGTTTCAGTCATACTTTCGAAGTTTTTACCGGGTAAATCTTCTATAAATATTTTAGAGTCTTTATTTTCTAGAGTCTAACTTTTTGTGGCAATATTTGTGTGAAATCACATTTATTTTTGTCCATCAAAAGTGTGCTTTCACTTTAATTTAGCGTGAGCAATGCAGCAAAAAACAGATTCGAAACCCCCGCTTCACTGCTGCTCACGCGCTGCTCCCGGTGTGAATGCACTCATTGCTTAACATGCACGCCGAAAAAAATACGCGCCGCTCACGCATGCGGTGTGTGAAACGGCCGTTAGATACCATGTTAGATACACGCCATCGTGTAGGCTACACATAAATCTCTGGCCCATCGGCCATCGTCGTCTCCCTCGTCTAATTTCTGTCGCTCTACATACGTCATCTGGTATAATCGAAACGATTGGCTATGAGCTACGTACAGGCGCATTTGATAGACATTCTTAGCACCCAATAAACAGCTCTGGGCATTCGTAAACCACGCCTCAAATACGAGAAAATGAACATGTGGTTCCCAGACCCAAGTCTCAACCATAGACAGTAAAAGAAATGGACAGAGCGATCTCATTGGAACTCAGTTGAGACAGTTGAAGCCCACTTTTAGCGATTTTTGAGAACTTCCGTTTCTGACGCGCAGACCGACTCAAACTAAGCTTGATGACGTGAGCAACCTGTCTGACAAGACGTTAATCTTCTAGTAGCTGTGCGTGAAAACTGCCAACATTAATCTTGCAGAGACAGGGAACTTGAGCAAAGAGTTCTTTGGCGTGAGTGAGCAGGAGTAAGTATTCCGTTGCTTTTATGGACTCATTATCTATGGGCTTCTCCCTTGACGGGGCGTCCCCCCGATTGCCTTTGAGCTTCTCCTCCTGTCTGTACGGTAATTTCTGTACAGCGCGACAGAGTCGAGTGGTTATGACGCAATCGTTAGCCTATTTTTACTAAATCTGTTTCTACGGGGCCATAATGTAACATAGAAGGTAATGGAGCCCTTTATACATTGTCGTGTTTCTTTAGAAATAAATAATGGACAAATGGAGTCTTTAAACGCCTCAGATGTAAAGTTATTCGCTGTCAAAGTGACGCCAAAATGAATGGGAGTCAATGGAAATGCTAACGCAAGTGAAGTTCTGCTACAACATGGCGGCACCCGGCCGGCTTCAACTTCCGGTAGATGGATTACCCCCTTGGTCTCAACGAGAATTGGGTCTGGCGTTAGCCAGGCTACTATTTTTCAGGGGTGTTTTTCAAAAACGAGATTTAAGTAAGAAGGAGAAAACAATGGTGTTTGAGACTCACTGTATGTCATGTCCATGTACTGAACTCTTGTTATTTAACTATGCCAAGATAAATTCAATTTCACATTCTAGGGCACCTTTAATGAAATGACATTAATTAGTCTGATATATATATATATATATATATATATATATATATATATATAACATATATATGTATATATATTGGAATTGAATTAATTTTTGTGTGTGTTTAATTTTGGAGGGAAGGGGACTGTTCCCATAAGGTATAAAACATTTACAGTATTTACTGTATATATTTTTCTCCAGCGCCTATGGTCATAATTATTAACATCTTAATTTTATGATACATTCACATAAACCTGCACAACGCCATTAAATATATATATATTTATATATATATATATATATATATACACTCATACACACACACGCGCGCGCGCACACACACACACCCACACACCCACACATAGGTCTACATATTCTATATTCCATGTTATGGGAGCAGCCGATAGTTGCTCCAATAATAGCTGCTGCTCTCTGTCGCGCTTAAAATCATTGTCAACGCGATTTGTTTGGAACTATTAAGAGCTACAGGAATAACGTGACCGCGCGGAGGCGAGATCACTGTCACAACCATCTATGTTCGCAACTCTCATATTTAACGGCTCTGGTTCGCGCTTAGTGGAAACCGCCAAGGCAAGTTCAAAACAAAGCGTGCGCGCTGTAGCCTACTCTGATTGGTGGCTCGTTTGTCCAGTTACGTTTTTATCCACTCATAAATAAAAAGGAACGACTGATTTTGAAAATGTAGTAGAGTAAAAAGTAAGATATTTGACTTTGAAATGTAGTGGAGTTAAAGTAAAAGTCTCTCAAAATGTAAATACTTGAGTAGGCCTAAGGTACAGATACGCAAAAAAGCTACTTAAGTACAGTAACGAATTACATTTACTTCGTTACTGTCCACCACTGCTTGCAGGCAAATGAATGTCGGAGTCGTCGCGTTTATCATTTTATGCATACCGTCACACATTGAGAGATTTAGTTCTCACTCGTGGAAGTTCCCTGATTGTATGTGTTATAGTGTCCTTGTTGTAACTGGTTTATAGACTTTTATCTGTCGGTGATGTGGTTTATTTCGTGCGGAGCGCATCCGCGTTAACCAGTTGTAAAGTGCAGTAAGTTACTCGTGTTTTTGGAGCAGTTTAATGCCTTCAAACAAAAGCTATCAGAGGAATCGTCAAGAAAAGGAAAGGCCATTTAAGACTTGCTTGATTTAAAAGGCATGAAGATATAACGTGAAGAGAGAGTGCGTGAAGATGCAGTACAGCTGGATCAAGGAAAACACCACTAACATTACCTTTTTTGCCAAACGAGGCAAGTTAATGTTATGTTTAGGCCTACGTTGGACTTTTTATTGTCTTGTTTTTGTTTTAGACAACACACAGACATTATACACACGCATATTATATGACTTTAAACCCCAAATAATGACCTTGGAAGATTAATTTACATTTAACATGACTGCTATTATACTTCTGCCTGTAACGTTATGTTAGTCATTCTTTACCAGCTCCCTCATTTGTTTGTTTCACA
Source organism: Rhinichthys klamathensis goyatoka (assembly GCF_029890125.1). NCBI lineage: Eukaryota > Metazoa > Chordata > Actinopteri > Cypriniformes > Leuciscidae > Rhinichthys > Rhinichthys klamathensis. The sequence goes on from NW_026606808.1 coordinate 811,874, forward strand.
GTGTTTTGTTGTTTTCTTATCCATTGACAGGACTTTGCTGCTGTACTGTGCATCCCAAGCACCACCCTGCATGCTCCTTATGGGTTTGTATTTTGTTTTATTAGCATTTTTTAAAAATTATTAATCATGAGTGTTCAATATTGGCAAAACACATTTAAACTTACAGTCTGAGGAAAAATGTTTATATGGATATGGCTATGGATACCCCTTCTAATGCACAACATGGGTCTAAAAAGACCCGTATTCATTATGTTATTTCATGCATGGCTTGGCATTTTTTTTGTTTCACCTTTTGAAATCACTTTATTTGAGCATTTAATATTTCATGATCTATAAATTTCATGATTTATGAATATTCAAAATATCTTGTTTTCAATTATCACAAATTCATATTTTAATCTTTCCTAGATTTTGTGTTAATACATCAAGTTTACACACATGGGTCTAAAATGACCCATCTATACAAGCGTGATAAAACAAAAGAATTAAGAAAACTTTTTGTTAAAATAACCATTGTCACAGTTGTTTAGATCAACACATTTACTGTAACACTTGAAATATGTTTATTGGCCACTTTGTCACACATAACACACAAATAACCGATAACACTGAAATTGAACTGTATTGCAACTTTTATTTTGTTGACCTAGCTAACATTAGATAAAATAGAATATGTCGACCGCAAGCTAGCTAATAGAATTGAACATGTTTCTCTTGTGCACTATGGATTTCAAAGTCAAGGTAACCTTAGCCTAAACGTTCAAATATTAGGCTATATCTAGATGTCTTTCACAAAATATCAAATATTTTCTGTGACAAAAAATGTACATGCATGAAATATACAAAAGCAGCCTTGTTGAATTGTGAAATGTGTGGCAGCAGGTGAATAGTTTTCTGCAGTAAATATATTTATACTATTTATAGATATATAAAAGGTTCCTATATGGATCATTTTTGACCCATGTGTGTAAAATTGATGTAGAAATAGTAAGAAAGTAAGAAAGGAAAAATATATACATAATGATTTGTGGAAATCAAAAACAAGATATTTAATGAATACCTGGATTAATAAATTTTAAAATACATTTCTTTCAAATATTCAGCAAAGAAACATGAATACGGGTCATTTTAGACCCATGTTGCGCATTAGAAGGGTAGTGACACAAAAACGATTTTTATTCGAAAAGTAAGAAAGGAAACATTTAAATAAGGATTTGTAATGATCTAAATTAAAACAGGTTAATTGAGGAATACCTGGAATACTGAATGATGAAATTAATTTCTTGCAAAGATATAGAAAATCAAAACTCAGTCGGGTCTATTTAGACCCATGTTGAGCATCAAATGGTTAAGCTGATGGGCATTCAGGATTGCTGTCATTCAAGAAGTAATTATTGACCACATCTCCTACCCCATTGTGGAAGTGAGCTACAAAATACCCGAAGAAAATGGCACTTATCCTGGAGTTCATATAAAGGTAAACAACACATTTTTAATGACATTATTTAAAGAGCATGTTGTTGTGTTACTGTTTATATAGTTGAAAATAATTAAACATATTATAGGTATAGTTGAGCAGACAAGCTAACATAACATGCAATTGAAGTCCACTGGAAACAGACGTTTTAGCATTTTATACAGTGTTTGAATTTGAAAGAATTAGGAATGGCAGTTGATCATTAAATGAATGTAAAATACTGTACGATTTTTTTAACCTCAACCTGGTCTGCATGATACTTTGTAGTTCAGTTTCCTTCATTTAATTTCTTGTGTAGCTACAAACATATCCATTTTGTTCTTCATATCCAACTTTCCTGTGCAGAAATCCTGAACGAAGGTTGAAAAGGCTGAGATGAAGGAAACCAAACGTCTACACATCTACTAAAGACTGCTGAAGTTCCTGTATGAACAACTTCGAAAATCCATGTAAAGTTTAAGCTTTTGTCAAATCTCAAAATGGACCTTTAACTGAACATACCGAAGAAGGAAAGTTTTTTCCTTCACATTTGCTCACATTTTCTTTTTTTAATTCTGCCATGTTTGTTTAATTTCTAAAAACGTATTCCACAATACAAGCACTTTTTAATGGTGCTTTGCACATTGTTAAATTTATGTAAAATATATATATATCTTTACCCATTGAATGCGTTTAAGAATGTTTACATGAAAATGTTTACAAAAATAAATCATGTTCAATTTGTATATAGTTCTTGAATTATTTGCTACCAAAAGATATGCCATACAAATTCTAGAAAAATAGAAATTTCTGTATAAGGATTATCCGTGAATAGTACAGAAAATGTACTGTTGATATACAGAAGTTTCCGTTTTAGAGTTGAAGGAACTGTCCGTAATTTAACAGAAAATGTCCTGGTAATTTTCTGCCACATTATCTGTTTTTTTACGGAATCATTTTTTACAGTGTGCAGTAATTTATGAGTCCCAGAAAACTTTCAAGCCTTTGATGCTTTGAACCCCGTGTGTACATGGTATGGAATTCATAATAGTAGGCACGTCGGGGACGACTAGCGGAAGTGGGGCGATTAATTGGTTAATGGCGCACAGGTCTTGAGTCACCAGCTATAGTGCCATGTGCTTTAACAGCTGGATTACTTGGTGTGTTATAGGGTGAATGTGTTGGCACGACTACACCCTGTGCTACAAAATTGTCCAACAGTGGCTGGATACACAGGTAACAATGGGTACTGTTTGACATATACACATGAGATGTGTCATATTTAAATTTAGAACAAAGAATTGGGTTTACTTGTACAACTTATGTGGTTGTGCTTCCTGTTTCCTGGTGCAATGCAACGGCATAACATACATTTAGCAATGGTTCAACTGAGAGCTGCAGGTTTGACAGAAATGTTTTTTTTTTGTGCTTTTTCTCAGGTCCCTGGTCTCACACTTTCTTCATCATTTTTTCCACACCTCATAAGATTCATTCATATATTTTGTGTCCCGATTTGGATCACCCCAACCCTCAAGCACCATTGATTTCATTGTGTGCATGGCCTTTTCTCTAAACGATCCATCTCGTTGATCTAAAATGTCATTATAAAATGATAAAAAATTCTGAAGACTACCTTGCTACACTATGTAGCCTACTGTAGGCAAAATTATATGGACCAATGTCAGGGTTTTTTCTGGCTCAAAATGAGGCAGAGGTGGCAAAATCGTAACACTAAGATAAGATAAATTCATTAATCCGCACTTTGAGTCACTCGAATCTGTTGTTAAAAATAAATAATAATCCACCCGCCAACCACCCATATTCTTTGATTTAGATATCTGCATCTGATCATCACATTACAATTATTCAATTAAGCATGATAATATGGTAACATATCACACTGAAGTAGGCTGATTTAAAATTAACATTTATTTAAATTAAAAGTTCTTCTTTTGGCAAAATTACATTTCCTTTATAGCCTAAACAGAAGCTTTACTCCCTTTAAAGTTAAATTGTCAATGTTTCATTTTTGAAAACACTCTTATCTGAATAATTTTTTGTACCTTTATAAAGGGCACTTTCCCCCTAATTTTATTTAATGTATGATCTAAATTTCATTTCAAATTCGTACATTTTCTTAGGCTACATTCAATTAAAATAATAAGACAGCCTAGCCTAGTGGCTGTTACCAATCAAATTAAATAATTTACATTGAAAAATTATAACTGTATTTAATGAGATTATGAGATTGTTTTAAATATTTTTTGAATATACAAATAAAGAATGTTGAAAAGAATGATACTTTGAAACTAAATTGCGGAGCGGCAGGCGGCCGTCTTAATGAGCGAGTCATTGAGTCATTCATTTAAACGATTCGTTCAAACGGCTGATTTATTCAGAATGAGGCGGTTTAATAATGGGTAATTGAATCGTTGACTCGAGCATTTAGTTCAAAACACTGAATTATTCAGTAATGAATCATGGGTGAGTGATGCTCTGAAATGCGCTGTGGTTCTGCTGTTTGGAACTATTTTCGCTGATGAAACAGAACAAAAACAGTCATTGCGTCTAAAAATGTAAGTAACTTATTTTAAACTATTTAAACTATTTGTTTATTGAACTGTAATGAAATCAATATCTCGGTTTCAATCGTGATGGCATTCAGGAAAACAGCACTCTGGTCGTGTGTAGCCTATATATTGTTTCTTAACTATAAATCAATATGTTATATTAATAACTGCGCTAGCCTCAACAGCGCAACTTTGTTACAGACTGAGTCTGTACATTAGCGTCGAGGACCACAACAACAACTCACTCGGCTAAGAGCTGCCCTGATTGCTGCCTCGCGCTAGGAAATAAATTAAGCACTGTTATAAATATAAAACGTCACTAAAGACCTATAATTTTCACAATCATTTTTAATGTTAAAATATATTTGTCGGGACCCCCCAAAATCCAAAAATAAATTCTTATGGGGGGTCCCTAATGACTTATGGAGGGTCAGGGGAATTTCCCCAGGGAGTGATCTTGAAGTATCTGACCCCATTGCCTCATTCCAGCAATTAATTTACACACAAATCAAATGACAATCAACAGATAAAACAATTACAGATCTGGTCATATTTCGGTCACTCTATAGTCCGTTATATGAAAGTCGCACGACTTTGATTCCCCCTTGTTCACTTTAACCAAAGTGGCCTGGACAAATTCCAGCCTTAAGATATCATAAATCCTTTTCTCTTTGGGGTTTTATGCCAAACAGAGACTACAGCGAGAGTAAATGTACTTCAACAAAGTTTTATACAGGCTGACATCATGCAAGGTTACAGGTTATCTCAATCTTTAGAGAAGAAAACACACTTACACGATCAGCCTCCTGGAGATCAAAATTGGTCCTGGAGATCCAAAATTGGTCCTGGTTCTGCTTGGACTATCACATACACAGCCACCAATCTGTTAGATGATAATTATGGATCTTCCTTATCGAATTAAAGACAGAGTGACACTGATATCAGGGACCAAGAATGAAGCAAACACAGAAGGTTCACTCAAAAGTCAAGTCTTTGTTGAGAGCCTTCACGTGCATCTGCGCGTGTAAGAAATGGTGTAAACTGCAACTTTGAGATAGATGAGGATGTGGTGCTGTGATGCTACAAATATATCCATATATGGTATATCATGTGATGAACTCCTGCACAGTGGGCTGGGGGGGGGGGGTACATAAGTACAATAAGTACACCAGTACAATAAGTGCAATTCCTTTCTTTTACAATTGGATTTTACAGGAATAATGTGAAATTGCTGCTCAAGAAACATTTCTGATTATTGTTTAAACAAATAAAGTTAGGATTCTTTGATGAATAGAAATTTCAAAGGAGATTTATCTGAAATAGAAAGCTTTTGTAACATTAAAAATGTCTTTACTGTCACTTTTGATTAATTTAATGGATCTTTGCTGAATAAATGTAATGCAGTATGTCCAAATGTCCAAATGCATTATTCATTGAACAGGGTGTTACGTGCCAAACAAGATAATGAGACACAGGTGAATGTGATAATGGATGAAGAGTCCGGACAGTGAGTTATGGGAGATATAGTTTGTGAGGGAATGAGGGAATTATTAGTTTGTGCTAATCATTCTTTTTCTTACGTGAATAGGGTAACATTTTTAACCTTTAGATATCATCATGAAAATTACTGAGTTGATTATTTACATCAAGACAAACAAAAAATGCATTACAAGTTTTTTGAAATTGTTTGTTAACATGGGCAAACGGTGCAATCTAATTATGTATGTGCTAATTTGCATAAATACCACAACATATCTAAACATTGGGTATAGCCAGGTGAAGATGTCTTGTTGAATCTGGTTGACATCTTACAGTAAAAGACTATAGAGGCAAAGAAATGTCACCATAAGGAGCAGAGATTCAGTCATTCATTCAATGTCCACTCAACTGTCACTAAAGCTGTCACTCAGGAAAGAAAGATTTCCTTTTGTTTCTCCTATGTGGATTAATTTGATTGTTTGATCCAGACACTTTTTATTTGACCTACCTTTTTTCTTCTGCATTCTCCTTACCCGTGTCTCCTGTTCTTCCCTCAGACTCATCCCCCAGAAACAGTCCCACGGACCCAGCCCCAAACCCCATCTCTGCAATAATAATTAATTATTATATGAGTGCAGCAACCTGACTCACTAGCTTAGGACTTCAAAGTTCTTTTGTACTCAACACAAAACGTCAGCGAATAAAAGTCTTGAATCCAAAGTTCTTCGTTTGACTGTTTAATTATGAATTTCAAAACATAAAATAAAACAAAAAATTTAGGATCTTTACTTTTCTTACAAATTAACTAGTTCCGTGTAGGTCAAAAGACTGTGTTGCTTCAAAGTCCAGTGGCTTCTGGCTGCTTCGCAGGATTCTATTTCTTTCATACTAAATCTAACAACCAATCACATTACACTAGATCACTGGTCAACTGTTTACATTCAAATTTCTATGTTCCATTTGCAACACAGGTTTTCTCAGGTTTTACTAAATAAACTCAAAATATTATTATTACTTCCATTGAAATGGCTTCAACATATCCCGGTCCCTAATTGACTAGGCCTTAACATATCAATTATCAACTTAAACTTAAACTGAAGCCATTTATACTCCTAAATGTAACACTTTCTCAATTCCTTTTGGCAAAAATCTTCTTCTCTTCACAGAGAAGTATTTAAAGTAAACATTAACTGGAAAGCATTAACAACTAAATACTTTTCACAGACTAATCAAACTGGTAATTTCTATTCAACATTCAATCTACTCTGGTAAGTATTTTTAGTTTATTCAAGTCTTTCTCTTCTATTTTCAGTCTTCTCCCTGCAATAAACAAAGTTTGGTTATGGGTCTTTGAATGATGCTGGTCTTCGTTCGAACTTCAGCACTTCGGACAACGCCTTTGGAATCGGGCATCACCCTCATGATTCTGCCTAACACCCAGGAGTTTCTTGGCAGGAACGAATCTGCGACGAGGACGACATCTCCAACCTTGAAACTTCTCTTTAGGCCGAGCCATTTTTGCCGTTCTTGCAGAAGCGGTAGGTATTCGTGAGTCCACCTTCGCCAGAATAGATCCGCCATATATTGTATTTGTCTCCAGCGCCGGTGGGCATAGACATCATCCTTAGCAAACACACCAGGTGGAAAACTAGGCTGAGTTTTCAACGCGAGCAGATGATTCGGCGTCAGCGGCTCGAGGTCATTGGGGTGATCTGTGTTCGTGGTTAAGTGTGTTGTCCTCACTGCAGTGTAGCAACTGTAGCTATACAACCAGCTAACTCTGATGCAAAATGACGACAAGTCGTAGTGAGCGATTTCTTGCTGTTTACTGTGGCTTCAACATCATCTTACATGACAGAGTGAAAACTGTAACAAAGAAATAAAGTTTGACTGTTTTAACATAAATCTAGTTACAATAAAAATACCTGTATATACATGTAAATAAATATGTAACTATGTGTAGTCTTTTCTTTTTAAACAGTATTGTAACATTAACTTATTAACATAAAAATGAATTTTGTACTTACGACATTGCCTCTAGTGCTAACAACAAATGGATTACATGTGCTCACATTCTGTCAGCTTCCTTACTTCTGTACAGGAAATAACCTCTAACCCCAAACTCCAGGTCTACATCATATCAAATTAAAAGTCCCTAACATTTTGCCTTAATGGCAACACACTCCCCGCCTGACATCTGGGAGGTCACTACACAAACAAGTTATGTATTAACTAAACAGATGAACATCACTCTCTACTCAGAAGCAAAACAAGTCCTGTCACTGGTCTAAGGTACTTTTTTGAATGTCCTTGATCTGTGGTCTTCAATTCCACCTTACGGACTTTCCCGGAATTTTTCCAGGAATAGCCTTTGTGACTATCGCCATAGGCCAGCTGTTGCGGACAACTTGGTTGTCCTTGAGGAGGACGACATCTCCTTCTTGCAGATTTTGGTGAGATTTGGTCCATTTCTTCCGGCCTTGTAAGGTTGACAAGTACACTTGTCTCCAACGGCGCCAGAACATGTTGGACAAGGCTTGTACTTATCTCCACTGCTTGGTTAGGAGGTCTCTGTCCGTAAAGTCTCCTGGAGGAGGTGGAGTGCCGACTTTCTGAGTTAACAGCATAGATGGTGTGAGAATGAATGGATCTTCTGGATCATTTGAAACTGGAACCAGAGGCCTTGCATTCATAATTGCTGCCACCTCTGCCATTAGAGTGCACAAGACTTCATGAGTCAGGCGAGTGCCATGTTCAAGAAGCATTGACTCCAGGATCCTTCGAGCCACTCCAATGAGGCGTTCCCATGCACCACCCATGTGCGAAGCATGAGGTGGGTTAAACACCCAAGAGCATCCTTGTTGGTTTAGGTACCTCTGCACAGTGGTGTCTGGTTGTTCTGCGCTCATCCCGAGTTCTCTGCAGGCCCCAATGAAATTTGTGCCACAATCTGACCTCAGTTGTTTGGCTGGTCCTCTTATGGCAAAGAAACGCCTTAAGGCATTGACACAGCTTGAGGTGTCCATTGAGGCAATCACCTCAATGTGAACCGCCCTGGAGCTCATACAACAGAATAATATGGCCCAACGTTTGCTCTCAGGCTGAACTCCTCTTGTACGTCTGGTAGTGATGTGCCATGGTCCGAAGACATCTAGCCCTACATACGTGAAGGGAGGGCAGGCCTTGAGACGCTCAGGTGGTAAATCCGCCATTAGTTGCTCCTGCATCCGACCTCTGAGTCTACGACAGGTCACGCATTTGTGAAGAGTTGAGTTAATGAGCCTTTTACCTCCCAAGATCCAAAGTCCTGCAGCTCTCACAGCGCCTTCTGTTAAATGGCGACCCTGATGTTTTACTTGGGTATGATGGTGTCTGATGAACAGTAAGGAAACATGGTTGTCTTTTGGGAGAATTACAGGGTTCTTTTGTTTAATCTCTACGTTTGCGTTTTTCAGACGGCCACCAATGCAGATGAGGTCATTCTGCAAGATAGGGTTGAGACGACGTAGACAACTGTTTAGAGGAATTGGCTTGTCTCTTTCTAGAGCTTCAAATTCCTTTCCAAATGCTTTCCTCTGAACGGCTCTAATGATGACTTCTCTGGCCTGGGAAAGCTCATCCGGAGAGCGAGGCAGCTCACATGTATGCCATCCCCTACACTTGTCCATGATGTTAGGGGACTTGAAAGATCTTGCAATGTGAATTAAGAGTGCCACAACTCGCTGGAGTGTGTCAGGTGGAGAACCTCTCAAAACGCTCTATGCTGAGACCTTTCTCGTGCAGCTGGGTGGCATAACTCTTCACATCTGGACGAATCTCAGCATCCAATTCTGGTGAGACTAAGCTGAATGACTGAATAGGCACTGGTTGAATGGAAGGCTTACGCAAAAAGGTAGGTCCGCTGAACCACATTGTTTGTGCGAGACGTGATGCTGGAACAGACCTTGACGCAATATCAGCCGGATTGTCGTCTGTGCGTACGTAGTGCCACTGTTCAGGATTTGTGGTCTGGCGAATACGCTGAACTCGATTGTGGACATATACATAAAACCGTCTGGATTGGTTATGAATGTATCCAAGGACCACTCTGCTATCCGTGTAGAATTTAGTGGAATCTAACTTCAAGTCCAGTTCTTCCTGAATCAGTTCAGCCATTTCCACAGCCAAAACCGCAGCACACAGCTCAAGTCTCGGTATGGTTGGCTCTGATTGAGGAGCAAGTTTAGACTTTCCCATGACAAATCCAATGTCAACAATGCCTTCTTGGATGGTCTTCAAATAGGCTACAGCCCCAATGGCCATTGTAGAAGTATCACAGAACACACAGAGTTCCATCTGTTCGGCCTTGGTTAGAGAGATGCCTGTGTACATCCTTGATATATGGAAGTGCTTCAACTCTTGAAGTGAGTTTCGCCAAGCCTCCCACTTGCCTAGTTTATCTTCAGGTAATGGAGTGTCCCACTCTGAAGCCTCAGAATTCAGCTCTCTGAGAAAGGCTCTTCCTTGGATTACGACCGGAGCCAAAAAACCCAAGGGATCAAAAACACTGTTCACCATTGAGAGTACTCCTCGGCGGGTAAACGGTTTTGCGTCAGTTGACACAGAGAAAGTGAATGTGTCCCTAGCTACCTCCCACAGGAGGCCTAAGCTGCGTTGGATGTGCGACTCCTTCCCACAGAGGTCTACCTCTTTTCCAGCTGCCACACAGTCCTCACTTGGAAAGGCTGCCAAGACAGCCGGACTATTCGATGCAAACTTGTGGAGCCTGAGGTTGGACTCAGCCAATGAAGCCTGAGTCCTACGCAGCAAGTCAATGGCTTCAGCATCAGTAGGGACAGAACAAAGGCCGTCATCAACATAAAAGTGGCGCTCGACAAAGTTGATGGTGTCTTGTCCATATCTTTGCGCACCCTTTCTGACAGCTCTTCTAAGGCCATAAATTGCCACTGCTGGAGACGGGCTGTTCCCAAACACATGGACCTTCATCCTGTAGTCTACAACTTCACTTGCCATATCATTGTTCTTGAACCATAAGAATCTCAAATAGTTCCTATGTTTTTCTTCTACGAGGAAGCAGTAAAACATCTGCTGTATGTCTGCCATAACAGCCACCTTTTCCTTTCGGAACCGCATGAGTACTCCCATAAGGGAGTTGTTAAGATCAGGGCCAGTCAAAAGCACATTATTTAAGGAGATTACGGAGTGTTGGGCGCTCGAATCAAACACCACCCTGATTTGACCTGGTTTTTGTGGGTGAAACACTGCAAAGCTTGGTAAGTACCAAAACTCTTCATCTTCCCTTAGTTCTGGTGCCACCTCAGCATGATCATTTTCCAGCAGTTTGCCCATGAATGTCACATATTGCTGTTCCATCTCTGGCTTTCTCCTCAAGTTGCGTCGAAGTGATTCAAAACGTTTGAGTGCTTGGCTGCGGTTGTTAGGCAAACGTTCTCTAAGCTGTCTGAACGGTAGTGGAGCGACCCAACTGTGTGAATCATTTCTGTAGACTTCTTTGTCCATTATGTTCAAGAAAGTCTCATCCTCAATTGATGGTGCCAGCTTGTTGTCCTGTTCGGTGCGATCGAATACATTTTTACCCAGCCTGTCTTCTTTAGCCCTGCTGGGCCCTAAGACACTCTTCCTGGGCTCTTTGCCATGAAGCTTCTCCCTGACATGCATAACACTTGTGCACGGTTGGAGGAGCGAGGGCCGTTGACAATCAAGCACTGTTGTCCTGTAAATGCTGACACTTGGCGTGTGCGCATTACCTAGGCAGACCTCTCCAACCATCACCCAACCTAGGTCAAGACGTTGAGCAAAAGGGGCATTGGGAGGGCCATTTACTTGTTCCCTTACCTTGTGCACTCTAATTATATCTCTACCAAGTAGCAGGAGGATCTCCGCAGTAGGGTCCAACTCGGGAATGTGTTCTGCTACCTTGACGAGGTGAGGTTGATGAAGAGCGGCGTTAGGCGTGGGAATTTCAGCTCGGTTGTCAGGTAAGTCGTTACATTCAATAAGCGGGGGAAGAGGGATTGTCACTTTCCCATCAAGTGCTTTGACCATGAAATCTTCAGCCCTTCTGCCAAATGTTTCCTCTGTGCCGGAGCACGTTCTCAGTAAGTAAGGATATGGCTTACTCTGAATGTTGAAAAGGTCAAAGAAACTGGACCTCGCCAATGACCGGTTGCTTTGGTCATCTAAAACGATATATTCCTTGATGGCTTTATCTGGACAGCCCTTGTGATACACCTTTGCTAGGCATATCTTGGAACATGACGTCCCAACTTGACCTGCACCACATACTTCAGTGCAGCTTGAGCTGACGACTTCCCTGCTGTCGTTACCATCTTCTCGCTCCCCGCCATTCTGTGGCGAGGTATCAGGAGCAGTGATCTTTGGAGGAGGAGCCGGATGCATAGCTGAGACATGCTTGGTGCTGTCACACTCAGAACATTTCACTACTGCAGTGCAGTCCTTCGCCACATGACTATTTGAGCCACAACATTTAAAGCAGAATCCTCTCTCCTTCAGAAAGGCTTTCCTGTCTTGTAGATCTTTGGCTCTAAAGGCTTTGCACTTCTTCAGTGGATGCGGCTTTGCATGTATTGGGCAGCTCTTATTTGGATCACTGGAAGTGCTCGGCTCTGCTGGGGAGACATTGGTCTTATGAACTGCAATGGGGTTCTTGATGCTTTTAAATTGGGGACTTTCAGCCTTTACAGCAGATCCGCTAGCATTTAAAAGGGCAAAACTGGGATCATTCCTTTTCTTTGCCTCATAGCACATGAATCTGGTAAAGAATTCAAATGGTGGAAACCGTCCTCCATTTTCTTCTTTATACTTTGAACCCGCAGAAATCCATTTTTCCTGAAGTCCATAAGGCAGCTTGGCTACTATAGGTTCAATGCCTCGTGCAGTATCCAGGTAGGACAAACCTGGAAAGTAGCCGTCTTCCTTAGCACACTGCACTTCCATCAGCAGATCTGCTAACTCCCTTAGCTTCAGATTTTCTTTCGCCAAAACCTTGGGGAACTTGTCAAGTCGAGTGAAGAGGGCCTTTTCAACTACCTCTGGCGCTGCATAACATTCCTGTAGACGTTCCCAGGCTTTTCTGATTGCTATGTCTGGACTTGCTACGTGCACTGAACGCAGGCGTTTCACTTGGTTGCTGGATTCTTTGCCAAGCCATCGAGTCATTAAGTCTAGCTCTTCAGTAGCAGTGAGACCCAGCCCTTGTGTCGCATTTTTATATGAAGACTGCCAAGCACGATAATTTTCTGGTTTATCATCAAACTCATACAAGCTTGCACTCACCAGGTCACGTCGCGCTAAATATTGCGCAAGATGTTCAGTTGCAGACACGCTCTGATCAGTGTTTAGCTGGGGGTAATAGCATGGAGCAGAAATGTGACCTGATCCAGCAAAATGATAGCCTGGTTCTACCAGACTCTCGTACATTTCATTTGTACAGAGAGTCTGGCCTCGCTCCATTGAGAAACGTTTACTTCCTTGTAGGCGGGTTCTCTGTTAAAGTTCAAAACTATTGGATCTGCCCAGCGTCACTCAGGATCTGCCATAGCCAATCGCTAACGTGTGGTCGTGACGTATGTCATGCGCCGAAACCGGCTGGAAACAACAAGTCCGAATTCCATATTCATAAATCTAAATATCTAAATGCTAAACCTCTCTTTCTTATATTTGTGAAAGAATTTTAAAAATACCTCTTTTCAATTAAGTTGTCTGAGAACAAAAAAAGCCTTAAAAACATTATCTGTTTGTAATTATTTTCCTTTTTTCAGTGTCATGTAATTTTCTTAACTTGTTCATGTTTATTTTATATTATCCCCCTACTGTTTTATTTTTGTTTTGTTTTTATTATTATTTTTTGTTTGTTTTTGTATTATGTTTTCTGTTATTACTTGTGTATTGTTTTAAGCAATAAAAAAAAAACAAGTCCGAATGATCAGAGGATTATGTTTAGAATAAGATGTCTGTCAACGAGAGCTGCATGTTTTGTTCATCGAATTTAAGAGTTCAAGGAACAATTCTAAATGTATATTTGACACTAAGGACAGTGATGTATTCAGTCAACTGTCGAAGCTGGGTGTAATCACTAACAATACGCCGCTGCGGTCGTTTCGGATCTGCCGCAAATGCTGTACAGTGATCATCGTGCACGCCGAGCTGCCCAGCACCAACTCCTAACCTTTCTGCCTCCCTCACTTGGTCCTCCATTAGTGCAACAAGAGGAGACGACAACAACTATCGGCTTTGCATCCTATCGTTCGCCTTAGCTTACTCATTCACCACTAGCGGAGTGAGCTGGAAAATTAAACTTTTCCCGAACCCCGTGGGGAGGAGGGCCACAACATCATGGCCACCAACAACACTTAGCAAACATTGATCTTGCTCCGGCTTTAACTTCTGGATATTCGGCAGTTTTGCAACAACGGACCGAATAGATTTTCTCACGTCTTTCTCCGCTGCCATTACTGAACTCCAACTCAAACTGACACGCTACATCAACGTCATCGTTCTCAGCCACTCCCTCTGTTCGCTGATTGGACCGGTAAAAAAATTATTTCTGGAAACCAAAGTCTACAGCACAATCCCAGACGTAGTACTGAAGGAAAATAAAATTGAGCGGAAGTGCGTAGGAGGGCGGAGCCAGGCTAGCAAAATGAGTCACAGTGACCCAAATTTCAAAATTGAGATTTTGGTATTAGTGGAAAGAGGAGACCATCAGCTTTCAAATGATATCCTCAAAGCCATACCTTGAATGGTTGTAAAGATATACACATTTAAATTATGGTCGTCTGCCCTCTTTTTCCAATTGAAAACCTGAGAAAATCGCTTTTAAAGTTTTTTGCCCGTTTTTTGTTGATATCTTTCAAAATCCATTGGATTTAAAGGGATAAACTATTTATTTTACTGCTTAATTTGACTAAAGACATTAATATATATATATATAAATGCTATTAAACCAGGCTGAAGCTCAAATTATTTTAAAGTTTTTATTTGAATAAATAATTTAAAAGGCACTTTTACAAACATTTACTAAAATCAGAAAGATTGAACAGAGGTGCTACATTTTTGCTTGAGAGAGAGAGAGAGAGAGAGAGAGAGAGTGTGTGTGTGTGTGTGTATGTGTGTGTGTGTATTTTGTGTGTTTGTTTTTGTGATATATGAGGACACAAATGTGTATAATGACATGCATATTACACTGGTATTACAACTTACACGTGATATATGAGGACATTGCATGAGTCCTCATATTTCAAATAGCTTAAAAAACATAAAAAACAATGTTTTTTTTTTAATGTAAAAATGCAGCATGTCTCCTGTGATGGGTAGGTTTAGGGATAGGGGCAGTGTAGGGGGATAGAATATACAGTTTGTCCAGTATAAAAATCATTACGCCTATGGAATGTCCTCATATATCACAAAAACAAAGCTGTGTGTGTCTGTGTGTGTGTGTGTGTGTGTGTGTGTGTGTGTGTGTGTGTGTGTGTGTGTGTGAGAGAGGCAGAGAGACAAGGAAACGGAGAACAAATAATGCTAGCCTATGCAATCATATCTTTGTGTAGGCTATTTGACAATAACAGTGTAACAAATTCATAACGGAGATACCAACAGTTAAATATTGGGCTAAAATAAATCAAACACGTTTTCATCATCATCATCGTGATCCTCTTCCACAGGCCTGTCACTTTTGCTGTCGCTGTCTTCAGAGGATGACACATCTCCAGATCCCAAAAAAATCACTGACAAGCCTTATGGTGTGTTCACACCGAACGCGAATAGAGCGTCAAATACGCGTCTATCGCGTCTAGTTAGACGCTTGAACATTCGCTCGAGTTCAAATTTTTCAACTTGCGCGGAAGACATTCGCGGCAAACGCATCGCCCAATTCGCGTCATTCGCAACGCCCGGCGCGAATGATGCTTCTATTCGCGTCTTTGCATTGACTTTGTATGTAGGCCTAATCTACTCGTGCAAATAATTAAATTCGCGTTCTGTGTGAACACACCATTAGCCACTCTTGCTGACCAGCAGCAGAGCTTAGGTTAGAAGCCTCCAGTGAGTTCAACGCTTTGGCGACTTTGCTCTCTTTTGACAGCGACATTTCTCAAATTAATAATATTTAATCTTTCTGAGGAGATCTGCTAGCTTGTTTACAAAGAGCGCTGCGAGTCTGACAGGAGGATGGCTGGACCAATCGCGTGCCGGTCAGTCGAAACGGGGCTTCCCATTGACAAATGATCAGCGTTTGTGTACATTTCTAAGCTTTTTGATTGGTTCCATACAACTTGTAACACCATATTTGGAGAGCAGAGATAGTGACGTTTCAGGGGATACCCGGGAAATGCTCAGAGGTGACGAGAGGAGTTGACGAAGAATCCAAAGAATTTAGTAAAACTGTCTACACTTTAATAGTCATTTAAATACCTTTACTCAATTATCTGGAGTATGAAACTTTGGGAGATTATTTTTGAATGTCTGTTCTTTGAAATAAAATAAAATAAAAAATAAAATTGTTTTTCCACATAATCGGCCCATATCTTAAAATGGAACGTTGCAACTTCCGACTCATTTCGCCAGAGCAGGTCACAAATATTCAAGTCAGTATGAAACTTCTTTGAATCGACTTGAGCATCCTCTCTGTCAACTAAAGTCTGACCATATGACAGTTTGGCTGCCGGTGGAACATAAACATCGTCTAGACCATCCTCTGATAAATTCCCATTTCCTATGTTATTAGCCTGTCGTGGCTCATGTGAAGAAACAGGAACCTGCTGGTATGAAGAGAAGGGATTGTTCGGACTGAAAAGGAGAGTGCCATCTGTAGCAGGCTGAAAAGCCTGAGAGCAAGCGTTCATAGCTTCTCGCTTTGGGGAGCTAGTTGGGCCAAAATGAGTTTGAACGTATTCGCTCGTCCGCTCCATTTTATCTTCTCCTGACGAGCCGGTTTCATCCAACAGAATACACTTTGCAATTGAGTCAGCCGATTCCCAAACGGCTGCTTCAGCTTCAGCAGCTGCTGCTTCACGACACATGGCGAGTGTTTCAAGCTCAGTCTCTCTTTTCACCTTCTCCAACTGTGATTCAGCTTCTTTAGCTGCCTTTTCTATTTTAGCTTTAGCCTCTTTTTCTGCATATTCAGCACGTACTTTAGCAGCTGCTGCTTTAGCCCGTGCACGGATCACTGCACTCCTTGATGACGCAGATGAGTGAGAACTTCCACTTGCTACGGAAGACTTAGCACGTTTTCCTTCCATCTTGCCACGATGTTCAACACTAACCTTTCTCTGTCTTTTCACTGTGTTGTCCTCACTGCAGTGTAGCAACTGTAGCTATACAACCAGCTAACTCTGATGCAAAATGACGACAAGTCGTAGTGAGCGATTTCTTGCTGTTTACTGTGGCTTCAACATCATCTTACATGACAGAGTGAAAACTGTAACAAAGAAATAAAGTTTGACTGTTTTAACATAAATCTAGTTACAATAAAAATACCTGTATATACATGTAAATAAATATGTAACTATGTGTAGTCTTTTCTTTTTAAACAGTATTGTAACATTAACTTATTAACATAAAAATGAATTTTGTACTTACGACATTGCCTCTAGTGCTAACAACAAATGGATTACATGTGCTCACATTCTGTCAGCTTCCTTACTTCTGTACAGGAAATAACCTCTAACCCCAAACTCCAGGTCTACATCATATCAAAATAAAAGTCCCTAACATTTTGCCTTAATGGCAACACAGTCTCCCATTGATGATGCTTTCAACTTCGCATAGGAGAGTGTGTAGTCCTTCATCTTCTAAGAGCTGTTGCTTCACAACAGAGCTCAGCACTTTTCTCACTGTGCGTATTTGACGTTCCCAGATACCGCCGTGATGGGATGCAGCAGGCAGGTTGAAAATCCATTGCACACCCTTTCTCATCATGACTTCATTGATACGAGACTGATCCAGCTCTGACAATGCCTCACGCAGCTCTCGTTCAGCACCGACAAAGTTTGTGCCATTGTCGGAACGAATGATTGACACTTGGCCTCTTCTTGCTTGAAAACGCCGTATGGCATTAATACATGAATCGGTGTCAAGAGAATGGGCTACTTCTATATGCACTGCCCTGACAGTTAAACATGTGAAGAGCACTCCATAACGCTTAACCTTTGCACGTCCTCTTCTGACCTCAAAAGGTCCAAAATAATCCACACCCGTGTTGGTGAAGGGTGGTTTGTCAGGAAGCAGACGGTCTTGTGGCAGATCTGCCATTTTCTGCTCTCCTGCCTTTGCATGGAGTCTTCTGCAGAGGTTGCACTCTGAAATCACTTTTCTTGCTGCTGCATTGGCTCTTGGTATCCAAAACCGTTGTCGCAATATGGCTAAGATGTGGTTCCTACCTCCATGTCCACACTCTTGATGGATGTGGTGGAGAATGAGGTGAGCTATTCTGTGCTGTTTATGCAAAATGGCAGGATGCTTGGCCTCCTCAGGCATCGCCGATCTGTTCAAACGTCCTCCTACTCTCAACACATCATCTTGCAAGTATGGATCCAGTTTGAAGATAGAACTGTTCTTTTTCACACGGGAGCCTCCCGGCTGCAAGGCTTGTATCTCCTCTGTGTAAGCTTGTCTCTGACTGTATTTAACCAGTTCCATTTCAGCTCTGGATAGATCTTCCACGGTAAGTATTCTTTTTTCCAGGTTCTTCTTGCACATCACCATTTGCTTTTCAACTATTGATCTGCATTTACCTGGATCAATCTCATTCTCCTGTATGTTCTGCTCAAACTCTTTTCTCTTCTCGCTCAGGTGCCGCAACGTCCTTCTCAAGTGCAAAATCCAGGCTGACGCTTTTTTCAGCTTATGCCAACTGGAATAATACTCAACGAGCTGGTTCAATAGATCTGTGAACTTGTTTGAGTTTGTGCATGACACTGCAGCGGATGTCTTCACCTCAACATCATCTTCAGTCAAGTAAGTACACTGTTCAGGTTGTTCCGGCCATTCAACTTCTTTTTGCAGGAAACTAGGCCCCTGAAACCAGCTTTTACTTTCCATGAAGCTCTGGATCTTCAAACCTCTTGAAGCCTGATCGGCTGGGTTTTGTGAGGTGTTGAGATACTTCCACTGAGAAGATGTAGTCGCTTCTCTAATGAAAGAGACACGGTTTGCCACAAATGTCTTGAAACTAAGGGCATCGTTTTCAATGTACTTCAGTACTGTTGTACTATCTGTCCAGAAGACCGACTCCATCAGGGGAACTTCAAGTTCTTCTTTCAACATCCGATCGATCTTGACTGCAACAGTCGCTGCTGTCAACTCCATTCTCGGGATCGTGATCTGTTTGAGTGGAGCGACTCTGGACTTTCCCATCAAGAACGATACATGTTTCTCAGCCCGATCATTTGTCAGCAAGAGATACGACACAACGCCATATCCATCTTGACTAGCGTCTGAGAAATTGTGGATTTGAGCAACCTTTGTAGGCCCAAATGCAGGGGGTTTGAAACATCTGTTCAGACTGAGTTCTGAAAGCTTGTCTAAGTCTGTCAGCCACTTCATCCATGTCTGGCATGACTTTTCGTGGATCTCTTCGTCCCAACCTTTCTTCTCTTGGCAGAGATCTCTTAAAATGAGCTTGACAGGTAGTAGGAGTGGTGCCAAAAAACCCATTGGGTCATACACCGAACTGACTACAGATAAAATGCCCCGTCTTGTGTATGGCTTGTCCGGCAGATGTATTTTGAACCTGAAGCTGTCAGAACTTGTGCACCACTGCACGCCCAATGCTCGTTCCACTGGTAACTCATCATGCTCCAAATCGAGATCTTTGACTTCAGCCGCTCGTTCGTGGTCAGGAATGGAGCCCAGCAGGGCTCGGCTGTTGCTGACCCACTTGGTCAAATGGAAACCACCACTGGCGCACAGCGTCATCAGCTCCCTGACAAGAGCAACGGCTTTGTCTTCTGTGGCTACCGACTTCAAGCAGTCATCCACATAGAAGTTCTTGAGGACTGTCTGTGTGGCTTCTGGTGTACTCTTTGATACTGCATCCTCCACTGTTCTTCTCAATGCATATGACGCACAACTAGGGGATGATGTACAGTAGCACCGAACAGATGCACACACATTCTGTACTCTTCTGGTTCCACATTCAGATTACCGCCTGACCACCAGAGAAAGCGTAACATATCTGCGTCCGTGTCTGGAATCCACACCTGGTAAAACATGGACTCGATATCTGCCATCATGGCAACAGGCTCCTGTCTGAATCTCAGCAACACTCCGATGAGGGTGTTAGTTAGATCAGGGCCTTGCAACAACTGGTCATTTAGTGACACACCTTGGTAAGTTGCTGCACAGTCAAAGACGACTCGGAGTTTCCTCTTTTTTGGATGATACACCCCATGGTGTGGAATGAACCATACTCTTCCATCACTGCGAATCAACTGTTCTTCTGGAATCTTTACTGCATAGCCCTTTTCCAGTATGTTGTCCATAAAAGCCCTGTACTCTTGAAAGAAGTCAATATTAGCCTCTGTCAGAGTTAAGCCTCTGTTCAGCAATACCACGATTGCATGGCATCTTCACCTTGTCATCCTTCAAAGGCAACTTGATGCAGAAGTGACCATCCACAAGCTGGGCTGATGTTGTCACCGTATGCATGAACTGCTTGTCATGTTGAGACTGTTTTCGTCTGTCGTCACATCTTCTTTCTGGAAAATCTGCATTGTAATACTTCATCAGCATGTCTTCAACGCTCATCACAGAAATACGGTTGACAAGGAAACTTTGTCTTTTGCCATCGTCTGATTCCTTCTCTTGGCATCTGCTGATTGGCCCATTGACAACCCAACCAAGAGCTGTCTTCACAGCGTATGGTCCGTCGTTCTGGCTATTAATGATCTCCCACAGCTCCATGGCTTTGTACGCGTTGACACCGATGAGCAGACCAACTTCTGCCTCTAGTTTTGGGAGATGGACTCGACTCAGGTAAGACCACTTTTCCAAATCTTTCTTCTGTGGGATGTTGGCCTTTTTTGCAGGTATATCTGGCTGAGTATACACATTGGGCAGCTGAATGTAATCTTGCTCCTCTAAGCCACACACCTCCAGATCTGTAAGTTCATAGCTACAAACTTTCTGTTCTTGCGCTATAGTGCGAAGCAGGAACTCTTGTCTTTCTGCCTCGCATATTCAACTTCTTCGCCAAGTCTTCAGTGCAGAAAGTCGCTGTACTTCCTTGATCCAGAAAAGCATAGGTTTTGATTATCTTTGTGTCTTTCTTATGTTTTACCCGAACAGGTACGATGGGAAGAATACACTCACTGTTCCCGGCCCCAGTATGCTCAGACCTTGGTGAGCGCTCCCTCTAGCGGTTTGGATACTTTATGCCACGGTATGCAATAAATACCATTCTTGCAGATCCCTATTAAGGCAACTAAACAGGAGTCCAAGACACACTTCAAGCACTTTCAGAAATTAAGTCTGAATAGATATGCCTGTATAATAGTCTCAAATTTTAAATGGGGGGGGGGGGGGGGGGGGGTCTTCCGTTTTAATGACTTTAATTTACACTAGTGCCACACAAAATTGTTTAGTTGTGGTACAATAATTTCACATAAATGACAAAGAATGAAATGTAAGAGCAGCAAACAAGGCTAAGTAAGACTAGACGAAAGCCTATTCAGCTATAAATGGCTTAGAATGAGACCTTATGTTTGTTTTTGTACTGAGTAATTTCTTGTTATGATGATGATGATGACGATAAGCTGTTTTTCAGCTTTTTTTTCACAATTTCAGCTTTTCTCCTCCAAAAATCAGCATGATTAAAATGTGATATTAAGTTACTACAACAGTTTAATAAACAATAATTTAATTACAACTACAAAATGTTGCATAATTATGTAATACATGAATGAATAATAGCCTAAATAACATTTGTGCCAAAAGGGTTCTTTCTTGTCATTATAGAACCTTTTTAGCATAAAAGGTTCTTTGGAGTTGAGTAAAGAACCCTATGGTTCTATATAGAACCCCAATGAACCTTTTTTTCTAAGAGTGCTGGTGCTGAAATTTGTGTGCGGCCCAACTTACCCATCCTTCAAACACTCTCTGACATTACACTCACTGCATGTGCAACTGCCCCACAGACGTTTAGTGGGGATGACAAAACCCATAACCATAATGACATATTAACAATTAGGCTACTTAATAGTCATGTGCCTCAACAAGTAAAGTCATAACATAATGATACCTTTGCAAATCATTAGCTAATGATTAATTAAAGCAGACAACTGGAAGTTAAAGTGCATAGCGTTGACTAATTGTGGTAATTAACACATTCATTTACACTATTAATAAAATATGTTATTAAGGAATTAATACATGATGACACGTTTAATTAATAGCAATTCATTTATTACTTAATCTATTAATCATATAGACTCTTTATTAGTTGCTGATGCAGTAATTATTAATTAATGGTTTAGTTCTTCATGAGTCATACATTAACTCATGATTATCTGTGCATTAGTTAAGGATGAATTAATGCATATTAGTGCACCCGTATTGTAAAGTGTTACCCCTTGTTCTGTGTAGTTACAGGATAAGTGCAGTAAATATACAATAAAGGATCCCATTTAATTTCTGACTTTTATTTTACAAAAAAAAAATTCAAAACATCTTTTCATCTTAATAAAACATTGTCTTTTCTACAGTACTCAAACAAAAAAGTAACACATTATAATCGCTCATAAAATAATTTGCAAATATGCAAGAAAAGGTTTGTACTCTAAAAATACTTTATTTTTAACAACAGGAGATAAAGAATTTACAAACGTGTGGAGAGCCGAAACATTTCAGCACTCGGACAGCGCCGTGCGTGTTTTAAAAGCATTACCGGTACTTAAAAAGGTTTCTCATCTCATCATATCCACATCCAGAGGTACAACGTCATCATATACAATAAATCCGTCGGGTAGCATTACAAAAAAACACATTTAAAAATAGATGCAATATTTGCATTTGTTTAAAGCATTTAATTACTTACTACAGGTGAAGCAGCTCTTTACGCCTTCTAACGTCTCGTAATCGGTCCTCATTTATGTCCAAGAGACTCAATAATAATCTTTTACATTTTAATCCTTTAATTTTTCATATTATAAAAAGGGTTGTGTGCTGCTGCGCATCCATGTGTGATAAGCAAACGCGCATTGTCGTCCCGTATTACTAATGCGCTAATTAAATAACAAAACAATATTGCACCCTTTAGACTTTAGAGCAGGTTTTAGTTGGTCAATGGCGTAGTCTATTTTAGTTGCCTCAAAATAGCAACGCCCCAACAATGTGCCTGAGCACACCTCTTTTTCAGACCAGAACGCCAATGGGCGCAAAATTGGGCGCAATTTTGAGCGCATTTGCGGTTTAAACAACATGGCGCTAAACGTGAAAATGATCATTGCGCCGGGTTGAAACTCGCAAAAGACACTTGCGCCCGGGTGTATGATAGGGCCGTCACTAGGGCTTGGATAAACGATTATTTTTTAAACGATTAATCTAGCGATTATTTTTCCGATGCATCGATTAATCTAACGATTCGTTTTTCTGTCCGATTCGATTTCGATTCGATTCTGTTATCGCTTATCTCCCCATTAATTGACTAATACCAATTTATACATGTTGATTTATATATCTGAATGAAAAAAACATGAATTCCTTAACATTGCAATATATGTTTATTGCTCTTAAAATTCCCAAATAAAAAAAATATACAAGTGCAAAGTAATGCATTCTTAGTCAGAGGTAGCATTCAATAAAACTTTGAAGCCTTGAAAACACATAGGCCAAGCTTACTAAAAAATAGTGCATCTTGTAATTCTTCTTTCAGATGAAAATACCAACTTGATGTCTAGCATTCAATAAAAAAAAATTCTATAAATATTTTTGAGTCTTCATTTTCTTTTCTGACATAGCCTACTCCAGTTCTTGTTAAAACACACCAGACATGCAAATTCTGTGCATTTGGGCACTTTTTGAGTGAAATCATATTTATTTTGTCCATCAAAAGTGTCCTTTTAATTGAGAGCAGTGCTGCAAAAAAAATACTCTGCGCCGAAACCCGCGCTTCACTGCTGCTCACGCGCTGCTCCTGCTCCCGGTGTGAATGCACTCATTGATTAACATGCACGCCGGAAAAAAAAAACCCGCACTGCTCATCACATGAAAATCGGCCAATTCCGGTCACCAGCCAATCAAGCGGTGCATCTCTACTTTAGAGGAACGAGTGCACTTTGCACCGTGCACTTTGAAAGTCTGAGGAGCCACCATAGACAGTAAAAGAAATGGACACAGCGACCCCATAGACTTCAACCATAGACAGTAAAAGAAATGGACACAGCGACCCCGTTGATTTCAACGGAGAGAGTTGAAGCCCAACATGGGCACTCACTTCCTGATAGCCAAGCGCACTGCGCAGGCTCAAACTGAGCTTGACGACGTAGTTGTCACGTGAGCAACCGTTCTGACCTTCTAGTAGCTGTGCCGGGACAAATCTGAATTGAAATCTGAAACAAATCTGTTGTTGAAATATTTTGTCCCGTTGCTTTTATGAACTCTCTATCTATGGGCTTCTCCCTTGACTTTATGCCTCCATGTCCACCCGATTGGCTCATGGACAGTAAACGATTGCCTACGAGCTTCTACTTCTGTCTATACGGTAATTTCTCTACTGTGCGACAGAGCGTCCCGTGGTTATGACGCAATCGTTAGCCTATTTTTACAAGAATGGCTTTTACGGGGCCATAATGTAAGATACAAGGTAATGGAGCATTTTATACATTGTCGTGTTTCTTAAGAAATAAATAATGGACAAATGGAGTCTTTGGACGCCTCAGATGTAAAGTTATTCGCTGTCAAAGTGATGCCAAAATGAATGGGAGTCAAAGGGATGCTAACAGCAGGTGATAGCCAGCTACAATAGCGGCCCCCGGAGGCAGCTTCAACTTCCGGCTGATGGATTACCCCCTTGACTTCAACGGAGAAAAGTGAAGTCAAATAGAAGCACTCACTTCCTGATTGCCAAGCGAACTGCGCAGGCTCAAACTGAGCTTGACGACGTAGATGTGACGTGAGCAACTTGTACGTCTTCTATTAGCTGTGCCAACAGGAATCTGAATCATTCCCATCCTAATCTTGCAGAGCCGGAGATCGTGAGTTTTAGCTGTTCATAAGCTTGCAGCAGGAGCAACTTTATGACACTCTATGGGCTTCTCCCTTGACTTTATGCCTCCACGTCCCCCCGATTGCGCGCGAGCGTCTACTTCTGTCTATACGGTAATTTCTCTACTGTGCGACAGAGAGTCGCGTGTTATGACGCAATCGTTTGCCTATTTTTACAAAAACGGCTTCTACGGGGCCATAACGTAAGATACAAGGTAATGGAGCCTTTTATACATTGTCGTGTTTCTTTAGAAATAAACAATGGGCAAATGGAGTCTTTAAACGCCTCAGATGTAAAGTTATTCGCTGTCAAAGTGACGCAAAAATGAATGGGAGTCAATGGGATGCTAACAGTAGGTGAAGGCTTGTTAGCCAATGGCGGCCCCCGGGGAGACTTCAGTTTCCGGCTGGTGGATTACCCCCTTGGGAGCCACTCGTGTTGATACTACTCTCCGGCGCCGCCATCTTTGTTTTGGGTGTGACGAATCGACGCGCATATTTTGCGTCGACATATTTTTTGCGTCGACTTAATCGATGACGTCGACGCGTTGTCCCAGCCCTAGCCGTCACTGTTTATGCGATACCCAAAAAATGATTGGTGTACTAGTGCAACCTTTTTTGATATTCTACATGTCTGTACTTGTGATTACAGGTGACAATAGCATCAGATGGGGAACAGTTTTCTGTTCCTACTTGTACCCCAGGGACAACTCTGCAGTCCTATGCCAAGGACTTGCAGCAGTTTGTGGCCTCCTGTCCCCAACTTCGGAAGAAAATTGAGGACATGAAAAAAGAAAATAAGCTGCTACCTATAAAAAATAAGTTTCGGCATTGATTTTTTTTTTGTACAATTTGTTTAAACCAATTGTTTGTTTTCTCTGTTCAACTGTGTTGGCGATTATTGTTATTTATACACTTTGTACAGTGTGATTTCAAGATTATTTCAAAATTATTTCTGTTCTGTTTACAGTTTGTACAGTGTTAATGTCATTTCAACATTGTGATTGATTATTTTTAATCTTGTTTTAATAAATGTTTTTGGTTTAATTGTGCTACTGTTCTTTTACAAGTACTTATTTAGAAATTTGTTGATAATGCTAATGGTGAAGCTAGGTTTGTCTGTTTCAGCATACTGGTCTAATGTTGTATTTACCCTGTAACTACACAGAACAAGGGGGTAACAAGCGCCACTTTAATTTACAGCCCGCAGGAGTTACACTTACCCTGTAAATACACAGTTGAAACGGGTAACAAACACTAC
Source organism: Rhinichthys klamathensis goyatoka (assembly GCF_029890125.1). Classification (NCBI taxonomy): domain Eukaryota; kingdom Metazoa; phylum Chordata; class Actinopteri; order Cypriniformes; family Leuciscidae; genus Rhinichthys; species Rhinichthys klamathensis. Next base: position 837,885 of record NW_026606808.1, read on the forward strand.
TTACTAGTAACAATACGAAACAACACTATTTGCACAGTAATTACAGAGAAAGGTTCTCTTATAAAAAATAAAAAAAAACTAGGGATGCACGATATAGGATTTTGGCCGATATTCGATATGCCGATATTTTCAAACTAATTTTGCCCGATGCCGATACCGATATCGATATATTTTTATTTTTTTTAAGTGCAAAAAAAGCTTATTAAAGCTTCTATTAATGTTCTCAGTCAAGAGCAGTGAGTGATTTCCTCTGTGTTTTGTTGTTTTATTAACATTAACGGGATAGTTCTCCCAAAAATTTTAATTGTCATCATTTACTCTCTCAAGTTTCTTTCTTCTGTTGAAATTATAAAAGTTATTTGGAAGAATGTGGCTAACCAAACAGTTGCTGTACTCCAGTGACTTCCATAGTATATTTAAGCACAAGAAAGAAATGAATCCAGGTTTGAAACAACATTAGATAGACAGAATTTTTATTTCTGGGTGCAGTATCTCTTTAAAGACAAGCGGCAGAATATTATTACTGTCTCTTTAAGAACTGCACGCGAGTAACGAGACGCGTCTAATATACACGCATTTGACAAGCAGATTTTCTCTGTTTGCTTTCACTTTAGACATAACCAACTTTGTTTATGTAAACCTTGTGTGTATTTGACAGTATCAGCGCAATAAGACTCGAAAGATTAGTCCAGTATGCAGGCGCTGTGACAGGCTTTTAGTTCCTGTGAGCGTCGCGTGTACGCGCTCAGAAAAGCGGATGTTAGAACAGCGCATCAGCACGTGAATGACATGTTTACCTAGCAAGACTTTGACGCACATGCAAACAATGAACTTTTGTGAATTGCAGTGTCCCGTGAGTGTAACTCTACCTCTGCGTTTACATGTGATGTGAATGTACGTCGCGTTGTACAGTATGTTGAGATGAAGGCGCCAGAATTGAACTGATAGAATGCAAGATACTATGATTTTTCTTCAAAAGCAGATCGTGGAGACATTTTAATCGTCCACGATCAAAAACCGTGAGACGCGCACCCCTAGTTGGATTAAATAATCATAATAATAATAATAATAATAATAATATAATATATAATATTAGACAAACTGTAATTTTCACTAATAATCGTAATAATAATAATAATTAAAGGCACACTGTGGAACTTTTCAACCTTTATAATATATTACCAAAACCCATTGAGATGGTACATCGACTTACAATAGGTTGAATGACACGTCTGCCGTAGCCTGAAGGTGTCTGTATCGCTTTTCCTAGCACTATGTAACTTCGGGTTTCGGGTAGGAACCCGAGCACAAAAAGAACTACAAAATTCGACCGCTTTACGGCATACGTCACTTCCCCCACCACCCACAACTTCCTCAGATTCTGACCTGAGTGCTCAACTCGCGTTTGATTGCCGTTGCCGTCTGTATATTTTATGTTTTCGTCATGGCCGAACCAACAGCTACAAGGAAGAAGGCAATGGTTTTGTCAGAGGACACTAAAAGAAAAAGGCATAGTGACAAATGAAAAGCCAGGACGAGGATCACCATTGGTCCAGCGTTCGCTCGCTGGCGTGAGCTACAGGAGGAGGAGGGGTGCCCGACCGATGCTGACGCTTGCCTGCACGCAAATGCCGTTTCCAAGGTGACCCAGATAAATCATATAAGTAGTGTAGTATTTTCTGGTATTCCGGCCACAGCCGATGGTGTTATGAGTGTAATAAAATGCCCACAGCCCATTGTTCATTTCTACACACAAACACAGCCCGCCACAGTGCAGGGCTCGCACAAATAAAGTCGACTCATGTCAAATGTACATTAAATGTAACGTTAGTGAACGTGCCCACGACTCAGTGCCCACAAACACTACACACAACATGTCCCACGGTTTCTGTAAAACGAACCCAACACACATAAGTTACAGTCAGCTCAGGCCGACGGTGTTTTTAGTGCAGTAAATGTGCCCGCCGTCCCGCGCCCACATTCACTCACAGACATGTCAGCACTAAGCCCCACGGGGCTCGCCCCGCTCGCTCTCTCTCAGCAGACTGCTATAAGGGAATCGAGCGCGGCAATGCTGCCCACCTCAAACACTGCAAGCACACACAATCTAAAGACACGGGAGGCTGACCCACTGTCTATGGGCTGACCGGTTGACTTTTGCGACAGTGCTGCGGAGCTTGTGGCCTCTAGGGACGCTAGACGTGAAAGTTACAGGTCGAGCGCCACTAGTGGCCAAAAGTTCCGCGGTGTGCCTTTAAATGCCTTTTGTTGACCCAGGAACATCATATTTTTATGTTGACCCAGGGACATCATTCTTTATTACTCATCTAATATAAGACAGACAGTAATCAATCACTGTATTTAAATAATCATAATAATACAATATATTTTGTTGACCCAGGCGCATCATACCTCATAGCTCATTCAATAAGTTGTATCTCATTTGAAGATGATCACAATATGAAACCAATTTCAAATTTCTTAATTAACATAATTTTTTTTTCTTTGTACAGATCATCTATGGAGAAAGATAAAGGGTAAATATTATTAAAATATTGTCTGTCTGTATATAAACCAGAAATTTGCCTTATTGCAACATTTGTACAAAAATTTGTTGTTTTTTTCTTCCTTTTTTTCCTTTGAGGTCCTTCCGTGTGCCCTTATTGACGAAAGAGTCACTTGCGACACTAGATGATGGAATGTGGCTGAATGACATTGTCATAGACATTGCATTGAGGTAATTCTTTTGAAGCATCATAAAACTGCAAATCATAATATTCTTAGCAATAATTTTCAACTAAATCTTTCTAGGTCTGTTCATGAAGAATTAGGACGTCATATAAGGCGGAAATCTTTGATCTACCCAGTGCATTTTTACACTAAATTAAAAACCAGGTAGGAGTTACTGATATGTTAACAAAGATAAAGGGATCATTAAATGAATTTGAATTTCACAGCCAGATTCTCTTTATATATTTGTAGATGTTCATGCTACAGTGTCTAGCCTTGCATGGCTCTTGAAGAAGCCATGTAGTGTCATAGTTATATATTTAATCCTATTATTGAAGAATAATTGTAACCACATGATTTATCATGTCATCTGTGCAATTTTAGTGGATTTTCTGGTGTCATCAACTGGACAAAACATGAGGACATTTTTCGAAAGGACTATCTTTTGATAGTCGAGAATGTTCTTAGGTGAGAACTTTATTTATTTACTGGTTGTTATGACTTATTACACAGCTCTGTGTCAAGCTCAAATATGAATGGCCAGTCGCACCTTGTAACAGTCTGCTGATTCTCAGTAACAACACATATTGGGGTTTATTATGCAATAACCAGTCTAATTAACTTTTCATGTTACATATTAGATGCCCATTTAAACATTTATAAAAATGGAAGTGATGGTGCCCCTTAAAATAGTAGCACTGTGAATGGCACATATGCAAAACTTTATCAAAACTTATTTTACTTGTATTGTCTATTAATGATTTTCAGAAAGCACTGGAGACTCATGATTGTGTGCTTCCCTGGAAATGAAGAAGTGGAACACATCAAAAGGGGACGAAAATTGGTGCAAAAAAGGAGGTAAATATGTATTTAGCATTTGGGTAATTATATTTGGCGCTGTTGCCCCACAATGAAATAACGCTGCTACTTAGTCCATTACCAAACATTTATATTATTAGATTTCTCTGTGTTAAATCAATTGTGTTGTACATTTAGGCCTTGCATTTTAATGCTAGACTCCCAGTCTGAGCAAGTGAGTGACAGCATGGATGTGTTCCAAAACATTCGAAGGTTGGTTCTGTTGTATATCGGCCCATATTTTTATGTAAATACAACACAAAATTAAAATTTTTACTCATCCTCAATTTGTTTTAAACATACATGACTTTCTTCTATAGAACACAAAGGAGGACTTTGAAATGGTTACCTGGGATTAGTCATTATCACACAAGTGACGATAATAAGTACTGAATGTTAGCTTTTGAACTCCATATAGCATGAAAAAGGACGACAGTTGAAAGTAGTAGTCATTACACATTTATTATATTCCAAGGCTTCTTAAACCATACACTACGTTTGTAACAGTAAGACAAATTCAATTTGATATCAGCAAACTTGAAAAGTGGATAATGGTTAGCGAACAATAATCCTAGTTTCCTAGCTGTCCTGTTAATATATAAAGGGGTAAAAAAAGTCCCTTAAAGTTTTCTGTTTGGCTAAAAAAAATAATTAGAAACTTTTATTACAGTTTAGGGCTGTCACAGAGATGGATGCAATTTCAGAACTGTTCATTCTCTATTTAAAGCTTGAAATAATTCTGTTTTATAATGACAGTTGGCATTGACTGTAAACTGACTGAGAAGGACAATCCTCAAAGATGACAATCTTCTTGTGATCTGTTTGGCAGAAGAAAGTCATTTGAAGTACATTTGAGTGATTAAATTATTGATAGATTTATAGATTGATAGATTTTTCATTTTAGGGTGACCTATCTCTTTAAGATATGAGCAAGTATAATGTTGCAAAACAAGGACAAGGCATGCTTTAACAAAAAGCAGAAGAAAGAGAAAGTGAAGAGGAGCAAACGGTTGCTGAGAGTGAGCAAGAGAAAAACATAGCCAAGAAAAGAAAAATAGAAGGTATAGAGGAGGAAAAGATACCTGAGGAAAAAAAAGACGACAAAACAACCCGGGGAGGAAACTATACAGTTCTGGGTAGGCTGTCAGTGCCAGGCACCAAAAGGAAGTACACTGTAACCCAAGATGAACTAAAGAGAAGAATCATGGCAGAAAACATGTCTAACAATCTGTTAAGAAGCCTGATTAGGGTTTGTATATGCTCTCTATATAAACCTTATAGCTATTTGCTATACTTTTAAATTAGAGCAAAACATTTATAAAACAGTAACATTGGTTTTACCTAAAGGTTCGTAAAGAGGATCTCCCTGAGGAGCTCAGAGAACAGCGGCCGATCAAAGCAAAGACAAAGATAAGCATGTTCTCAGCTCTCAGTGAAGGGGAGGCCACAGATTTGGCCCAGGATCTGGGAGCCATGCTTGGGCGACATGTAAACCTAGACATGACTGAAAGTGTTCCCAGTGCTGAGGCAGACGTTGCAAAGTAAGTTGCTTTCCACATTTCGATTTTTTTAAACTTGCATCTTGCTTTAAAATCTGTCCATTGATATTTACAGGAGTACACTCTGCACTCTCCAGCACTTGCTAAGGGAAAAACTGGGAGAGGAATCACCTTTTAGTCTGCTAACCCATACGCTTGGACCACAAGTGGTAGATGTTGTCATCTCATTTGTAATCAGTCAGTTTAAGTAGAGGTTCACTGAGCCATTGAACACAACAACTAATGATTGTTAAATTGTAACAAACATTGTCATCTCAGTTAAGCAAGTAATGTTACATTTAATTGGTTTAAAATATACAACATATCACTGTTGCAGAACACATTCAGACAGCTGAGTAATGTAAAACGTAAAAGCTTTATTTACAATTAAAGATGGCATTATTTTTTTTTTTCAGATTTCAGATGTTGTAAAACGATGCATTTAAAATGTATAAGTAAAATAAACATCCAAAAATCAGCAGCCTCCTTCACTTCATTTCTCATATGCACACTTAAATTTAGCAAGTTAATTTTAAATGTATATTTTACATTGTCTTAGTGCCTTAGTTTTTTTTTTTTCATATCTACATTCACTTTTATAATTTAGTTTGTCGTCTTTTGAATTACTGTCCATACTTTCGTTTCATGTTTTTTGCTCTGTGTGGAAACAATGGTCTTATCTTTCTTGTCAGGTCTGTAGTTACTGCTGAAAATGCGGCTGTTGATCTACTCATGCTGGCATTTGTTACACTGTCATGCAGGTTTTGAATTTGCTGGCTAATGTGCTGAGGAATTGTCTGCCAATTCTGCACACTCTCCAGTATTTCCTTTAACTTCTGCACTTCAGTTTTAGAGTGGTTTGCTGCAGTGTTCACATTTAACTGCATTGACGTGTCTTCTTGTCACAAAGTAGGTACAGCTCTTGTTGATATGACATCAAATAATTAACTTGCCAGTAGAAGGCAAGCACATTTCTCAATGTAAGAGTATGTACAACAGGTGCATTGAAATGTCATCGCAGAAGTGTGGTAAATTCTCTCATGACATAAACTTTGTACATCTACCTCTTTTGTGTCAGAGCACAGAATGGAGTAAAGCTTCTTTTGCTTAAGTACGCTAGCATGTGCGTTTATTTGATGATCCAAAGCAGGAAATTTTTGAGAGTCATGTTTATTTAGCAACTCAGTAACTACAAGATGTTTACAGGGATGTCCTCTGATTCAAATTGGGCAGCTACAAAAACTTTCAGATGGACAAACTTTGTAGGATAGACCAGGGGTTTGTTCTGATGGAACTTCATAAAGGTACGTGTTGTTGGATATAAGATTAATGCTATCTTGCCAACCTTTTTCCACCAATCTAGAGGCAGACTTAAGTATTTCTCCTGACTTCAAAGAGGCATTTTTCATTCTTCCAGCTGCCTGCAAATCGTGAATGACCTGGAAGTATCCATCTGTCTTCTTGATGAGAATGCTGATAAGATCATCCAGTCTACGGTTCCTTATGCCTCCCAAAAACTGATATTTTAGGCGATGGAAAAATCTAATTGGACAAGCAAAGAAAAACAATGCATGTTTTAATGTGATTGTGTTAGTTTGATATTAAGATATGATAACAACATCAAAATGCTGGTGATTCTATTACATAATGTGAATTAACTCAATCAAGTTTCATAAGTTTAATTTCAAATATTACCTTTCAACAAGATTGTTTGTATCGGAGTCAGCATGGTTGTAGCACCGTCCAAAGTCAGCACTGTTAAAAATTGCTGTAAAAATACAGCCAATTTCCAACAGTAAAATACTGTTATTTCAATAAACAGTTTTATCCTGTAAATTTACAGTCTATGTTCCATAAATTAATTGCTTGCTGTAAATTTACAGCATTTATGTGTAAACCAATTTGTTCCTGGAAAAAACAGTCTTGGACTGTAAAAAATAGCACGTGTGGGCGGGGCATCTTCAACGCGGTCTCTTTTCGAACAGAAAGCAGTCAAAGAACAAAATGGTTTCGCAACACTCCTGCTGTCTTAAAGAAGGCCACTGTTCAAGGTAAGTTTATTTCTTTGCTGTTATTCTTTTATGTTGCTCCAGAGTACCTGTAAAATCGCCTTTTTCATGAGGTATTTTTTTTAACTGCTTACTGAGCGCGAATCGCGTTTTGAAGACAGAGCTCGACGGTTGAGACATTTCGCCTAGCTGCTAATGAATGCTCTCTGAGCTCCGATTACTAACGTAAATCTATGCGATTATTACTGCGAATTCTTTGCTTGGCTAAAGTTGTTACCATTTAGAAATTAGTTGGGCTTTCTTTTGTAGTAGCCTAACCCTTAACTCGATTTATATGAATTTGTGATTCAGTAGGCCTAACGTTACACGGTGCGAATTACCAGATGCATCAATTCGCATAATATCATGCACATAAGATGGAGAATAATTACAAAACAACTCGAAATATCCAGATCCAATGTTGTAATTAAAATGTAGTGGTCAATTTGTTTAGTGTCCATGCAAATAATATTAAAATTCCCAAAGCAAATTAGATATGTATTTTTTTTTTTTTCGATTTAGTGATGCAAGTACCTGCGTTTTTGTGAGATTCACATGTAAGTTAGGCCTAACGTTATAGTATTAAGTCAAAGAGGTTGTGTTTGAAAGACGAGGCAGAGACGGATATTCTTAGCGGCGCGAAACACGTTTTTGCAGACAGACAGTTATCAACAGCTGAGGCATTTCACTATTCAATGTTCTCCGCACTCTGACGTCGATTTTCTTTGCTTGGTTAAAGATTTCGAAATAATTATTTTCTTCTTTTTTCCTAGGAATCCTTCACTTGATGTAAATGTTTTACTGAGACAGTTTGCCCTAATCTTTGGTGAGTTTAACCCTCATGTGGTGTTCGGGTCAATTTGACCCGGAGAAGATTTTCTTTTTCCCGAAAATACTAGTTAATGTTATCGCTTTGGACTGAAACTTAGTGACTTTGTTCCCAAACGGTTTAACTAAATCTCAGGGGTTTTTTGAAAATTTTCTTATTTTTTTGTGGGAGTTTTGTTACCTTGTTACACTTGTGGTGTTCCCGGTCAAAAATGACCGGCCTATAAAAAATAGCTTATAAGTCACTCATTATACCATATTTTCACCCAATCTTGGATTCAATCTTTTTGTCAACTTCTTCTCTTTCAATTAGGACTGGTTTTATATTTCTGTTTGCATCTGATTAATCGTGGGCCTCATTTGTCTGAAAGTAGGCATCTCATTTTTTGAGTAAAAAACAAATAATTTATGAGTAAATTTGGAAATATGAAAAAAAAAAATGAAAAAAATGGCTACTGTTGATTACACTAGTCTACTCTAATGTTTCACCAGGAATTTTGTTTTGAAACTTTTGTTTTGTAAAAAATATGGCACATAGTCACACTTGTGGTGTTCCCGGTCAAAAATGACCGGCCTATAAAAAATAGCTTATAAATCACTCATTATACCATATTTTCACCCAATCTTGGATTCAATCTTTTTGTCAACTTGTTCTCTTTCAATTAGGACTGGTTTTATATTTCTGTTTGCATCTGATTAATCGTGGGCCTCATTTGTCTGAGAGTAGGCATCTCATTTTTTGAGTAAAAAACAAATAATTTATGAGTAAATTTGGAAATATGAAAAGAAAATATGAAAAAAATGGCTACTGTTAATCACACTAGTCTACTCTAATGTTTCACAAGGAATTTTGTTTTGAAACTTTTGTTTTGTAAAAAAATATGGCACATAGTCACACTTGTGGTGTTCCCGGTCAAAAATGACCGGCCTACAAAAAATAGTTTATAAATCACTCATAATACCATATTTTCACCCAATCTTGGATTCAATCTTTTTGTCAACTTGTTCTCTTTCAATTAGGACTGGTTTTATATTTCTGTTTGCATCTGATTAATCGTGGGCCTCATTTATCTGAGAGTAGGCATGGTCAAAAATGGTCACAATGGCCGACCATTGAAAGTGAATGGGAGAGACTGAAAATAACAGAACAATTTAGTTTTCAGGAGCATGTTCATTATTTTCATGTACACATATGAGCATGTGTGCTTGCAAACATCGAGCCCTTGGACCTGTGCATGTATCGATACATTTATACACACGCTACCCAGACACACACACGTTAAAACACACAAACTTTTTTGAGTATTACACACATTATTTTCCACAGAGAGAAATTTGATCCTACCCTAACCTGCATCTAGTATACATTTATCCATCTGACATTACCACACACACACACACACACAAACTGGCCATGACTGCAGTGACCCGGCTTCAAAAGAATCTTTCTTTCATGGTCTTGTTTCATCACAGCTTTCAGACAAAATATTATGACATTTTGTTTTGGAACTGTGAGGTTCTCACACAGAACTAGACAATATTTACAAATATACATCATGTGATAGCACAGGCATATATAAATGCCTCACAGCACCTTGCTTGTCATTCATTTGTGGCAGCACAATGCAAAACAGCTCTCTGCACATGATGTTATTCATCAGATTTTTGACTCAGAAACTAGTGAGGAGGAGGACATGCAGGATGCATCTTGCAGTGAAGATGTTTCTGAAGAGGAAGGCCTTCAGAAGAAAACCTGCCTTGCCTCATAGGTGGGGATGAAGGCCAGGACAAAGTTCCATCTTTTGACCAGAATGAAACGGTAACCTCAGCTGGGCCCTCATCACTGGAAGACTGCTCCTCATCAGTTGTTTCAAGCTCCGTAGCCGATTCAGTGGTGCCTTCCTCTTCAGAAACATCTTCACTGCAAGATGCATCCTGAATTTCCTCCTCCTCACTAGTTTCTGAGTCAAAAATCTGATCACGGCCTGTGTGTGTGTGTGTGTGTGTGTGTGTGTGTGGTAATATCAGATGGATAAATGTATATTAGATGCAGGTTAGGGTAGGATCAAATTTCTCTCTGTGGAAAAGAATGTGTGTAATATTTAAAAAAGTTTGTGTGTTTTAACGTGTGTGTCTGGGTAGCGTGTGTATAAATGTATCGATACATGCACAGATCCAAGGGCTCGATGTTTGCAAGCACACATGCTCATATGTGTACATGAAAATAATGAACATGCTCCTGAAAACTAAATTGTTCTGTTATTTTCAGTCTCTCCCATTCACTTTCAATGGTCGGCCATTGTGACCATTTTTGACCATGCCTACTCTCAGATAAATGAGGCCCACGACTAATCAGATGCAAACAGAAATATAAAACCAGTCCTAATTGAAAGAGAACAAGTTGACAAAAAGATTGAATCCAAGATTGGGTGAAAATATGGTATTATGAGTGATTTATAAACTATTTTTTATAGGCCGGTCATTTTTGACCGGGAACACCACAAGTGTGACTATGTGCCATATTTTTTACAAAACAAAAGTTTCAAAACAAAATTCCTTGTGAAACATTAGAGTAGACTAGTGTGATTAACAGTAGCCATTTTTTTCATATTTACTTTTCATATTTCCAAATTTACTCATAAATTATTTGTTTTTTACTCAAAAAATGAGATGCCTACTCTCAGACAAATGAGGCCCACGATTAATCAGATGCAAACAGAAATATAAAACCAGTCCTAATTGAAAGAGAACAAGTTGACAAAAAGATTGAATCCAAGATTGGGTGAAAATATGGTATAATGAGTGATTTATAAGCTATTTTTTATAGGCCGGTCATTTTTGACCGGGAACACCACAAGTGTGACTATGTGCCATATTTTTTACAAAACAAAAGTTTCAAAACAAAATTCCTGGTGAAACATTAGAGTAGACTAGTGTGATCAACAGTAGCCATTTTTTTTCTTTTTTTTTTTCATATTTCCAAATTTACTCATAAATGATTTGTTTTTTACTAAAAAAATGAGATGCCTACTCTCAGACAAATGAGGCCCCCGATTAATCAGATGCAAACAGAAATATAAAACCAGTCCTAATTGAAAGAGAACAAGTTGACAAAAAGATTGAATCCAAGATTGGGTGAAAATATGGGATAATGAGTGACTTATAAGCTATTTTTTATAGGCCGGTCATTTTTGACCGGGAACACCACAGGTGTTATAGGGTTTTGAACACCACATGAGGGTTAACTTTCACGCCATGTATAACTTACTTGCAAACTTTGTGCACAATCATGCAGTAACGTTACCATTTTTGCATTTGATATTCCAGAAGTAACACAGAAGCAAGGATGACCGACACATGAGCTTCACAATTCTCTGTCACGTCACCATGTCCCTGGTGAACACTCTTATGGCAGTAGATCGTAAGTAATGATTTATAGTTCATTTAGTATTTATTTTATTTTTGTTTTTCTTACACAAAAATAAAATGAGTTAAAACGATTCATATTTTTATTACACACATCTATCGTTTGGCTTCAGATTTAGAAGACATTGATTCATCCACGGTGGCCTTGCGAATAAATGTTACGATCGTGGTGTTGTTTTTTAAGTGACAAAAGAATTAAGATTAGTTAAGTACATTAACATGATCATTTTATGTTTCTTTTAAAAGTGTTTGCAGAGTATGTGATCACTTTTTGCAGAGTATGTGATCACTTTTTGCAATGTGCTTTATTTTAGCACTAAGATTTTCTTGATTTTCTTTACTCTCAGACCTGGATTTCCTCTCAGACCAGATCTGTCAAAAGCTGATGTGGGACGTATTGGCTGTTTTTTGCCTCTTTCTACATTTCTTCACCCATTGGTTCTCGTGATGTCCTCTCAGATCTGGACTTCCTCTCAGGCCAGATCATTCAAAAGCAGGTTTGGGATATTTTGGCAGTGTTTTTTTGTTTTTGTTTTTTTCTATCAAGGATTTTTCATCCATTGGTTCTCAATGTTTTCCTCTCAGACCCAGACTTAGGGCCTTTCTCAATCTGTGTTCTTGTCTGTACTTGTGTCCTTGTGTTCTTGTGAAACGTCATCTTTTGTGGCCCAAGTACTGTCCCAATACACAAGTTTGCATTTTGGCAAGAACAGTTAAAAATCCCGGATGTGTTCTTGACACGCCCATTTTACCGAGGATGCATCGGTTGGTAACTTGTGTTGACTTGACGGCAGAAATATCCCAGCATTCAATTCGGCATTCGAGGAAGGAGAGGCAGGTCAATACAGTATTTCGTTTTTCTACAATTACGTACACTATTTCATCACTAAATTCACTTCTGAGAACATTTGATGCGAGAAATCAACTGTGTAGATTTCAAATATTGGCATTTTTACGAAAATGTATGGCTAATCGAAAATGTGCTCAAACGTTTTCGGAAGTGAGAATCTCCATAAGCGCCTGCGGGTGTAACGTTAGCTATCGAGCCAACCGGCCAGTTTGCTCACAGACTCGTTTTTCCCCACAGCCAAGAGACCATTGCAGCCTGGCTGTTATCGTCAATAATTCTCGTTATGTTTGGGTACTGCAGACGGTGTCTGTGCGGGGGTATTATTGCGCAATACCAGCAAGAACACATCGTCTCAAACTGTCAGCAGCGTTCTGTGTGCTCGTTAGCTTGTGAGTTCATTCTTCCAAGAACAACTAGCAAGAGCGTTCTCCCCAAGAACACAAGTCCGTTCTTTGCATTCTTGGTTTTGAGAAACACCCTTAATCTCTGGCCTGGTTGCTGATGTGACATTTTGGCTGGTTTTAGTGTTTTGTTTGTTCGGGTTTTTTGGGTTTTTTTTTTTGCCTCTTTGTAATGTTTCTGTGTTTGCCTACTGGTTCCTCTCATTGAATTTTAAAATGCATTTTCTGTGACTTTTTTTCCTTAGATACTGTTAATGTATTGTTAAAACCTGTTACTTATTTTAAATAAATGGCAAACAATGTACTAATACATAATCTCTTTTGTCTTTATTTTTTCCATTGAGTAAAAAGTCTGTTTGGAATGTCTGTATACATTATGCTACATATAGGGATGTTAATAGATATCAGACAATAGAGTAAATAAAAAACAGTAGGGATGGCCCGATACCGATACTGGCATCGGGGATCGGGCCGATACTGTCCTAATATACTCGTACTCGTACTCATAAATATTCGCCGATACCACGCACCGATACCACGTACATTTTGCGAAACGAAACTGGCCGCCGCGAGTGCTTTGTCGAGGTGAACTGAGGCATAGGAAAGTATAATGTCGGCGGTTTGGGCTCATTTCAAGATAAGGGATGATGACAACAGCAAGGCAGACTGTGAGTTATGTTCAGCTAAGGTGTCGAGAGGAGGGAAAGAAAGTACATCGTTTAACACCAGCAATCTAATTAAACATCTGAAGACGCATCATAGATCTGATGGCCGAGCGCGCGCGCGGGCGGTAATGCACTCACTCTGTGTGTGCGGGTTACGGGAGAATAAAACGATTCGCGGGACTCCCGCAAACTAGAAATATCTATGAATAATACATAAAAACTAAAAGATTTTTATTCATCTCTTGCATAAAAGCAACAAGAACAACTACAACAAAATAGAAACGATTTACAGGCCAGAGTTTCTATTCATAACATGGTTACAGCGTTGAGCGATGTAGCCAATCACAGACATATGTGTTGATTTCTTGAACGCAATGGCCAATCAGAAGCATTTAAGATAGACTCCCCTCACCGCTCAAAACGGACTTTTTTGTTCAGTGCTGAATTCTGTATGCTGGCAAATCCTCTAATTATAACAAACAAAGTGTGGATATTATGAAAGATTTATGGTGCAGTCAGCTTCATTGATAATAACAGAGATGTGTGAGATCGCGATGAACTGTCAGCTTTTAGGATTTATTAAGGGAGCGCACTTTGCGCGCATTCAGTCATGCCAGACCATGCACGCAGTAGCCTGCTTGCTTTTATGTTAAATTAACAGTGGTTTGTGTGTTAATACATTTATTATTTTACTAATTTTTATTTATTTTTAGACTTGTTAAAACAAGCAGAGAAGAAAATAAAAACAGTCTTCTAACCTGTGTTCTAAAATAGTCGTCTTCTTTTCTGGGAGCCTATTACTTTTGCGGTAGAAATATCGGTATCGGTACTCGGTATCGGCAAGTACACAAATGTAAATACTCGTACTCGTATCGGTTTGAAAAAAAATGGTATCGGGCCATCCCTAAAAAACAGTATTTATATTCTAACTTTATGCTGCCAGTACTTTGTGAAATTACAGCACAGCCTTAAAATTAAAAACTGTAAAATTACGGTAAAGGGCTGGAACCACAGCTGCCAGTACTTTACTGTGAAATTACAGCATTGTTGAAACCGTAAAATTACGGTAAAGGGCTGGAACCACAGCTGCCAGTACTTTACTGTAAAATTACAGCATTGTTGAAACCTTAAAATTACGGTAAAGGGCTGGAACCACAGCTGCCAGTACTTTACTGTAAAATTACAGCATTGTTGAAACCGTAAAATTACGGTAAAGGGCTGGAACCACAGCTGCCAGTTCTTTACTGTAAATATACGGGTGAATTTTTTACAGTGCATGTGTGTCCTATTTTTAGCCAGTGATCCTTGAAGTATGAGCAAAGAGCTGGGAAATCTTCAAACCTCTTGAGGAATTGTTCAGCAGTTGACTTAAAATCTTGATGCTATTTTAACAAAATTAAAAAAGAATAGGTGATTTAATGTTAAATGTAACTGATTTAATGTTTATTTTAAAATAGTTATATAAATAGTAATAGTACAATTAAGGAAGCAAAATTGAATTGTTAATTGTACGCACTGTTGCACAAAGCTTCATCTTTCTGACGAAAGAAATGATTTCTGTTCTAACATCAGTATTTGATGGCCCACTGACTCCAGAGTCTGTCTTCGAAAGCCAGCGGACAACAGCCTGAAGAAAGAGACAATAACTAACTTACGGTACATTTTTCAAATATAAAGAATATATGAAGAGTTTGGTTCCAAAACGCAATAAATCCATTTAGATTAATTTGAGTAAAAATGTGTTTTCTTTACCAAGAAAGTGGAAAGATGAAAACCACTATTTTCTGTTTCAAACTTTCACATAGCATTTGTAGGTCATAATAACAAAAAAAATTAAAATCCAGGTTTTGATTTTCAAAGATTTATTATAAAAACGGATTTTTTTCCCCCAAAATGCAATAAATCCATTTAAAAAAATAATCAAAATGCAATTAATCCATTGAATCAATATAAAGTTTTTTTTTCTTTCATATTGAAACTGTTGAAAATACACAACAACGTAAGTTTATTAGTATAATATTTTTATTAAGAACTGTAAAGAAGATTGAAAACATGTTTCCTCCTCCCGAGTGCCTCATCTTCTTAATCTCCTCACGTAAATGATTCGATTTCGATGCCTTGCGTTTCTTACCCACCGCAGAAACAACCACAGGTTCATCAATGCCGTCAAAATTATTCATTTTTTTGTTTGTTTGTTGATCAAAAAAGTACAAAATCGATAAGAAAAACTAGGAAGCCGGGTGTATTTAAGGCGCTGCCGTTACTGTTTACATTGCGTGGAATGGTGCGTTGTGATTGGTTGAGAGCGGATATATCGCATTCTGCAGAGAAGGGAGACTGGCGTTTGTCGCGGTTTGGAAAGAAAGGGAGAAAACATGACAGAATAACACGGCGGCTATCGCATTTTACTTAAAATTAAACATTGACTTTTCAATACCAACCAGATACAATACTGATTTTTGCAGTAACTAATTTTTTTTCAAAATGGCGTTTATCGCGTTTTGGAACCAAACTCTTCATATACATTTGTATACATACTTGCATAACATGATACCAGCAAAGCAAGATATCTGACTCTGGGAAGACTTTCCGCAAGGCATTCATCTCAAAATAGCAACAATAGTACCGTACCCAAACTCTGAACGAACTCTCTGCTCCTCACCACGGCGCGTCTCAGGTGCTGCGGTTATCACTCCGCCCAAGTAGCAGTGCTTCGCCTTCAGAGAATATAGTTCCCAGTATTTATACTGTTAAAATATGTCTGTGTCTCATGTGACGTAGTTTTTTGTACACTCTGTGACTATACAAATCCCAACATGTAAATAGGAAAATGTTTGCGCTATTTTGTCACTTATTTGGATTAGTATGCTAGCTGCAACCATTTACATCCAGTCTTTGTGCTAAGCTAGGCTAGCGGTGGGTGCGTCAAACAGACTTATAGCACGCACGGAGATGAAAAAGGTATGTATGGACTTATCTAACTCTAGGGGATAAGGTGAATAGGCTAAAGTCCCAAAAAGTCGGAGTGTTCCTTTAAAGAAAATTTGGGAGCAGTTCACCAAACGAACGTCCAATCAGCGTTGGCTTTGAGGTGGGTTGAGGTGTGACGCAACGAGAAGCGCGTCAGTTCAGTCTAAAGAACATGTCGGCTTCAGCGGATGAAACTAGCATCAGCGTGGCTATCGAGCAAGTTTTATCGGAATTACAGAGTATTTCTTCACTGAAAGAAGAGCAAAACACTGCTCTGGAGGCTATTCTCAGAGGAAAAGATACGCTCTGTTAGTACGTCATATGCTTCGTTGATCTGATTGGTTGATTTGGCCCGTCTATCACCAACATAGGCCAATCAGCTAACCAGTATTTTCGCCCCTTACCAAAACTACTTCAACGGAAGGTTTCCAGATGGATATGCGGAGCAAATCCATCTGGCGGAGTCAGGTTACAATAATTCTACTTCAAGTATGTAAATTTAATTAAACTAAAAAATTTATATATACATACCTTGGTGCAGCAGGACACACTCTCCTTAACTGCTGTAAAGCTATCTCTAGTGTTGCCTCTTTCTCATTGCCTGTTACTATAAATGCGACTGGAACTCCATGGCCATAGTCATCTCTTATAGCCAGGGTATAAAGTGGAAAATTATACTGGTTGACGCAATGAGTAGCATCCAAAAATATAATGTTCTTTTCATGTCTGTGTAGATTCTCTCTCATGTTGGGAGTCTGAAGGATAATTATGAGATCCTTCTCATGGGAAAAAGGCTGAAAAAAAACAACATTATCCTTGAGGTGACTGGTCAATAATTTGGCTGAACTAACAGCATCATCTTTATCCAAATGGCTTCGGCGTACCAAGCATGTACGTATATTCTCAATGTCCTTTGGAGTGACAAAGTACTGACGGTTGTTCAAGTCGGTGTGTCCACGAGATCTGGACCATTTGTGGGATTCCAGTAGAATGATATCTGGCTTGACCCCCAATGAGATCCATTCTTCAATTTGTTTGACCAAATCTGGACACACTGTTTGAAAGTGTCCTTCTTGTTCACAAGTTGCATTGTGGCCATTGTGCTCTTTGCTGGTGCGTTGTACAATGATTTTGTGGCTCAGCCAATCACTTTTAATCTTAAATGATGTGTAAGCCATACATCCTGAGCTCTTGTAACTTCCATCAACAGGGTTCCCTGACCGGATACAGTAGAAAATGTAGTACCCTTTATCCTTGTCCTTTTGACTTGCAGAATTTGTGTTTCTAAAATTTGTCAAAGTTGTAAGTTTTTCTTGAATGAACGTCTCATGATTTTCTTCTTTCTTCAGGATATGCACATCAACTGTAATATTTTTGTTTTTTCCTCTTTGTCTTTCTTCACGCAACACTCTTTTCTTAATGAAGCCCTCCATTTCTCTTTACATTCTGGGTAGAAAAACATGCATTATCTCTAGGGTTGTTGTCTCAGAATGTCTTTTATATTCTTAAAATAGTGTAACCACTATTATAATTAGAGTAAAATGATTTCCATTACACGAGAGTAGATGTTAAAACTTCATGCTGATTTGTACTCGGCTTTCGCCAAGATGAGCAAAACTAAGACGTAGCTTTACAGTAAACTATGCTTCTCCATCCATTTACGCTTCTTTCCATAAGGTAGTGTGACTCCCCTTCTGTCCGGCGTTAACGGCAGCAGTGTACTTGGCGCGTTAGCGCACGCGACAGCTGCAACTACAGGACCAGCACGACAACCGTCTGGATTGAACCGAGTAGGGGACATCTCTAGGGTCTTCAAGTGGGCACCTTCCGTCCTCAGTGTTTCGTCGACTAGCCCACGACACCTCAAGAGGGCTCGACAGTGACTCTGGCATCCCAGAGTCACCCCCCTCCGTCCCCCACTCAACTCAGCCCAGCTTACTGACCTCTACATCCCTCCTGCTGATGAGACCTAACCACAATAATCTCTCCGCGACCCAACCATACGCGCCAACCCGTTGACTAAGGCTGTCGAGCCCCACTGGTGCGTTAATATGCAGTTTCAGTGGACAACGGTTCCGTATGGCATACCACCTACCGCAAAACACAATATCTACCCAACCACCCGTCATTCACGCAATATCCACAGGAACGTATACAAACAAACCAACAGACTCTTCAAGTTTTCAAGAACTCTACGAAACCGTAGCGTGGCGGCCTGTACACAGCCAGCTAGAATCTTTCCGTCTCAACCACAGCCAGTTGCTGCTCCTTTCTGCTGCTTCAGATAAGTTCTTTACTGTGCGACGCAACTCTTGGCCACTGAATCCGACGTCTCTGAGGAACCGGGTTGTAGAGTGTGCCACAAAACCTCGACAACCCACTTCCACTGGATAAACCTGGACTCTCCATCCTCGCTGTTCTGCTTCAGTGGCCAGATGAGCATACCGCAGTTTCTTCCTCTCATATGCCTCATCTACCGCATCCTCCCATGGCACTGTTAACTCTATCAGTTGAACAATGCGTGCTGATCCAGACCACAAGACAATATCTGGTCGTAGGTTAGTGGTGGCAATCTCAGGTGGAAAAATAATCCGTTGGTCAAGATCAGCCAGCATCTTCCAGTCCCTAGCAGCTTCCAGTTGTCCTGGGCGAGAATTGGTGTTAACACCTTTTCTTGGTGGTTGCTCGCCTGGGCGGAGGAATATTGTCTTCTGCGTGTAATGTTTTGCTAGAACAGGTGGCAACTTATTGGTCATGTTACGCTTGCCTTCTAATGCTAAAGCCAAACATCGCAGTACTTGGTCATGGCGCCAAGTAAACCGACCCTGGCTAAGAGCCACCTTACATCCTGTCAAAATGTGCCTTAATGTGGCAGGTGATGAACACAAAGGACAAGAGGGATCCTCTCCTACCCAGAGGTTTAGGTTCTGCGGTGATGGGAGAACATCATATGTTGACCTAATAAGGAAACTGATCCTACTCTCTTCCATTGACCAAAGGTCTTGCCAGCCCATCTTACGTTGTTCCACACTCTCCCATCTCATCCACTCTCCCTGCTTGGCCTGTGAAATGGCCTTTATACACCTCATCCTCTCCTCCTGCTGTCGCACCTCGTTGACTACCAGCTTCCTCCTTTGAGCTGGGCCTGCCTTGTGCCATATAGGAGGAGCTAAACTGAGCCCAAAACCCCCTCTTCCATGCTGTACCTGTCCCACGATATCCCTAATTTGAAGGGCAGCCTTTGCCTCTACTACAGATTTCTTTGCTGACCACTTTCTACCAGTTTTTAACACAGGGGCTGCCTCCCTTACACATTTGTCGCGTGACTCTACTAAGGTCATTTCCAGTCTGACCTTGGCACACTTGAACTCCTCGGTTAAAGCAGAGACTGGCAGCTGCAATGTTCCTTTACTATAAAGTCCTACTCTGCTGAGGCAGCGTGGAACTCCCAACCATTTCCTGATGTATGAACTTACCAACGCTTCCAGCTTATCCACTGTTGTCAAAGAAACCTCGTACACGGTCAGTGGCCACAGCAACCTCGGCAGTAGACCAAACTGAAAGCACCAGAGTTTTAGTTTACCAGGTAGAGCACAGCTGTTTATGCTCTTCAACCCTTCCACTGCTTGTCGTCTAACTTCTCCCACCCGAACTGTGTCCTTTAGATCCCCATCGTACCATCTCCCAAGACTCTTCACTGGCTTCTCAGAAACTGTTGGTATTGCCTCACCATTAATGAAGAATGTTTTATCTACTACCTTTCCTTTAACTATCGAGATGCTCCTTGATTTAGAGGGCTTAAATTTCATTCGTGCCCATTCAATATTAGCTGTTAACTTCCCCAATAACCGATTAGTGCAGGCTACTGTTGTAGTCATGGTTGTCATGTCATCCATGTATGCTCTGATTGGTGGTAGTCGCATCCCAGAAGCCAAGCGCTCTCCTCCTACTACCCATCTTGATGCCCTCATGATTACTTCCATCGCCATGGTAAAAGCCAGTGGAGAAATGGTGCATCCTGCCATTATTCCAACCTCTAGGCATTGCCATGCAGTGCTGAATTTTGGAGTTGAGAAACTGAATTGCAAATCTCCAAAATAGGCTTTCACTAAATTTGTTATTGACATTGGTACTCTGAAAAAATCAAATGCTGCCCAAAGAAGCTCATGTGGCACTGAACCATATGCATTAGCCAAATCCAGGAATGTCACATGGAGCTCCTTCCTCTCCTTTTTAGCTGACTGAATTCGTTGCCAGATAACATTGATGTGTTCTAAGCATCCTGAGAACCCTGGAATACCCGCTTTTTGAACTGAGGTGTCAATGAAGCCATTCTTAAACAGGTAGGTGGACAATCTCTGGGCAATAATGCTGAAGAAAATCTTACCCTCAACGTTTAATAGTGAAATAGGACGAAACTGACTGATGCTTGTAGCATCTTTTTCTTTAGGTATAAAGACTCCACCTGTTCTGCGCCATGCTCTAGGTACAACCTGTTTTTCCCATGCCACTTTTATCAATTTCCACAGAATTCGCAGAACTCCTGAAGCACTCTTGTACACTCTGTACGGAACTCCATTAGGCCCTGGAGATGATGAAGCCCTTGCCTTTCTCACAGCCTGCTCTACCTCTTTCCACTTAGGTGCACAGACCTCCATTTGGTATTCTGGTGGGTTGATAGGTGGTATGTCTGATGGAATTGACATAGGCTCATGCCTTTTTGCATCTGTATGCGTGTCCTCCAAATATCTCTCTAGCTCAATCCTAGATGTTTTTAAAGTGCCATTCTTCTCACTGGTGAATAACTTCTTTACGAATTTGAATGGGTCTTTATAGAAATTAGCCCTCGCACGTTCCTTCTTTTTGTAGCGTTTCCGTAGGCGCTCAGCTCTGCGTAATGTTGCCAGCTTATCTTTTATGGCCCTTTGTAAGAGATTAAGTCCCTCCTTCTGACTTTGTTCTGCTCTTTTCCATTGCTTCCTCAGCTGTCTCCTTTCTCTAACTAACCCTTCAATTTTCTGCTGCCGTCTAGACATTCCAGGAGTAGTTTGTACTTTTTCCTTCCTTTTTTACATACCAAACCTCTCACTTCCATATGCGTAAATGATGTCCCCAAATTTATCCAGCTTCTTTTCAACTGTCCCAGTTAATCTTTCCAATGCAAAGCATAGATCTGTGTTTACCGTGTCCCATGCAGTTTTCTCACAAGCTCTTGGCCATCTAACTCCAGGCCTATGCCCGTTGAGGTTCTTTTCTCTCTTATGCTGGTTAGCCTGACCGGGTTCACAAGTATGAATATGTTCATCACTAACTGTGCAAGCCCTCCTTTCGTCAATGACAGGGGTGCTGATATCCTGCGAGCTGTGGTTTGCTTCCTGTCGCTGGATTTCATTCGACTGACTTGACTGACTTCGTAAGAAGTACTGATCAATGCGAGGCCCTTGTCCCTTCTCCCTCAAGCATTTCATTTTCCCTTGATGAACCTTCAAACCCCTGACCGTTGTCACCTTGCTCCAGCCACAGGCACAAACTTGGAGTTCAATGACTTTACTTACTGCAGATCTTGAACTAGTCTTACTCTCCATACTCATATCCGTTTCCATTCCTAAGTCGTTAACCATGTTGTCCAACATTGAGTCATCTTCCGCCCCCGCTCTCGCAGACTCTAGGGGTATTTTTCTCTTTAATTTCTCAGAAGCCTTGGGCGGGTGTCTCCAGCATCCTGTAAACACGGAGCTGGATACTGCCAACAAGGGTAGCTAACCCTTATCAGCCCCATTGGGGTCTCTTTCCTCCTGTCAGCTGTCTCTCCAGGCTGTCACAAGGTCTTTCCCTGGTTGCCAGCAGCACTATTCACCGCAGTCACTGGATGTATCCAGATCTTCATGATTTCCATTACACGAGAGTAGATGTTAAAACTTCATGCTGATTTGTACTCGGCTTTCGCCAAGATAAGCAAAACTAAGACGTAGCTTTACAGTAAACTATGCTTCTCCATCCATTTACGCTTCTTTCCATAAGGTAGTGTGACTCCCCTTCTGTCCGGCGTTAACGGCAGCAGTGTACTTGGCGCGTTAGCGCACGCGACGGCTGCAACTACAGGACCAGCACGACAACCGTCTGGATTGAACCGAGTAGGGGACATCTCTAGGGTCTTCAAGTGGGCACCTTCCGTCCTCAGTGTTTCGTCGACTAGCCCACGACACCTCAAGAGGGCTCGACAGTGACTCTGGCGTCCCAGAGTCACCCCCCTCCGTCCCCCACTCAACTCAGCCCAGCTTACTGACCTCTACATCCCTCCTGCTGATGAGACCTAACCACAATAATCTCTCCGCGACCCAACCATACGCGCCAACCCGTTGACTAAGGCTGTCGAGCCCCACTGGTGCGTTAATATGCAGTTTCAGTGGACAACGGTTCCGTATGGCATACCACCTACCGCAAAACACAATATCTACCCAACCACCCGTCATTCACGCAATATCCACAGGAACGTATACAAACAAACCAACAGACTCTTCAAGTTTTCAAGAACTCTACGAAACCGTAGCGTGGCGGCCTGTACACAGCCAGCTAGAATCTTTCCGTCTCAACCACAGCCAGTTGCTGCTCCTTTCTGCTGCTTCAGATAAGTTCTTTACTGTGCGACGCAACTCTTGGCCACTGAATCCGACGTCTCTGAGGAACCGGGTTGTAGAGTGTGCCACAAAACCTCGACAACCCACTTCCACTGGATAAACCTGGACTCTCCATCCTCGCTGTTCTGCTTCAGTGGCCAGATGAGCATACCGCAGTTTCTTCCTCTCATATGCCTCATCTACCGCATCCTCCCATGGCACTGTTAACTCTATCAGTTGAACAATGCGTGCTGATCCAGACCACAAGACAATATCTGGTCGTAGGTTAGTGGTGGCAATCTCAGGTGGAAAAATAATCCGTTGGTCAAGATCAGCCAGCATCTTCCAGTCCCTAGCAGCTTCCAGTTGTCCTGGGCGAGAATTGGTGTTAACACCTTTTCTTGGTGGTTGCTCGCCTGGGCGGAGGAATATTGTCTTCTGCGTGTAATGTTTTGCTAGAACAGGTGGCAACTTATTGGTCATGTTTCGCTTGCCTTCTAATGCTAAAGCCAAACATCGCAGTACTTGGTCATGGCGCCAAGTAAACCGACCCTGGCTAAGAGCCACCTTACATCCTGTCAAAATGTGCCTTAATGTGGCAGGTGATGAACACAAAGGACAAGAGGGATCCTCTCCTACCCAGAGGTTTAGGTTCTGCGGTGATGGGAGAACATCATATGTTGACCTAATAAGGAAACTGATCCTACTCTCTTCCATTGACCAAAGGTCTTGCCAGCCCATCTTACGTTGTTCCACACTCTCCCATCTCATCCACTCTCCCTGCTTGGCCTGTGAAATGGCCTTTATACACCTCATCCTCTCCTCCTGCTGTCGCACCTCGTTGACTACCAGCTTCCTCCTTTGAGCTGGGCCTGCCTTGTGCCATATAGGAGGAGCTAAACTGAGCCCAAAACCCCCTCTTCCATGCTGTACCTGTCCCACGATATCCCTAATTTGAAGGGCAGCCTTTGCCTCTACTACAGATTTCTTTGCTGACCACTTTCTACCAGTTTTTAACACAGGGGCTGCCTCCCTTACACATTTGTCGCGTGACTCTACTAAGGTCATTTCCAGTCTGACCTTGGCACACTTGAACTCCTCGGTTAAAGCAGAGACTGGCAGCTGCAATGTTCCTTTACTATAAAGTCCTACTCTGCTGAGGCAGCGTGGAACTCCCAACCATTTCCTGATGTATGAACTTACCAACGCTTCCAGCTTATCCACTGTTGTCAAAGAAACCTCGTACACGGTCAGTGGCCACAGCAACCTCGGCAGTAGACCAAACTGAAAGCACCAGAGTTTTAGTTTACCAGGTAGAGCACAGCTGTTTATGCTCTTCAACCCTTCCACTGCTTGTCGTCTAACTTCTCCCACCCGAACTGTGTCCTTTAGATCCCCATCGTACCATCTCCCAAGACTCTTCACTGGCTTCTCAGAAACTGTTGGTATTGCCTCACCATTAATGAAGAATGTTTTATCTACTACCTTTCCTTTAACTATCGAGATGCTCCTTGATTTAGAGGGCTTAAATTTCATTCGTGCCCATTCAATATTAGCTGTTAACTTCCCCAATAACCGATTAGTGCAGGCTACTGTTGTAGTCATGGTTGTCATGTCATCCATGTATGCTCTGATTGGTGGTAGTCGCATCCCAGAAGCCAAGCGCTCTCCTCCTACTACCCATCTTGATGCCCTCATGATTACTTCCATCGCCATGGTAAAAGCCAGTGGAGAAATGGTGCATCCTGCCATTATTCCAACCTCTAGGCATTGCCATGCAGTGCTGAATTTTGGAGTTGAGAAACTGAATTGCAAATCTCCAAAATAGGCTTTCACTAAATTTGTTATTGACATTGGTACTCTGAAAAAATCAAATGCTGCCCAAAGAAGCTCATGTGGCACTGAACCATATGCATTAGCCAAATCCAGGAATGTCACATGGAGCTCCTTCCTCTCCTTTTTAGCTGACTGAATTCGTTGCCAGATAACATTGATGTGTTCTAAGCATCCTGAGAACCCTGGAATACCCGCTTTTTGAACTGAGGTGTCAATGAAGCCATTCTTAAACAGGTAGGTGGACAATCTCTGGGCAATAATGCTGAAGAAAATCTTACCCTCAACGTTTAATAGTGAAATAGGACGAAACTGACTGATGCTTGTAGCATCTTTTTCTTTAGGTATAAAGACTCCACCTGCTCTGCGCCATGCTCTAGGTACAACCTGTTTTTCCCATGCCACTTTTATCAATTTCCACAGAATTCGCAGAACTCCTGAAGCACTCTTGTACACTCTGTACGGAACTCCATTAGGCCCTGGAGATGATGAAGCCCTTGCCTTTCTCACAGCCTGCTCTACCTCTTTCCACTTAGGTGCACAGACCTCCATTTGGTATTCTGGTGGGTTGATAGGTGGTATGTCTGATGGAATTGACATAGGCTCATGCCTTTTTGCATCTGTATGCGTGTCCTCCAAATATCTCTCTAGCTCAATCCTAGATGTTTTTAAAGTGCCATTCTTCTCACTGGTGAATAACTTCTTTACGAATTTGAATGGGTCTTTATAGAAATTAGCCCTCGCACGTTCCTTCTTTTTGTAGCGTTTCCGTAGGCGCTCAGCTCTGCGTAATGTTGCCAGCTTATCTTTTATGGCCCTTTGTAAGAGATTAAGTCCCTCCTTCTGACTTTGTTCTGCTCTTTTCCATTGCTTCCTCAGCTGTCTCCTTTCTCTAACTAACCCTTCAATTTTCTGCTGCCGTCTAGACATTCCAGGAGTAGTTTGTACTTTTTCCTTCCTTTTTTCCATACCAAACCTCTCACTTCCATATGCGTAAATGATGTCCCCAAATTTATCCAGCTTCTTTTCAACTGTCCCAGTTAATCTTTCCAATGCAAAGCATAGATCTGTGTTTACCGTGTCCCATGCAGTTTTCTCACAAGCTCTTGGCCATCTAACTCCAGGCCTATGCCCGTTGAGGTTCTTTTCTCTCTTATGCTGGTTAGCCTGACCGGGTTCACAAGTATGAATATGTTCATCACTAACTGTGCAAGCCCTCCTTTCGTCAATGACAGGGGTGCTGATATCCTGCGAGCTGTGGTTTGCTTCCTGTCGCTGGATTTCATTCGACTGACTTGACTGACTTCGTAAGAAGTACTGATCAATGCGAGGCCCTTGTCCCTTCTCCCTCAAGCATTTCATTTTCCCTTGATGAACCTTCAAACCCCTGACCGTTGTCACCTTGCTCCAGCCACAGGCACAAACTTGGAGTTCAATGACTTTACTTACTGCAGATCTTGAACTAGTCTTACTCTCCATACTCATATCCGTTTCCATTCCTAAGTCGTTAACCATGTTGTCCAACATTGAGTCATCTTCCGCCCCCGCTCTCGCAGACTCTAGGGGTATTTTTCTCTTTAATTTCTCAGAAGCCTTGGGCGGGTGTCTCCAGCATCCTGTAAACACGGAGCTGGATACTGCCAACAAGGGTAGCTAACCCTTATCAGCCCCATTGGGGTCTCTTTCCTCCTGTCAGCTGTCTCTCCAGGCTGTCACAAGGTCTTTCCCTGGTTGCCAGCAGCACTATTCACCGCAGTCACTGGATGTATCCAGATCTTCATGATTTCCATTACACGAGAGTAGATGTTAAAACTTCATGCTGATTTGTACTCGGCTTTCGCCAAGATAAGCAAAACTAAGACGTAGCTTTACAGTAAACTATGCTTCTCCATCCATTTACGCTTCTTTCCATAAGGTAGTGTGACTCCCCTTCTGTCCGGCGTTAACGGCAGCAGTGTACTTGGCGCGTTAGCGCACGCGACGGCTGCAACTACAGGACCAGCACGACAACCGTCTGGATTGAACCGAGTAGGGGACATCTCTAGGGTCTTCAAGTGGGCACCTTCCGTCCTCAGTGTTTCGTCGACTAGCCCACGACACCTCAAGAGGGCTCGACAGTGACTCTGGCGTCCCAGAGTCACCCCCCTCCGTCCCCCACTCAACTCAGCCCAGCTTACTGACCTCTACATCCCTCCTGCTGATGAGACCTAACCACAATAATCTCTCCGCGACCCAACCATACGCGCCAACCCGTTGACTAAGGCTGTCGAGCCCCACTGGTGCGTTAATATGCAGTTTCAGTGGACAACGGTTCCGTATGGCATACCACCTACCGCAAAACACAATATCTACCCAACCACCCGTCATTCACGCAATATCCACAGGAACGTATACAAACAAACCAACAGACTCTTCAAGTTTTCAAGAACTCTACGAAACCGTAGCGTGGCGGCCTGTACACAGCCAGCTAGAATCTTTCCGTCTCAACCACAGCCAGTTGCTGCTCCTTTCTGCTGCTTCAGATAAGTTCTTTACTGTGCGACGCAACTCTTGGCCACTGAATCCGACGTCTCTGAGGAACCGGGTTGTAGAGTGTGCCACAAAACCTCGACAACCCACTTCCACTGGATAAACCTGGACTCTCCATCCTCGCTGTTCTGCTTCAGTGGCCAGATGAGCATACCGCAGTTTCTTCCTCTCATATGCCTCATCTACCGCATCCTCCCATGGCACTGTTAACTCTATCAGTTGAACAATGCGTGCTGATCCAGACCACAAAACAATATCTGGTCGTAGGTTAGTGGTGGCAATCTCAGGTGGAAAAATAATCCGTTGGTCAAGATCAGCCAGCATCTTCCAGTCCCTAGCAGCTTCCAGTTGTCCTGGGCGAGAATTGGTGTTAACACCTTTTCTTGGTGGTTGCTCGCCTGGGCGGAGGAATATTGTCTTCTGCGTGTAATGTTTTGCTAGAACAGGTGGCAACTTATTGGTCATGTTACGCTTGCCTTCTAATGCTAAAGCCAAACATCGCAGTACTTGGTCATGGCGCCAAGTAAACCGACCCTGGCTAAGAGCCACCTTACATCCTGTCAAAATGTGCCTTAATGTGG
This sequence comes from Rhinichthys klamathensis goyatoka, assembly GCF_029890125.1. Lineage (NCBI taxonomy): Eukaryota > Metazoa > Chordata > Actinopteri > Cypriniformes > Leuciscidae > Rhinichthys > Rhinichthys klamathensis. The sequence continues at coordinate 865,759 of NW_026606808.1, forward strand.
CAGGTGATGAACACAAAGGACAAGAGGGATCCTCTCCTACCCAGAGGTTTAGGTTCTGCGGTGATGGGAGAACATCATATGTTGACCTAATAAGGAAACTGATCCTACTCTCTTCCATTGACCAAAGGTCTTGCCAGCCCATCTTACGTTGTTCCACACTCTCCCATCTCATCCACTCTCCCTGCTTGGCCTGTGAAATGGCCTTTATACACCTCATCCTCTCCTCCTGCTGTCGCACCTCGTTGACTACCAGCTTCCTCCTTTGAGCTGGGCCTGCCTTGTGCCATATAGGAGGAGCTAAACTGAGCCCAAAACCCCCTCTTCCATGCTGTACCTGTCCCACGATATCCCTAATTTGAAGGGCAGCCTTTGCCTCTACTACAGATTTCTTTGCTGACCACTTTCTACCAGTTTTTAACACAGGGGCTGCCTCCCTTACACATTTGTCGCGTGACTCTACTAAGGTCATTTCCAGTCTGACCTTGGCACACTTGAACTCCTCGGTTAAAGCAGAGACTGGCAGCTGCAATGTTCCTTTACTATAAAGTCCTACTCTGCTGAGGCAGCGTGGAACTCCCAACCATTTCCTGATGTATGAACTTACCAACGCTTCCAGCTTATCCACTGTTGTCAAAGAAACCTCGTACACGGTCAGTGGCCACAGCAACCTCGGCAGTAGACCAAACTGAAAGCACCAGAGTTTTAGTTTACCAGGTAGAGCACAGCTGTTTATGCTCTTCAACCCTTCCACTGCTTGTCGTCTAACTTCTCCCACCCGAACTGTGTCCTTTAGATCCCCATCGTACCATCTCCCAAGACTCTTCACTGGCTTCTCATACAACTTGGCCAAAAATAGACTGCAAATGCTCTCCATAATATTACAATATAACACCCTGGGTCAGTAAGATAATTCATTATTATTAGGGGCCAAGCACATAATGTGCGTAGGCACCTATTGTTTTCGTTCGCGTTCTTCTTCGTATTATTATTATTCATTTTTCCGACTGGGCGTCTATGGCAGCCCAAATAACCGCTTGTGGGAAAGTTATAACGGTTTGACATTCTGATAGAGGACAATCCCAAAATCAAATACACCAATTTTGGTGTCTCTAACTCATTCCCTCTAGCGCCACCACCTGTCCAAAGTTTCACTCATATTTATGCGAATAACTTTTTAACCATAATGCCTTCTGATCCCTGAGCTTATGCCGATTCGATTGCATCCTATGTCGTAATTTTCCGTCATATATAAATATGTCCGCCATTTTGAATTGTCCCAAAAAACTAATTTTTCAAACTCGTCCTAGATGGTTTGTCCAATTTGCACCAGATATTTCATTATTTTTATTACATATATTACAGTTTGTCTTATATTAGATATTTTATAATTATTATTATGATTATTTAAATACAGTGATTAATTACTGTCTGTCTTATATTAGATGAGTAATAAGGAATGATGTCCCTGAGTCAACATACAAATATGATGTCCCTGGGTCAACAGAAGATATTTCATTATTATTACTACTATTATTAATATTATATAGTGACATATTACAGTTTGTCTAATATTAGACATTATATTACTATTATTATTTTTTAAATAAAGAATGATGTCCCTGAGTCAACATAAAAATATGTCGTCCCTGGGTCAACACAAGATATTTAATTATTATTATTATTACGATTATTAGTGAAAAATTACAGTTTGTCTAATAATATATATTATATTATATTATTATTATGATTATTTAAATACAGTGATTGATTACTGTCTGTCTTATATTAGATGAGTAATAAGGAATGATGTCTCTGGGTCCACACAAAAATATGATGTTCCTGGGTCAACAAAATATATTTAATTATTATTATTATTTCTATTATTAATATTAGCCTATACAGAGAAATATTACAGTTTATTTAATATTAGATATCATATTATTATTATGATTATTTAAAAACAGTGATTGATTACTGTCTGTCTTATATTAGATGAGTAATAAAGAATGATGTCCCTGAGTCAACATAAAAATATGATGTTCCTGGGTCAACAGAAGATATTTCATTATTATTATTATTATTATTATTATTATTACTATTATTAATATTATATAGTGAAATATTACAGTTTGTCTAATATTAGATATTATATTATTATTATTTAAATAAGGAATGATGTCCCTGAGTCAACATAAAAATATGATGTTCCTGGGTCAACAAAATATATTTAACTATTATTATTATTACTATTATTAATATTATATAGTGAAATATTACAGTTTGTCTAATATTAGATATTATATTATTATTATTATTATTATTTAAATAAGGAATGATGTCCCTGAGTCAACATAAAAATATGATGTCCCTGGGTCAACACAAGGCATTTAATTATTATTATTATTACGATTATTAGTGAAAATTACAGTTTGTCTAATATTATATATTATATTATTATTATTATTATGATTATTTAAATACAGTGATTGATTACTGTCTGTCTTATATTAGATGAGTAATAAGGAATGATGTCTCTGGGTCAACATAAAAATATGATGTTCCTGGGTCAACAAAATATATTTAATTAGTAGTATTATTACTATTATTAATATTATATAGTGAAATATTACAGTTTGTCTAATATTATATATTATATTATTATTATGATTATTTAAATACAGTGATTGATTACTGTCTGTCTTATATTAGATGAGTAATAAAGAATGATGTCCCTGAGTCAACATAAAAATATGATGTTCCTGGGTCAACAAAATATATTTAATTATTAATATTATTACTATTATTAATATTATATAGTGAAATATTACAGTTTGTCTAATATTAGATATTATATTATTATGATTATTTAAATAAGGAATGATGTCCCTGGGTCAACACAAGATATTTAATTATTAGTATTACATAGATTACAGTTTGCCTTATATTAGATTATTATTATGATTATTTAAATACAGTGATTGATTACCGCCTGTCTTATATTAGATGAGTAATAAAGAATGATGTCCCTGGGTCAACACAAGATATTTAATTATTAGTATTACATAGATTACAGTTTGCCTTATACTAGATATTAGATTATTATTATGATTATTTAAATACAGTGATTAATTACTGTCTGTCTTATATTAGATGAGTAATAAGGAATGATGTCTCTGGGTCAACATAAAAATATGATGTTCCTGGGTCAACAAAATATATTTAATTATTAGTATTATTACTATTATTAATATTATATAGTAAAATATTACAGTTTGTCTAATATTAGATATTATTATTATTATTATTATTTAAACAAGGAATGATGTCCCTGAGTCAACATAAAAATATGATGTCCCTGGGTCAACACAAGGCATTTAATTATTATTATTATTACGATTATTAGTGAAAATTACAGTTTGTCTAATATTATATATTATATTATTATTATTATTATGATTATTTAAATACAGTGATTGATTACCGTCTGTCTTATATTAGATGAGTAATAAAGAATGATGTCCCTGGGTCAACACAAGATATTTAATTATTAGTATTATTACTATTATTACTATTATATAGTGAAATATTACAGTTTGTCTAATATTAGATATTATATTATTATGATTATTTAAATAAGGAATGATGTCCCTGGGTCAACACAAGATATTTAATTATTAGTATTACATAGATTACAGTTTGTCTTATACTAGATATTAGATTATTATTATTATGATTATTTAAATACAGTGATTGATTACTGTCTGTCTTATATTAGATGAGTAATAAGGAATGATGTCTCTGGGTCAACAAAAAAATATGATGTTCCTGGGTCAACAAAATATATTTAATTATTATTATTATTTCTATTATTAATATAAGCCTATACAGAGAAATATTACAGTTTATTTAGTATTAGATATTATATTATTATTATGATTATTTAAATACAGTGATTGATTACTGTCTGTCTTATATTAGATGAGTAATTAAGAATGATGTCCCTGAGTCAACATAAAAATATGATGTTCCTGGGTCAACAGAAGATATTTCATTATTATTACATTTTATATAAGGCTACAGTTTGCCTTATGGGCCTACTAGATATTGCATTATTATTATTATTATGATTATTTAAATACAGTGATAGATTACAGTTTGTCTTATATTAGATATTGTATTGATATTATTTTGATTGAATAACCCGCATTATTGGTAGCCTATTTGGTCCCATCCGCTAAAGTGTTTTGGTTTTCTTTTGCAAAAGGATTATGAGGGTCTGCTAAACGAATGCAGGGGAAAAGTGATATACATCAACGGGAGAAAAGATGCGACGATACGATCACGGGGAAAACACCATACCGGGTCGGATGACGAAACGATCTCGGTCCGATAGGAGATTTGCACCTTATATGAGCAGTTTAGTTAGTGTTAGCGTTAGTAATGAATTCATCGTGAAATTAAAAAGAATACATTACACTGAGTAGATACAGACACGCATTTGAAATTATACATTTTATAGAAATTGCACTTACCTCTGTGAAATGAAGTAGAGACGTTGATGGCTGGCAAATTCAAAAAGTAGCGCTCAATCTGGATGATGTCACGTGATGAATCTGATTGGTTGATCAATTTTACATAAGCACCTCCCTTGTTGACCCAGGAACGCGTCTAAAGCCTTGTTTATACTCGACGCGTCCGCACGAGCGCGAGTCTCCGCTGACTGCGCGCGCACCTCTCCAAACGGACGAGGCGTTTATACTTGACGCGCTCGCCGTTGTGCTATTCTGTGAAACGACAGGGGGCGACTCGGAGTAATTCTCCTCTAAACCACCAGGAATCAGCAGTGAAGAAGTAGTTTGCCATTTATTAGTAGTTTATTAATTTCTGATTCATATAAAAAGAGTAATAAATGCAGTAGGTTTATTGCACTTTCACTGCATGTAAACTAGTAAACAACTGAAGCCTTATTGAAGAGTGTTTAAACCTTAATTTCATCAGCAGGGCTTAATTCTGCTATTGTAGGCTTATTTTGTAAATGTAAGCAGTTACTTAATACAAGTGCAAACTGGGTGCTTAATGTAAATGTGTTTCTATTCACAAAATGAGAGGCTTTTATGGTCGCCCATCAATACAAATGTCTCTGTGTATAGAAGGATCATATGGTGGTACAGACATACCAGTTCGGCCAGATTCGGCTCGAAGTCGTTCATCTTCGGATGCGGCGCCGCGCGCGATGTTACAAAAAGTGCCGTGCACACCGCCAGGCGAAATGGGGTCTTGCGCACCCAACGCGCACGACCGCCCACACCGCAATGACGTCATTTTTGCCGCGCGCACTTCGCGCTCTTGCGGACGCGTCGAGTATAAACAAGGTTTAACTCGGCAGAATCAGGATGTGCGCGTGTCCACTGGCTGCGCTGAAACCACGCCCACTCGCGGGAAAGCTGCCGTCGACTGGCCACACTCAACTCTACAGCCGGAATAGATGCTCGCACGGTGGGCACGCACTGCCGATGACACCAGTTGTCGGCGCGACGGGAGGATGAAGGCCAGGCGGGAGTCGGTTCGGCCCCATTCACCAGTAACAGCGGATTATCAGTGAATCCCAGACAGTTATCTCCGACGAAAGTTTATAAAACTATCCCGTGTAAAATGATCACTTACAGAGGCGGGTGTTGGCGGTGATCCTCAGCTCTCCATCAAGGTGGCTCTTCACAAAATTAATCCACTTCTTCTTGATGTAATCGTTTTTCGGAAATTTAAATAAGGACACCGATCTGTTTTGTTCGTGATCCGGTGATCGCATCCAGGTAGTAGGCCTACGCATTTCCGTGACGAAGGCATAGCTAGCTAGCAATCTGTAGGCTGTGTTACTAATAATAGTGCTGACAGTAACTCGCGATTGAGCGGCAAACTGATGTGAATGTGCTCTATAATATTGTTAGGAGCGGCCAGCCTAAGCAGCTACAGTGCGTCATCAAGTAGGGGCGTGTCCAGGAGCTCAAGGGCTCCAGTGCGTCATCGAGCCCTGTTTTAGCCCCGCCCAGAAAATCCGGAAAACAGCAATGGTGAAAAACTGTTTAACGGTCTAACTCCACAAATCAGTACTTCACAGTTCACAGTCTTTGTAATATGTTTTAGCAATACATTTCTAACATTTATAATGTGTTTAGAATTTTTTTTTGAAATTGCCTTTACAGGGACTTTTAAGCTTTTATCGGCCGATACCGATGTTGTCCCGATATCATCGTGCATCCCTAAAAAAAACGTTTTAATTACACAGTATATGTGCCCTGACATTTAAGTGTCATTGCATTACAATGTGATAAGGTAAGTACTAAGTACTTCACGGTGCGTTCTAAATTAAAATCATAGCAGAAACTAATTTTTTTGGCTTAATGTTAAAGGAGCTGTATGTAAGAAATTTATTTCAATTAATCATAAAATGTCCCTTATTATGTCACTAGACATTAAGAAATCATGTACATTTCAAATACTTATATCACTGACAACAGTAGTCCGGCCAGGATATTGTCATTTAAAAAGTGAAGTTGCAGCCCTCAACTGATGTTGATGTTGTCATGTTGTGTTTTGGTCTGATGCTCCTCCCTCCACCTATCTACCAATCACGAAGTCAGTAGTGTTGCGGCATCCGGGTTGCCAGCTCTGCTCTAGTTACCACAGCTGCAGCTCGTCACGTTCCTGCTGGATCCTGCAGCCGATCTGGCAACCTCGAGTCAGGGAGGAGGGGGAGGGGATACACCGCTCTAGAGTAATTTGAAAGTGATTGCAGTACCAGTTTTGACCACAATCTTACATACAGCTCCTTTAAGTAGTTTAGTAAGAAAAGCCAATAAATTCAATTTCTATCATACTGTGCTTACATAGCCATATATACACGTTTAATTTACAACCCACAGATGTCAAAATGACCCTCTAACTACATTGCACAAGAACATATTTTGCCAGAAATGTGATAAAAACTTTTCTGTTTTTCTAACCAACTGTTAAAAACTAACAGATGTACAATTTTTGCCTGGAATAGATCAACTGAATAGGTACCTGTTAGTTTTAAAATAATTACATTATAAATAATTTGCTTGTATATCTGGTTGTACCCCTTTATTACCCCAAACATAACATATTGTTCCCTTATACCTACACGGAAGTACACTTTAAAGTAACACCAGGTAACTTTTCAACCTTCATAATATATTTCCAAGTCTCTTGTGATGGTACATCGACTTACAATAGGTTGAATGACACGTCTGCCATAGCCTGACGGGGTCTGTAGCGTTTTTAATCGTACTTTTAAACTTCGGGTTTCGGGTAGTAACCGGCGGACAAAGAGAACTAAAAAATTCGACTGCTTTACGGCATATACGTCACTTCCACCACCATTTCCTTAAAATCGGACGTGCGAGCCAAATGTTATAGTCATGGCCGAAGCAGCACAGAAAAACAAGAAAGCAAAGGTTTTATCGGAGCAAAGCAAAAAGAGAAAAAGAGAAAGTGATCGCGTTAAAGGCAGAATTAGGATTAAAATTGGGCCAGCATTTTCTCGCTGGCGTGAGCTGAAGGAGGAGGAGGGGTGCCCGACCGATGCGGACTTGGCAAAAAAAATCAAAAATCAAATGAAAGCCTATAGAGGGGTTTCACCAACGTCACGTTCTGGGCGGTAACCCGGATGCGCGGCCATTATGGAGGCACTCGGATGTAAACAACAGCATGGATTGCACTGTTTATGTACTACTAAACACATTGTTACACTAATAAACCACGGAAAAAACACGTGGTAGGTGCGAAATCATATAGAGAAGGACTTGGGAAGCAGGAGAGAGCGCAACATTTTGACAAACTAAAGTTAATATGTGGTAAAGATCCGAACGAGTTAGGTTCTCTAGCACGTAACATTACTGCAATTCTTCCATCTATTTATTATAATACCGACATAGGATACGTTCAGATTGTCAGTCCAAAAAAGCACATGAAATCCGTTTCAAGTTACATCCACATGTGGTTTGAAATCCTATTCAAATCACAAATCAGGACATCAGCCTCAGTCTGAACGATCGGATTTCGCGTGGTATGTCTTAAAATGCAAACGTCATTTATAGGATACATGCTGAAAGTCACTGTCGAAATAATGCTGTGTTGTTGCAAAGTGCCGGACGAGCAGAAAAGTATTATTTCTGAAACCGGCGCAGACGAGCGTGGGAAAAAAGCCGTACATCCCAGCCTCCTACAGTTCTGCCGCAGTAGTCCAGCGCGGCGGCTACACATTTCCATTTGTAACATTTAAAAAAGACAATATCTAACATTATATTGCAAATGCAACCCCCTTATCAACGCAAAGTCAGTGCCATATTACCAAATAACATGCATGGACACACACGTCGGATCTGAACAGTTGCGATACACAGTGTGGACATCATTTTAGATCAGATTCCAATTTGATACAAAGATAATCGGATTTGGACTGACAGTGTGAATGTAGCCATAGTTAACTAGGTCGACATTTTAGCCATAGTCAACGCTTCATCATTTAGCAGCTACATGTGTCTGATGCTGTACCTCTCTCAACCACAAACGCCTTCTTTCATCAGTTTTTTGCACTCTTCTCTTTAACTTTTGACAGTCTATAGCACTCGACATGTTTTTTCCCGATGTGACCGATTGGTACAGACCAAAACTCGACCATTTTTCAGCAGCAATAATCAGCCAAATTTGCGAGTCCATTCAGTTCAGTGTCATTATTTACGTTCTGTGCCTCCAAAATGGCCGACTTCCGGATTGATGACGCGTCGTGAAACCCCTCTATGTCTAAACGGCGTGCACAAGTTTGGTAGGGGCTACATTCTTGCAAGTAAATATATAAGATGTACAAAATCATATTTTAGGATACCTAACATGTCTGTGATATTTGTTTATTTGTCTTGCCTCAAGCTATAATGCAAATCGATTTGTAAAATTTGCAGATTCATTTATGGTAGCTTGATATTATAATATTGACGATATATTGTTATTATCTACCACTCAAACATTGCATTGAAGTATCATATAGATCCAGTAAAACGGTAACCAATAGACTAGGCTACTATAATGACGCTGGCTTGTAAACGTGATCATCGCGATCATTTGTTGTTAGAAAAAAATAAAACCCATGAAATTATATTCATATGACATGCTGAAATATATGCCACTGTACCTGGGATGAAGACATTTCACACAAGACGCAAGCAGAACACCTGCATCATGTGACCTCCTACAGCGTTCAGGGCTATCGTGGTTGTCAACAATTGCACGTGCATGTAGGATGACAGAGTTTTATGGAAGAATTAATTGGAATTTAATATTTGTAACCCACAGAAGACAATCTACAAATGTGTAAAATGATGCGCAAATATTTCACTATCTGCAAATGTGTATATTTACATTTGTGATACGTAAAATCATATCCACAAAAATATAGGGTGATGTGTAATACACAAAACTGTTTTTACACATTTGCAGATTACTTCCTGTGAATTTGTGGGTCACGTTACATTTGTAAGTTCCTTTTTACACATTTGTGGAATTTTGTCCAATGTGTACTGCATCTGCAGAGATATGTAAATAAACATAGACACAAATATCTCACAACCTAAAACATGTATTTTTACATTTGTGTTGTGTAAAATCATATTCACAAAAATAATGTGTGATTTGTAAATACACACAATTTAATCTGTACAAATATCTTTTTATTTCACATACAAAGTGTGATTTACGCTTTTGTGGATCCATATCTACACACAAAACTGTTTTTACCATAGACAGTATAAGAAATGGACAGAGCCATCTCATTGGAACTCAGTTGAGACAGTTGAAGCCCACTTTTAGCGATTTTTGAGCACTTCCGTTCCTGACGCGCAGACTCAAACCGACTCAAACTAAGCTTGATGACATGAGCAACCTGTCTGACAGACGTGAATCTTCTAGTAGCTGTGCGTGAAAATTGCCAACGTTAATCTTGCAGAGACGGGGAACTTGAGCAAAGAGTTGTTTGGCGTGAGTGAGCAGGAGTAAGTATTCCGTTGCTTTTATGGACTCATTATCTATGGGCTTCTCCCTTGACGGGACGTCCCCCCGATTAGCTGCGAGCTTCTCCTCCTGTCTATACGGTAATTTCTGTACAGCGCGACAGAGAGTCGAGTGGTTATGACGCAATCGTTAGCCTATTTTTACTAAATCGGTTTCTACGGGGCCATAATGTAACATAGAAGGTAATGGAGCCCTTTATACATTGTCGTGTTTCTTTAGAAATAAATAATGGACAAATGGAGTCTTTAAACGCCTCAGATGTAAAGTTATTCGCTGTCAAAGTGACGCCAAAATGAATGGGAGTCAATGGGATGCTAACAGCAGGTGATGGTCTGCTACAATTATATTTCTACTAGTAAGAAATCAATTCTTGATATCAACAATTGATTTTGAATGGCAGCCTATGGTGACATTTCACTAGTGAAAATACAATTGTTGATATCAAAAAATGTAATTCTTGATATCAACAATTCATATCCTGGAAATGATTAAAAGTTAAAACGGCTTGCCATAGTCTATGCCACTGCACTACGCAAGGTTAGGAGATATCAAAACTCGACTAGTTAAAGCTGCAGTCCGTAGCTTTTCCTCTTTGTCGCCATCTCTCTGTTCGAAATCTGTAACTGCAGTGATTCGCGGAATTATCATCTTTACGTGGGTTGTAAACCGGCATGAAACAGCGCGGATGAACACAGTGCTTTGAGGCGAGTGCTGCTGTCAGTCACCGCGCTGTGTGGATACTGTCATACAGAATCACAGATTCACTTTTTGAAAGTTTGACCAACATAAGAATTTTCATAAGAAAATGTCTTCTGAACAAGTAAGTAACATCCATTTTTGTTCTGACCAACTAAGGGGGAAAAAGCATTCGACATGATAAGCTTCGTTAGATTTAATCAACGCGATTTACAGCAACCGTGCAAATTATAGCCTACTTTGTTCTCAGATTGTTCATGTTAACATCACATCAGCATTGCGTGACTAATGTTAAATTTAATGTGTTTTATGGTTACCTGTGTAGTTCAGAATTCATATTCTCCATAATAGCAAAACGAGAAAGGCACAACAAAGGAAACTCCATAACTGTGTGAATTAAGAAAACGTACTGTTACACGATTGAACTATTGAAATGTCTTACTTGTTCAGCAGAAAAAAGCCGTCTCTTCTTTCTCTTTCTCTAGCCACCTTAAATCCGAAGTACGAAGTCTTTTGGGTTTCATAACTGCTGAATCTTCAGTTGACACTGATGATTGTTGTTTGGATCTTTCTGGATGCCATAAGTTTAATTATGTAAAGTGCTGCGAGAAAAGCCTATACATCTAAACATCTCGTCACGCGCAGTATAGCCAGCTAGACGAAACTCTTTCTTTATGTGTACGGGTGTGACGTCATGACGCAAAGACATGCTCGAATTTCCCGCGGAAACCCACCAGTACCACTGGAATTAAATCATTATTACAAGCTAAACGTTTTGAATCTAGCTATGGCAAGCAGATAGTTTTGACCACTGGCAGAATACTTTTTTTAAAATATAATTATTTTGGATTATTTTTAACTTAAAAAAGTTACGGACTGCAGCTTTAAGTAAATTTGGCAATAAATTCACAGATTTGAACTTCCCGGATCAATAACTCCTCAGCTAAACGTTCTTACTACACAAATGACACCTCTTTTTTTAACCGTAGTAATGTAGATAAGCTGCTACAACCTAATTTTCCCCGAAACGAGCTTTCCTTCGCAGTGGATCCGAAGGGACCATCTGCAAAGTGCAAACCCCGAAAAGCGTTACTACGAAAACAATCAATAACTTTAATGTCACACACTATAGTGTCACCAAATTCAGTTAACACACCACTGCTGCCCTGTTGGTTATACTACAACACTTATTTTGGGGGGGAAATATTTTTGCATAATTTTTATGATTTATATTTATGGAACATATTCAATAACTTCACTGTAATTCACTGCATTGTTGTCAAATTCAGTTTACACATCACTGCTGTCTTGATGGTTATACTACAACACTTATTTTGGGGAAAATATATTTTTAATTGTATATACAATTGTAAATGTATAATTTATATGATTTTTATTATGAAAAAATTCAATAACTTCACTGTAATTCACTGTATTGTTGCCAAATTCAGTTTACACATCAATTCTGTCCTGTTGGTTATACTACAACACTTATTTTGGGAAAAAATATTTTTGCATATTCTTTGATTATTATTTATGAAAAATATTCAATCACTTCACAGATTACCAATTAAATTGACACTGCATTGTTGCCTAATTCAGTTCACACATGCTGTTGGTTACAACAGTTATTTTGGATAAATATATTTTTGCATAATTTGCATGATTATTATTATTAATTAATAATTATTATTAAAAAAATATTCAATAACTTCACTGTAATTCACTGTATTGTTGGTAAATTCTGTTTACCAATCACTGTACCTGATGGTACACTTTTTGGGAGAAAATGCTATTTTTGTATTACCTTATGATTTTTTATAATTACAAAATATTCACTAACTCTAACATTCACTGTTACGCACTGCATTAATGCCTTATTCAAATACATCACTGATGGACACGGCAGTAACTTGATCTTTGTTGGAGACAAAGTTCAAGTTATTGCTTTTGCAAGAATATATACACGTATATATATATATACACTCACCTAAAAGATTATTAGGAAGACGTGTTCAATTTCTCATTAATGCAATTATCTAATCAACCAATCACATGGCAGTTGCTTGATTCAACAAGGTGCTGAAAGCATTCTTTAGAAATGTTGGCCCATATTGATAGGATAGCATCTTGCAGTTGATGGAGATTTGTGGGATGCGCATCCAGGGCACGAAGCTCCCGTTCCACCACATCCCAAAGATGCTCTATTGGGTTGAGATCTGGTGACTGTGGGGGCCATTTTAGTACAGTGAACTCATTGTCATGTTCAAGAAACCAATTTGAAATGATTCGAGCTTTGTGACATGGTGCATTATCCTGCTGGAAGTAGCCATTAGAGGATGGGTACATGGTGGCCATAAAGGGATGGACATGGTCAGAAACAATGCTCAGGTAGGCCGTGACATTTAAACGATGCCCAATTGGCACTAAGGGGCCTAAAGTGTGCCAAGAAAACATCCCCTACACCATTACACCACCACCACCAGCCTGCACAGTGGTAACAAGGCATGATGGATCCATGTTCTCATTCTGTTTACGCCAAATTCTGACTCTACCTTCTGAATGTCTCAACAGAAATCGAGACTCATCAGACCAGGCAACTTTTTTCCAGTCTTCAACTGTTCAATTTTGGTGAGCTCTTGCAAATTGTAGCCTCTTTTTCCTATTTGTAGTGGAGATGAGTGGTACCCGGTGGGGTCTTCTGCTGTTGTAGCCCATCCGCTTCAAGGTTGTGTGTGTTGTGGCTTCACAAATGCTTTGCTGCATACCTCGGTTGTAACGAGTGGTTATTTCAGTCAAAGTTGCTCTTCTATCAGCTTGAATCAGTCGGCCCATTCTCCTCTGACCTCTAGCATCAACAAGGCATTTTCGCCCACAGGACTGCCGCATACTGGATGTTTTTCCCTTTTCACACCATTCTTTGTAAATCCTAGAAATGGTTGTGCGTGAAAATCCTAGTAACTGAGCAGATTGTGAAATACTCAGACCGGCCCGTCTGGCACCAACAACCATGCCAAGCTCAAAATTGCTTAAATCACCTTTCTTTCCCATTCTGACATTCAGTTTGGAGTTCAGGAGATTGTCTTGACCAGGACCACCTAAATGGATTGAAGATGCCACGTAGAATTAAGGCAGTTCTAAAGGCGAAAGGGGGTCAAACACAGTATTAGTATGGTGTTCCTAATAATCCTTTAGGTGAGTGTATATAATTATATATATATATATATATATATATATATATATGTATATAATTTATTTCATTAATTTATTTTGTCAGTTCCAAACATTGACTTCTGTTCCTTCTGTGGGAATAAAGACCTGCCAAAAACGATGCTGTTTGGGTGAGATTTAAACTGTACAGTAGATAATGTAGTGGATAATATGTAAAACATCTGGAGTGAAATTCCATGGATTATTTAATAGTAATTAATTATTGTAAAACTTTTATGCATCATAGGATTCCTAAAGCGAACATTTCCTTCATATAATTGACATATTTATCCCCTTATAGATTCAGTGTGGAACTTGTGCGAGATGGTTTCACATACGATGTCTTGGAATGAAAGCAGCACAAATACCAAGAAAAGATATCCCTTGGTATTGTGCTATGTGCAAAAGCATGTAAAGAGGCCGTAGGAGAGTTTGACCATATCTCTTGTTATTGACTATATTTGGCTCTGAAAATGTCCCAGGATTATTGTACTATAACCAGCAAGATTACATGTGTGGGGGGGAAAGTTGATGGTAATGCAAAGTAAGGTTTAAAGAGTAGTAAAGTTTATAACACAGATGAAAAATAATAAATGAACAAAGATTTCACTTTGTTATTTTTCATAATAAAACAATAAGTTTAACCAACAGGGCAGCAGTGATGTGTGAACTTAATTTGGAAACAATACAGTGAATTACAGTGAAGTTATTGAATACTTTTAATAATAAAAATCATATAAATTGTGAATTTATAATTGTATATACAATAAAAAATATATATTTTTTCCCAAGATAAGTGTTGTAGTATAACCAACAGGACAGCAGTGATGTGTGAACTGAATTTGGCAACAATACAGTGAATTACAGTGAAGTTATTGAATATTTTTCATAATAATCATAATAATTATACATTTATAATTGTATATACAATAATTTATTTATTTTTTCAAAATAAGTGTTGTAGTATAACCATCAGGACAGCAGTGATGTGTAAACTGAATTTGGCAACAATACAGTTAATTACAGTGAAGTTATTGAATATTTTTCATAATAATTATACATTTATAATTGTATATACAATAAAAAAAAATTCAAAATAAGTGTTGTAGTATAACCATCAGGACAGCAGTGATGTGTAAACTGAATTTGGCAACAATACAGTTAATTACAGTGAAGTTATTAAATATGTTTCATAATAAAAATCCACAAAATTATACATTTACAATTGTATATACAATTAAAAAAAAATGTTTTTTCTAAATAAGTGTTGTAGTATAACCATCAGGGCAGCAGTGATGTGTAAACTGAATTTGGCAACAATGCAGTGTATTACAGTGAAGTTATTGACTATTTTTTCATAATAATCATACAAATTATACATTTATAATTGTATATACAATATATATATATATATATATGTATATATATATATATATACATATATATATATATATATATATATATATATATATATATATATATATATATATATCCCAAAATAAGTGTTGTAGTATGACCATCAGGGCAGCAGTGGTGTGAATTTGGTGACACTATAGTGTGTGACATTGAAGTTATTGATTGTTTTCGTAGTAACGCTTTTCGGGGTTTGCACTTTGCAGATGGCCCCTTCGGATCCACTGCGAAGGAAAGCTCGTTTCGGGGAAAATTAGGTTGTAGCAGCTTATCTACATTACTACGGTTAAAAAAAGAGGTGTCATTTGTGTAGTAAGAACGTTTAGCTGAGGAGTTATTGATCCGGGAAGTTCAAATCTGTGAATTTATTGCCAAATTTACTTAACTAGTCGAGTTTTGATATCTCCCAACGTTGCGTAGTGCCGTGGCATAGACTGTGCAGTCGATATCCTCTCAAGTCATGGGAGAGAATGTCGCTACCGCCACCTGCTGGTGTGGCTAATTAACTGCTCTCACACGTACGCCACAAATCTCTTTTTGCAGATCGCAGCGGGACAGAGTGGACAAAAATCCACAAATGTGTACAAAGGAGTTGCAAATGTCACGTGACCTGCAAATTGTTTTTGTGAATATGATTTTACACAACACAAATGTAAAAATACATGTTTTAGGTTGTGAGATATTTGTGTCTATGTTTATTTACATATCTCTGCAGATGCAGTACACATTGGACAAAATTCCACAAATGTGTAAAAAGGAACTTACAAATGTAACGTGACCCACAAATTCACAGGAAGTAATTTGCAAATGTGTAAAAACAGTTTTGTGTGTAGAAATGGATCCACAAATGCGTAAATCACAATTTGTATGTGAAATAAAAAGATATTTGTACAGATTTAATTGTGTATTTGCAAATCGTGAGATATTTGTGTATATGTTTATTTACAGATCTCCACATACACATTGGACAAAATTCCACAAATGTGTAAAAAGGAATTTACAAATGTAACGTGACCCACAAATTCACAGGAAGTAATCTGCAAATGTGTAAAAACAGTTTTGTGTGTTACACATCACCCTGTATTTTTGTGGATAGGATTTTACGTATCACAAATGTAAATATACACATTTGCAGATAGTGAAATATTTGCGTATCATTTTACACATTTGTAGATTGTCTTCTGTGGGTTACAAATATTAAAGTCCAATTAATTCTTCCATAGAGTTTACGACAGTAGTAGAGGTCTAGAGGACAATACTGTTTCCCAACTGTAGGGGGACCACACCCCGAGAGCAAAAGTAACCTGGTGTTACTTTAACTAAGTAAATAAGTACTAAGTTGACTTAGTAAATAAACTTTTGTAAAATTTTAATCACATATTATTTATTTCAATAATCCAAATGTATAAAAATAATTAACTTTAGAATAAGACATTTTTAAAAAGTAAATAAAAACAGCAACAACAAAAAAACAGCAATAAGCAGATATGAATACTGAGGGACTGGGAGTGATCATGTTCGTTCCACATTGCATTGGTGCTCTAGTACCAGGCCTCCGTTTATGTGGACATTTTCAGATTGATGCTGGATTTAAGATTGATGCTGGATTGATGCTTCCCCATTTTTATGCTCAGTTTAAACTTTAGCAGATTGTCTTGGCTGGCTGTGTGATCTCATGAGAATATATTCTTAACAATATAGTTGGAATTGCCCCCTTCTTCAGTATGAGACGCCGAGAGAAGCCTGCTTGATATTTATGAAGATATTTTTGGTGCAAAATTACTGAACGCCTGTGACCTATATGTGTAGTTATATGTACAATATTAGGTTAATGTTATTCAAAGTTGGATCTCAAAAAGCCAAGCAATACAAATTAGAGGAACTTAACATTGTTAAAAAAAATTGTCTGTCTCTCCTCCCCTTTGAAAATTTATCAGTTGTCCAAAAATTAGAATTGGCTGAATTTCAGAACTCATTAGATAACTTGTATATATGTAAAGCAAAGGGTGCTTTTGTTCGTTCAAGAAGGAGATGGATGGAAGAGGGAGAACGAAATTCCAATTATTTTTTAGGTTAGAGAAACAGCATAATCATCTCAACTCTATAAATAGTTTTAACATAAATGGAGTGGTATCAAAAGATCATAAACACATTTCTAATTATTGTGAAGAATTTGATAAAAAAAATCTTTATCGTTTCTAGACACTCTCAACAAAAATTAGACTTATTTTTAAATTCTCTTGACTCAGACTGTATTTCCAAAATTGATGATATTGGCAAAAGTTTGTGTGAATCTCCTATTCAAATTAAAGATATTTCTGAGGCAATCGATAAGCTGAAACCTAATAAATCTCCTGGAAATGATGGTCTGACCACAGAGTTTTATAAGAAATTGTCAAATATTCTTTCTCCAGTTCTTCTCCAATTTAGAAACCCTACATAAGGGAACTCTCCCAAACTCTATGACTCAGGGTGTTATAAATTTGATTTCTCAAATTTTGTTAAAATGTATCTATCTTTAAACTTCTGTATAAGCCAAAAAATTGTGTTTTTTGGTGACTCTCTGAAATTATGCGCCTTTCATTTTAAATTTGTTCTTAACTTGCTACTTTTTCTTGCCAAATTTTATATTCACAAGTGCACATTTTCAAAGAGAACTTTTTTCATTTTTAAGAAAGATTTTGGTATCTAAATTCTTTGAAGAACTCTAAAAACTCCACTGCATGTAAGACTCTGAAATGGTGTCAATCATTGAAGCTAGTTTTATTGTCCTAATTTGTTTGTGTTATTACTGCATAATAAAAAAAAAGAAAAGAAAAAAAGAAAAAAAAAAGAAGCGCGCGCGCCTTCACAGAGCGAACCGAAGGCGGATTAACATTTTCATGGATTATTAACTTAAATTCTGCTCTGTACCTCATAAAAAACTATTATAAAACTGCCAGAGAGGACTGCGACTGCAAAACATCAACATACCGGTTTTGACATTTTCGCAATAAATAAATTATTGTGATTGATACTTGTGTCACGATGTGGGTTTGTGTCCTGTCATGTTCTATTGTTCCCTGTCTTGTCTATTAGTTATCCCGCAGGTGTTTCTGATTTCTCACGCCCCCTTGTTATCTTGTCTAGCTCGTTTGTCCCTGATTATTTAAGCCCTGTGTTTCAGCCTTGTCTTTGTGAGTTCTTGTTTAATGTTTGACTGTTAACGTTGGTTGTTCTTGTTCTCGTATCCTGTTCCTGAGTCCCGAGTTCTGTATCCAAGTTTAGTTTATAGTCTGTAACGAGGTGCGGTTGAAGCAGAGATGAAGCAGGATCCAAATGCAACACACACTTTATTTAACAGACTATAAACTAAACTTGGATAGGCCTACAGGACTCGGGACTCAGGAACAGGATACGAGAACAAGAACAACCAACGTTAACAGTCAAACATTAAACAAGAACTCACAAAGACAAGGCTGAAACACAGGGCTTAAATAATCAGGTACAAACGAGCTAGACAAGATAACAAGGGGGCGTGAGAAATCAGAATCACCTGCGGGATAACTAATAGACAAGACAGGGAACCATAGAACATGACAGGACACAAACCCACATCGTGACAACTTGTCTGTCTGTTATGTGTTTCTTCATAATTGTAGTCTATGTAGTTTTAAGGAATGGTTATGGGCCATAACCATTCCTTAAAACTACGTAGACTACAATTATGAAGAAAAATATAACAGATTATGGGTAGGTTTAGGGGTAGAAGTAGGATTAGTGGCCCAAAATATATTTTAATGCTATATTGTTAATAAAACTGGCATTTCCCTACACATCTCTGTCCATTACGCTTTATCTTTTTTGTATTTTGTATAAAATGCTATGTTTGGGAATAAGGGATCTTACATTTATCTATAAAATGGTAAAAGGGAAATTATACAGCTATCTTTATGATATGGAATATACGTAAATAGTTAACGTTTTGTAGCTGTATAATCGTAATAATGTTACGTTTAAATGTTGCAGATACGTCCATATTATACGTTTCAGCATCTATCCAAACCCGATCCTAACGTTCAAAAAAGAAAGTTTTCTATCTTTGAAAATAACGTATTAAAGGGGTCATATAATGTCATTTTTGTACAAGCTAATATGATTCTTTAGGGTCTAAATTAAAAGTTTGTAATATACTTTAATTAAAAATTCTCATTAGTATTGTAAGAAAACACTTATTTTAATTGGTCAAAAACAGCTCTGTTTTCAGCACGCCGTTTCAGTGCATATGCCTTTAAATGATAATGAGCTTTGCTCACCCCGCCTCTCTGTTCTGTGTACACCGTTTGTAACTCAATAACACAATAACCATAGCGTTGTTCAGTATAAACGTGGGATTATGAATTACATTGAGAACGTCATACATAGAAAACATGCCGTAATGTACCCTGAGTGTAAACCTTAGACGCATTCATTGTGAAGCGTGCAGCTAGCGATTTGCAAAGATTAATATATTAATATAAAGTTTAATAAAACGTTACACGTCTTCTAGAGGTTCAGCAGGAACACGAATATCTGGTACCGATCCTTTATTCATGAGCAGCTTCTTAGCAAATCCAGCTTTATACTGATCCTCGTTTATAAAGCAGTCTGGTGAGAAATGATTCGCGCAAACATGAGAGCATTGACGTTGCTCGTGGGGAATATTCCCTTCGAAAACAAACTCAGCCACTGCGTCTTCAGCGGTTCGGATTTAGGAACATTAAAATGACTGCTGTGTTCGTTATTACACACAAGAACAGAACACCACAATCGCTTAGACGTCCATTCTGCTCATAGACAGTGCTCCAGCATATCAACAATGACCGCGCCGGTCCGCGCCGCGCAGACTATGATTGACAGCTCGCTCCCTCACGAGCGAGGGCGGGTCTGTGTTGAAACGCTCCTGTCAATCAACAATCGTGGGAGAGGCTCGATTTGAGGCAGGGGAAAACATATAAGGAGATTAAAACAAAAACACTGGATGGATTTTTATCATTATATGATGGTTGTGTACAGGCACTGCCAACACACATTTCAGTACAATCAACTTGTAAAAGTGCATGTACCATTATATGACCCCTTTAAGAATGAGACCAGGCTGCTTGACCAGACAGTTGATGGTAGTCAACTCATATAGATTTCGAACAACATGAAGGTGAGTAAATGATGACACAATTTTCATTTGTGGGTGAAATATCCTTTAAATTTGTATCTCTGTTGACCTTTGAGTTTTTCTGCTGCTGAAATATAAGACATTCTTATCGAACATTAGCGTTTTATATTTACTGTATGTCAGAGAAAAACATCATACCGTAACATTCTGTCTTTCTAAGTGATACAGGGTCTAAGTGATCAAATTTTATTTCTTAACAGCAGACAATCAAATAATAAACGAAGAGTCAAATTAATTCATCCGTAATTAATTAAAAGGATTAAAAGTTTAATAAAGAAACATAAAATGAACACTAAAATGTAATTAACACACTCTAAATATCATATTCTTAGCCTAAAGATAATCAAAGTTGAGAGATCTCTCTTTGAAAAGACAGGTTGCAAATGAGCAAGGTCTTATTCCAGAGGTATAGACTGTGCAGAAACTGATCTCCCTATTATCGGAACAGGGCTAAGTTCCTCTTTTCATAGTATATTGCATCGAAGCAGACACACAAGACACACACATATCTAGTGTTCATGTTTTCACACTCGGAGGTGTTAGCCCATACACTGCAAGATGCTTAGCTAACATAACATTCGTTTATTCTGAGACATTCGAGCATTTGTGGTCTGTCTTTCAGAAACTTAGACTTTTGCCCTCACCTAAACAGCAAGTTCAAGTCAATCAGCTATATTTGAGGCATAAAGATTAATAAAAGAAAAGTATTAAACATACATTTCAAATGATAATAATGGTAAACATCAAAATGATAGTAATGAGAAACACATCAACATGATAATAATGGTTTCTTAAAATATGATTGATTACATTTGATTAAATGATACTTAAGATCTATAATGATTAAAGGATAAAACATAAGAAAATGATAAAACATAAGCAAGAAATATATATTTTTATTTTCCTGATTCATCACTGAGATTTATGCTGTTGATTATTGAATACAGCATAAATGTATCTTTGTATGATTTCCCATAATCCTGTGCCTATAAAAAAAAATAGAAGAAAAGGGCCTCTGATGAAGAGGCCTTAAACTTAAGATTCCCAAAGTTATTTCAGGAGAAATAATTATATAATAGTTGCCTTTAATTTATGCGGTTCTGGAATATTTATAAATATTACTATTTTTTGTCTGTTTAGATTTTCATTTAATTTTACTTAAAAATAGAAAATAATAAAACTCACGGTTTAATTAATTTAAACTGATTAATAAGATCATGTAACATAATGACTAATACTGACTTCCTGAGCTGAGTTTGACAGTAAACATTTTCTGAAGCGTAAGCATCTCCTTTTTTGTGAGTTAGTAAGAAAGGGGAAGGAAATGAGATCATCAGAAAGTCTGCACAGCTTCTAAAACAGACAGTAGAAACTACAACTAACATCAGAGAACAACAGCAACATGTAATGTAGGTAAATCTAATCGTTCGTTGCATTTAAACATTACATTAAACGTCATTTTAAGCATGATTTTCTGAAGTGTGTTACATGATTCATGATTCTGACTGTACGACCCTTCAAGTGTCTCAGTCAAACTCAATGAGTGTGTCTTTTTTCTCTCTCAGGACGAGCAGCTCTGTGTGTTTCATTGAATCTGAATGTACAGAAAGTGAAGAACATGAACTCCAGACTCTTACCTCTGATCCTGCTGCTGCTGCTCAATACAGGTTTGACAATTAGTGTCTTATTCTCATCGGTCAGGTTTTAATGTAAATGGCTCTAATTATCTTTAACATGTTCCAAAAGTGATTGTTTTAATTTTAACTTCATGTCCAGTGAGTCTGAATGTTGGTATAGTTTAACTTTCCTCTCTGTTCTCCAATGTCAGTGTATTTTAAATAGACTTTTTTGACAATACTTTAATTTGAACTAAATTGATCATCATGCGTTGGTTGTGTGTGTGTGTGTGTGTGTGTGTGTGTGTGTGTGTGTGTGTGTGTGTGTGTGTGTGTGTGTGTGTGTGTGTGTGTGTGTGTGTGTGTGTGTGTGTGTGTGAGCAGCAGATTGGTGAATCTGGATTGTAACAATTGAGGATCTCTCCTCTGTCTGTATGTAAACTTCATCTCAGTAATGAAATGTTTTCTTGTTCAGGCTTTGTAACATTGGACCGCTTCTCTGTGTCCTGTAGTCAAGAGAATATTTGTGCTGTGAAGGAGTTTCAGGAGACACTGACGTGTTATTTCTCCAACATCAACAACATCAAAACTGTGTTCTGGGTCAGCCAGAAACAAAGTTCAAACTGGAGAAAGAATGATGAACCTGAAGATTTGACTTTAGACTCGGACTACTCAGGACGGGTGAAGCAGGAGGTCTTAAAAGACCGTTCAACACTCACAATATCAGACCTGAGAGAGAGAGACTCTGGAGAATATCAGCTCATGTTCATCATGAAGGATGGAGTTAAACATCTCAGCTCAGTCGCCGTCAATCTAACAGTCACAGGTGAAACTGAGTCTAGATTCTGGTCACTTCAGCTGTTTTCTTTTGTCATGTGATGAAGTATTTCTTATTTTTTACTTTAATTCAGTCCTGCAGGTGAGAATGAATCCTACAGACCCGAGAGATCAGAGTATAAAACTGACCTGTGATTTTTCCTGCACCGCTGGAGCTGAGTATTATTACTGGATGAAGAATGGAAAGTATTACACAAGTAAAGTGTCTCGAGACATGTTTGTGTCACCCAGCACAGAGGCTGGCAGATATTCCTGTGCTCTTGATATTAACTTAAAACATCGCTCCTCTTCTGTGTGTGAGTGTCAAATAATACACACAATGCGGTACTGTTTGTTCATCCATGTGTATATTTAAACAAGTTTTAAAGTAAGTGTGAGTTTTACATGTTAATCTGTGACTCTTTCAGGTATTTCTAAGAGTGGCTGCTGGGATGTGTCTTACTCCTCTAGAAGAGTCTGTGCTTTGATGGGCTCAACAGTAGATATTTCCAGCACATACTCACATTCCTCTGGTTATACTGTAAATAAAACATTCTGGCATTACGGTCGGCCTGGTGACTTCAGTGATCTGCGTGAGGAGCTTCAGTTTGCTGGTCGTGTGGAGTATGAGGGAAACACACTGAGAATCAAAGAGCTCAAGATGAACGACTCTGGAGAATATAAATTCAGGATCATCACTGACACAGCAGAAGGAAAATACTCTGGATCACCTGGAGTCATGCTTACTGTCACTGGTAACTGATCATGATGGATTTGATAACATTTTAATTAGAAGATTCACAATTTACTGCCATCAAGAATTTTATAAAGTTTTTGTTTTCCATGTCATCCAAATCAATGTTGGGCCCAACTTGAAGTAATTCAACTCTGTTTTTCAGATATGACGGTGATAAGCAGCCCAAACATTATATCAGAGGGACAGGAAGTGATATTAAGCTGTTCAACTAAATGCACTCTGAACAACAATCATAATTACATCTGGTTCAAGAACGGACGGCTGGTAACGGATGGATTCACTAAAGCCAACAAGCTGTACCTGGACTCAGTCAGCAATGAAGATCTTCAAGAGTATTCCTGTGCTGTAGAAGGTGACACTTCTCTCATGATACATGTGCTTTAGTTTGAAATGATTGTTTCTCTGATGGTCATGATTCACTTCTTTGTGTTGTGAATATCCAGTGGACAGCACAGCGTTCAGCCATTATACAGTCATTCTGGTGTTTGTACCTCAGTTTCTCATTATAGCGGCTCTGTGGATGTGGTGAGTAAAACATCCAGTGAAATTCACAATTGCATGATGTACAGTGAATATAATGAAATTAATTCAGATTATAAGACTGTGAATTATGATTCAACAGCTTTTTCATCAGAATGCATCAAATCTCAAAGCCAAACTGAAGACAAAAGTGAAGGTGAGAAATGATTTATATAAAGAATCTGCTATAAGACATGCAATGATAAACACAATAAATGTTTTTAATGTCTTTCTATTTGTCTGTCTCAGAATCTCATGTTCCACATCTGTTCATCTGCTGTCTGTCCATCAGAGCTGGTGGAGTGATGTCATTGTGTTCTTCCATTGTGAGATCATCACCTAGCAACAGTCAGAACTGTCAGCAGCAACATCAGTGATGTCATATCCAGTGACTTATCAATGACTGCGCAGTCTACATAATCAAACAAAGATAAAATGATTGGACACTTTTAGCTTTTTTCTCCCTCCTTACTCCATTAAGTAAGAAGTACTTCCAATAAACAAAATGATTTTTTTTCTATAATGACTGTATACAGTGTTGGGGGAAGTTAAAAGTACTGCATTACAATATTGAATTACTCCCTGAAAAAGTAACTATTTGCATTACTTTAAAGACAAGTGAAACAATACTTGACAAAGACACATGGCAAACACGAGGGCTTGAATACACTAGACTGATGACTAGACAAGGGAAACCTGTGAACACTGAAACAATGAACCAATGGCAGCATGACACCACAGAACACATAGCTGGATCACATGACTAACATGGGATCACATGACAGGAATGAAATAAGAACATGAAACAAAACCAAATCAAGACGTTGTAGCAACTATGAGAATGAGCCAAACATAATTGAAGCTTTCATACATAATCACACGGAAGAGGCTTCACATTCCAGATTCAAGTCACCACACCCAGAGAGTCTGCGACCCAAAAGGACTTTTTGTTGTTTAACTAAAGGAAGAACGTTGTCAATGTCTTATAATTTGGCACAGACAGATCTGTTCAGAAATGGTGAAACAAGAGGCCCTAACAAGAGGTCACCTCTGGGCCCTGCGACTAACAGACTACGCCTTTCTTAAGGACCAAGCCCCTCAAAATTTACACGCTAAAACACTTTACATATCAAAATCCATAAACTCATCCAAGAACAATTCTCGATGGACTTATATTCAAACATCATGCAACTGCACAATTCTATGTTGTTCCTACAATATATGTGTGTGTCTCATATGCTTAGAGATGCCATACAATTCATAATTGTTATAAATATTAGGTGTGTGAATGAAAGTGTGCCGTGCCTCCTGTCAGCAGGATTGTATATTTTTAATTCAAAAGATGGCTCGATTGAAATCTGTGTAAAATGTTTTGTATTTTTATAATAGTAATAATGTCTAAACTGTGGCCTCTTGTTCTCTCTGCTAGTGCTGGAGAACAAGGAGATCATAGATGACCCATGATTTACGATAAGAAGAAAATAGGGCCACCTCCTAATTGGCTAGAACGCATCCGGGAGGTTGGACAAACTTTGAGTTTAAAATCTTAGACCCGGGAAACCCCTTTACACCTCTCTTGTGTTCTCGTTCTCTTGCTCTTGTGCTCTCTCTGGTTCTCTGGGGCTCTTGCCCTCTGCTCTCTGGTGCTCTTGCTCCCTCCCTCGGAAAAGGTCTCGGCAGAACAAGTCGGGTGGAGCAGACGATGGTTATAGTAACCATGTAGACGCAGAGACAATGACCCAACTCAAAATCAGGGTTTAAAACATCTTCATTCAAGCAATCTCAACTCGCCTCACTTTCCTTTCTTTTCCTTTGTTTTCTTTTCGTTAAAAGTCTCGGCAAAACTTAAAAAAGTTAAGTTTTGCTGTAAAGTTTCGTTTAAAGGTTTCGACTGCAACGCGCTTCCACCTTCAAAGACTTTCACCTGTTACGATCCTCGGTATTTGTTTTGTGTGGGTTGTTGGTGTTCTGTCTGTGTATGTGTCCAGGAGTGATTGCAGCTGGAGTGCCCTGATTGGTGGATCTACTGATGCACTGCATTTAAAAGGGCGGCGCTCACTGAAGATGGGGAGCTCATTCGGGCGTTGGCCTCGTGGCGTTAGGAGCTCCGGATTCCTCCTCCCGTCGACAGATCCCAAACCCTTCGACTTTATGATTATGTGTTACTGATGATTTACTACGACTTTGTTTGTATGATTTAGGAGCGTCCTGCCATTTAATTTGACTTCGTTTGCGATTTGTTTATTTATAGGGAGTTAGGGAAGTTACTTTGTAATTTGATTTACTCCCTGATTAGGTAATTTATGTATGTTTGTTTATAAGTTTATTTTGTTTATTATTTTGGCCTTGGGGCACCCTGAAGCCATTACTCCTTAATTTAATCATTTCTTTCCATTATAAAAATAAATTATATTTTTATTAGAACCTAGTTTTGTGTCTTTGGTCAGCCGGGGCTGGTTTCCTTTTAACATCAATAAACTCCACGTCCAACCGTCTTTATAATACGGGACGTAACAAATGGGGGCTCGTCCTTTCGTAACGAATTCGGACACGTTATGGTAACAAGTTCGTCCTATGGTATGTATACATCTCTTTTTCTCCTTTTGCTGGTGCAGACGTTTTATTGGCAGTTTTTTCTTGAAAATCGGGGAAAGGGATATAGAATGGATTTTAGTATTGATGCGTTTCGACAAAAACCTTCGCGTGAAGGGTTAGAATTGTGTCGTAAAGAGGATTTGTATTTGATTGCTGATTATTATGACATTTCTGTAGTAAAATCAACTCGTAAAAAAGAAGTGCGGGACGTAATACAGGATGCTTTGATACGACAGGGTGTCTTAACAGCAGTTAAAAATCCTGAAATTGAGGGTAGGGAGATGGGGGAAAGCGAAAGGGATGAAGAGCAGGCTTCGAGCAGTAAACCGGTGCTTCATTCACTTAGTGGGGTAGATACGGAAGATTTAAAACTCGCTATCCAATTAAAACAACTCAATTTGGAAATTAAACGTCAAGAACATACTACCCAACTCTTGCGCTTTAGACAATGTGAATTGGAGACACAGGCTGGTCGACCGCTTGGTGAGGCTAAACCAACGCTACCTGCTGTTGTTCGAACTAGTCTGAGTTTAAATCGTGCGTCTGATTCATCGTTGCCTATGCCTTCTGTAAATTCGGATTTTGACATTAGTAGACAAATCAACCTCGTGCCACCGTTTCGGGAGGCCGAGGTTGATTCATATTTTGGTGCGTTTGAACGCGTCGCCGCTGCTTTGCGCTGGCCGAAAGAAGTCTGGCCTCTTTTGTTGCAATGTCGTTTAACTGGAAAGGCTCAGGAAGTCTGTTCCGCTTTGTCCCTTAACGACAGTTTAGATTATGAAAAAGTAAAAACCGCTGTGTTGAGAGAGCCTATGAGCTTGTCCCCGAGGCTTATCGCCAAAAGTTCCGTTTGCATGTGAAAACTGCCAATCAAACGTTCGTTGAGTATGCGCGTGAGAAAAGCGCACTTTTTGATAAATGGTGTCAGGCCAACAAAACGACAAATTTTAATGAGCTTCGTAAACTCGTTTTGATTGAAGAGTTTAAAAATTCGTTGCCCGATAAAATTGTGGTGTACTTGAATGAGCAAAAAGTTGTGACCCTTGCGGAGGCCGCTGTGTGTGCTGACGAATTTGTATTAACGCACAAAAACGTATTCGTGGCACCTGCTCGTCAAGAAACATCAAATTTTGCGAGTTCTGAGAGAACTGTAAAACCAGTTAAACTCTTGAAAACATCAGTGCAACCTGATGATCGTGAGTGTTTTTATTGTCACGAAGCGGGTCATTTGATTGCTGTATGTCCTGTTTTGAAAAAGAAAAATAGGACTCAACAGCATAAAGGAGTTGGTTTCGTACAAACTATTACTAAACCGTCGAAGCCAGAAATTGATGCAATTTTTGAACCTTTTATTGGTCGAGGAATGATTTCCTTAAGTGATCTGGAAAATGATCAAGTGCCTGTTGCTATGTTGCGTGATACAGGTTCAGCGCAGTCGTTTATTTTGAAAAGTTCGTTGCCATTTTCGGAGAAAACGTACTGTGGTTCGGA
The DNA here is from genome assembly GCF_029890125.1 of Rhinichthys klamathensis goyatoka. Lineage (NCBI taxonomy): Eukaryota > Metazoa > Chordata > Actinopteri > Cypriniformes > Leuciscidae > Rhinichthys > Rhinichthys klamathensis. Next base: position 894,146 of record NW_026606808.1, read on the forward strand.
TGTATTAGTGCAGGGAATTGCAATGCAGGTGGAAAAGGTTCCCTTGCATAAAATATATATTCGATCTGAGTGGGTAACTGGTTTCGTAAAGGTGGCTGTTCGTGCTCAATTACCTATAAATGGCGTAATTCTGATAATTGGAAATGACTTGGCAGGTGGAAAAGTTTTCCCTCTTCCTGAGGTCATTGAGAATCCGTTAGATGAAACATCCGTTGTGTGTAAGCCAGATGCGGTAGATTTGTCTGTGTTTCCTGCCTGCGTGATTACTCGGGCTCAATCACAAAAATTTCCCACTGTAGTTGATCTTTCTGACACTTTTCTTGTTGATGAAAACGTGACTGATTCTGGTCCATTACTGTCTGAGTCCGCGTTGAAACCGCTGTCCATTAGCAGTGGTGCTGAATTTGGTTCCGCTGACCTGTTGCTTTCAGTAGATCGGGCATTATTAGCTGCCGAGCAAAAACAAGATCAGTCGCTCGAAGTTTGCCGAGATGCTGCTGTAAGTTCAGAACAAATTGTGAAAAAGCAAATTGGTTATTATGATATGGATGGAGTATTAATGCGGAAATGGACACCTTCCGTGTCTGATAATTCAGGTTGGGACACATTGTATCAGTTCCCAAATGTTTTCGAGAACAAGTGTTAAGTGTGGCACATGCTGGACATTTAGGTGTGGCTAAAACGCTTTATCGAGTTTTGCGTTATTTCTTTTGGCCTAAGATTAAGTCGGATGTCACAAAATATTGTAGATCATGTCATACTTGTCAGATGGTTGGGAAGACCAGGTTATTTCCCCAGCACCTCTTAAGCCAATTCCTGCCATCGGAGAACCATTTGAGCGCATAATATTAGACTGTGTCGGGCCGCTGCCAAAAACAAAAGCAGGTCATACTTACTTGCTTACGCTTATGTGCACAGCAACTCGTTATCCTGAGGCGATACCACTTCGTTCGTTGAGAGCTAAAGCCATTGTGAAAGCTTTAATTGTGTTCTTTTCTACTTTTGGCCTTCCGAGAATTGTTCAGACGGACCAAAGAACAAATTTTATGTCCCGGTTGTTTAATCAAGTTTTGTCCCAGTTGAAGGTTAAACACATCATTTCCAGCGCTTATCATCCTGAGTCTCAGGGGGCACTGGAACAATTCCATCAAACTTTGAAAACTATGTTACGCACTTACTGTGTTGATTCGGAAAAAGAATGGGACGAAGGATTACCGTTGCTGTTGTTCTCTGTACGTGAGACCATACAGGAATCTTTGGGGTTTAGTCCCGCAGAGTTAGTTTTTGGGCATACGGTGCATGGTCCCCTTAAACTGCTTAAAGAAAACTGGTTGTCTGAAACAAAGCCATCTTGCAATCTTTTGGTTTATGTAAGCTCGTTTCGAGAACGTCTGCATAAAGCTCGAGATTTGGCTCGGTCAGCTTTAATAAAGACTCAAATCAAGATGAAGGAGTGTTTTGACAAGAAGGCAGTCGTTCGTTCTTTTGTGAAAGGTGACAAGGTTCTTGTTTTGTTACCACTTCCTGGCTCTTCGCTGCAAGCAAAGTTTTCAGGACCTTACATCGTGGAGCGAAAGCTCAGTGATACTGACTATATTATATGTACCCATGATCGACAGAGGAAAACCCGTGTGTGCCACATTAACATGTTGAAGCATTATGTTGTCCGTGGTGAATCAAGGGAGTTAAAGAGCTCTCCTGTTCCAGTTGCTTCATTGTCTGTGGTACCACCTTCCTGTGGAGATGAAGACGGGTTAAATCTACGGAGTATGCCAGTGTCTGGTGTCAGATTGAATAACTCTGAAATTTTGTCCGATCTCAATTCTCACTTATGTCATTTAACAGTGAATCAACGATCTGATATTAGGAGTTTGATCCAGTCTTTTCTAGGACTGTTTTCAGATGTAAATACGCAGACAAATGTTATTCAGCATGATATTGAAGTGAATGATCATCCAACTATTAAGCAACATGCGTATCGAGTTAATCCTGTGAGACGTAAAATTATCGAGTCTGAAGTGAAATATCTACTGGAAAATGATTTTGCTGTTCCGAGCACAAGTGCTTGGAGCTCGCCTTGTCTACTTGTTCCGAAATCTGATGGAACCCATCGATTCTGTACGGATTACCGTAAGGTAAATGCGATCACGAAACCTGATTCATTTCCACTACCATTAATGGAAGATTGTGTGGATAGCGTAGGATCGGCTCAGTTTGTTACAAAGCTCGATCTTTTGAAAGGGTATTGGCAAGTTCCCCTAACTGAACGTGCAGCCGAAATATCTGCTTTTGTCACGCCTGACAACTTCCTGAATTATACTGTGATGGCTTTCGGACTTCGGAACGCGCCGGTGACTTTCCAGAGACTAATGCACATCATATTAGCTGATGTTAAGAACTGTAAAGCATATTTGGATGATATTGTGGTGTATTCGGCTAGCTGGAAAGAACATATAGCCACCTTATTCACTGTTTTTACGCGCTTGCTAAATGCTTCCCTCACGTTGAATTTGTCCAAGTGTGAGTTTGCCAAGGCAACTATTATGTATTTGGGAAAACGGGTTGGACAGGGACAAGTACGTCCTGCAGTCCAGAAAGTACAGGGAATTGTTGGTTTTCCTGCGCCTGAAACCAAGCGTGACCTTCGCCGTTTTCTAGGAATGGCTGGTTATTATAGAGCATTTTGCCGAAATTTCTCTAATGTGGCTCTACCATTACCTAATCTGCTCCGTGCTTCACACAAGTTCTTGTGGTCTGAGGATTGTCAACATGCTTTTGAAGCTGTAAAAAGTCTGTTGTGTAGTGACCCAGTGTTGGCTGCCCCGGATTATTCACGTCCGTTTAAACTTGATGTTGATGCTAGTGCTACCGGAGCTGGAGCAGTTCTCTTACAGGATGATATCCATGCAGTTGAGCATCCAGTAGCCTACTTTTCGAAAAAGTTCTTGCCATAACAGTTACACTATAGTACTATTGAAAAAGAAGCACTCGCTTTACTGTTGGCGTTACAGCATTTTGAAGTGTATGTGGGATCAAGTCCTATTCCCGTGCTCGTCTTTACTGATCATAATCCACTCGTATTTTTGTCTCGAATGCGCAATGCAAATCAACGGATTATGCGCTGGTCCTTGTTTATTCAAGATTTTAATCTTGAGATTCGTTATAAAAAGGGCAAGGACAATGTTTTAGCAGATACCTTATCTCGTTCTTTTGGTTGTGTTTAAAAAAATTATTTATTAAATTTTTTTTTGTGTGTGGGGGTGTTACGATCCTCGGTATTTGTTTTGTGTGGGTTGTTGGTGTTCTGTCTGTGTATGTGTCCAGGAGTGATTGCAGCTGGAGTGCCCTGATTGGTGGATCTACTGATGCACCGCATTTAAAAGGGCGGCGCTCACTGAAGATGGGGAGCTCATTCGGGCGTTGGCCTCGTGGCGTTAGGAGCTCCGGATTCCTCCTCCCGTCAACAGATCCCAAACCCTTCGACTTTATGATTATGTGTTACTGATGATTTACTTCGACTTTGTTTGTATGATTTAGGAGCGTCCTGCCATTTAATTTGACTTCGTTTGCGATTTGTTTATTTATAGGGAGTTAGGGAAGTTACTTTGTAATTTGATTTACTCCCTGATTAGGTAATTTATGTATGTTTGTTTATAAGTTTATTTTGTTTATTATTTTGGCCTTGGGGCACCCTGAAGCCATTACTCCTTAATTTAATCATTTCTTTCCATTATAAAAATAAATTATATTTTTATTGGAACCTAGTTTTGTGTCTTTGGTGATCTGTCGGCCGGGGCTGGTTTCCTTTTAACATCAATAAACTCCACGTCCAACCGTCTTTATAATACGGGACGTAACACATCCGTCCGCCAACACACCACGTGATTGGCTGCCCAAGATCTAGCAGGCACGAGGAGACCGCTAGCCAAGCAACGGACCCGGGAAACCCCTTTACACCGACAAAAGGGAACCCCCAAAGCAAACTGAAGACAAGCAAGTAGCCTTCAGACTCTTAACTGAACTGGTGCATTAATATAAAATTGAATAACCTGCCTCAGAAACGATAGAAGGGTTAAATCGATGATTGATGGTTCGTTCAGGTCATGTCTTTTAAGTGCATTTAGAAACTTGGGATCTCACTATCTGACTCCTAAAACTCATTCTTCCTCACTCTCTGTCTTTCTGCAACTCGTATGAATGTGTGTGTGTGTGTGTTAGATACAGTATTAGTTTTATGTGTTAGTCTTATAATCAATAAGGTATTGTTTGTGTGTGTTAGATATTAGTTTTATGTGTTAGTCATAGGCTTATAATCAAAGTATTGTTTGTATTTGAAAAGAGAAGCATTACTTGTTGTGTTATGTGCAGAGCCGGACAGTAACGGAGTACATTTACTTGAGTACAGTACTTAAGTACAATTTTGAGGGATCTGTACTTTACTCGAGTATCATTTTTGGGGAGTACTTATGACTTTACTCAAGTACATTTGAGAGGCAAATATTGTACTCTTTACTCCAATACATTTCTATCCATAACCGTGAGTACCCGAGTAAAAAAAAAAAAAAGTAAAAAGAAAAAGAAAAATCTCGGAAACCCTCAATTTGTTGTTTCCCTCTCAAACGTGATTGGATTGTGCAGGCGCCACTGATTGGGACAGCCTATCAGCAATCACTTCCAGCTTTCCGCCAAAGTCAACTCCATGGTCAGATTTTATATTACACATTAATGTAAGCCAAGCATTTGGTTTGATGTTCTTGAGTATGTGGTGTGTTTAACACAGATGTGGCAGTGGCGTAGCCACGAGGGATTTCTGATTTCTTAAAAAAAAAACTTTAGGAGGCAAAATATATTTTTACTGATTATGTGAATTACACTGCGCAAACCAAAGTAGGCTACTACCCAGCGAATGAAGAAGGGTTGGCGCTCAGTCTCCACAGTACATAAAATATTAATTTTGTTTTATTTTATTTTTCGGGTTTGCATTTATGAGGAAAAAACAATGTTATGGACGTGTTCTCCGTTAAGGACGTGAGCGCTCTGAAAGCGGCATACAAAATGCTTTAAAACTTTCACAGAGACATCAAACAGAAAACACAAAACCTTTCTTTAACCTGAATTTCGTTTTGCATTAATTGTATCTTAATTTTAATCAATGTTTCATCAACCAATTGCCTGGGTTTAATAAATAAGAAGTAAATAGCAGACGATAGATAAGAAACGGAGGCGCCGGCACGTGAACTGGATCTCGTCTCATAAATGAACCGAAACTCAGTGTATAAGGTAGCCTACTTGCCTCTCACAGACATGTCTACTTTTAAACAGAAAAATTCAAAACGAAAGAAAACAGACTACAGACTGCTCTCTGCTTATGTAATCCGTATGAAATGTGCATTTCTCTCTGGCGCGTTCACTACTGAAGATCGCGAGTCAGCATCGTCAACTTCATCTTAGCCGACACTGACAAAGAAAACACTTGTTTATTAACAAGTGTTTATTAATAAACAATTAAAATATCTCCTTGCTATATTTTACATATTCATAATCATTCCTTTTGCCGGTTCTTTGTGACAGCTTTTAGGTGCTTTATTGGCAGCGCCACCCTTACATGTGGTGTGTGTGTGTGTGTGTGTGTGTTGTCCCCGCATTTAAGATGGGACCCCCCATAAATTTAATTTAATTAAATAAAGCAACATGGTAAAAAGATGAAAATGACTTGATTTTACTTTCAATTCCTTTTACATTCTCCAAGGTATTAACATTAACATTTTTCATAACTCCATGTAGGACGTTTCTGTGCATAAATGTAAGCACTGTGGCAGTAGATTAGTAATGCAATATTTAGAAAATTTACTCTTGTACTCTTGATACTCAAGTACTTTTAAAAACAAGTACTTTAGTACTTTTACTTAAGTAGACATCTGAATGTAGTACTTTTACTTGTACTTGAGTAAAATTTAGCAAGGGGTATCTGTACTTTTACTCAAGTAACAAAGCTCTGTACTCTGTCCGCCTCTGGTTATGTGCTTTCGAATTTATTGTCTTGAACTGCGATCTAAGCTACATATGCTTTTACCCTTGAATTATTTATTAATTTAGCTGTTAGCTGGGAATTAGTCTTTCTTGGCCAGGAAGATATTATATTTCCTAGTATTAATAATTGTTTATGCTTTCCGTTCATTGGATGAACTGATAAAATGATCATACTATTGATTCTGCTACAGTAAATTCTGAAAATAATTAAATTATTAATTATTGATCATAATCCGTTATGAATAATAATTAGTTATATTTATACGGGCGTATAAACACTACAACGTGACAATTACTTACTTTTCTCATGTAGGCTGAACTTGCTTGTTTGTTTTTATTACAAAAACAAATAAATGAAAACAGAAATGTGATGTTTAATCAAAGTCATTTTTGCCTATATGTGAATTGGATCATCAAAGGTCAGCAGTAAAGACATTGGTTAATAAATTGAGATTAAATGCACAAAGAATATTTGTGTAATTTAACATAATTAATTATTTCAGTTTTGCATAATATTCTGAGTTTGCGTTTCACAGTTTTGATTCATTTTGAGGAATTCCGAATCTGTTTTGTGTAAGTGAGATGGTCTAGAACTAACCATCATGTTCACATACAACGCCTCTGCGCTTACTCCTGTTTTCTCTCAACATGGGGACAGGAAAGGAGTCAGTCAATAACTTGCTTTACTTATTTGAAAAAGTAACTTGGATATTTGTTGTAAATTTGAATGTAATGTGTTTCTTTAGGTACTTGGTTATAGTAATCTGATTACAAAACTTGCATGCGTTACCCCTAACACTGATCGTATATTGATCCGTCCTATATGGGGCATAGCCTTCGTGTTGTTTTATTCTTTTATTCTTGTGTTATTGTGTACTTTTATGTTTTATATTTCAATAGAAAAACTGTAACCACAGAAATTATGCCTGTCATTGTGGAAAACAATTTCTTCATTGCTTCCATTATCTGTGCTTAACTGGGAAGACAGTGCCACCTTCTGGTCAGAAGTATTTAAATGTTCTTGTGAAATGTTTAAGAGTTCAAAATGCTTAAGTTCTTCAGTTCGTCTGTCTTTCTCATCTTGGTCTGTCTCATGGCAGCTGGTCGAGCACAGTGTGTAAAGCTCTCGTACTCTGAAGGTTTTGTGTTGAAACATTACTGAACTCTGTCTTAAAATGGCACGCCTGTTGATTTCTGAGTCTTTGCATTGTGCCACTAATATGTAGCTATTTTTAGCATCATTTAACAGGCTGTCTTCCCAAAATCCTGTGCCTTCAGTAGAGTTCAGTACTTCAGTAAAGTGTCCTCGAGCAGTTGAAGGACCTTTCTTCCATTTCTCTTAACTTGATTTCATGTTTCCAGTTCATGGGAGACAAATGAACACCCAAACACCCTTCCTGGTTCATTCTTTGCTTTATTTTGGCTAAAGATGACAACTGACTTGTCATTTATCAAAAATTATTTTAGAAAAGAGAAAGGAAATAACATCAGCAGTGTCAAAATGTCTTTGAAAGAGGTAGTAGAAATGACACCCTTTGGCAGGGGTTCTCAGGGTTCACTTTCCTGCATAGTTTAGCTCTTCAACCCTTATCAAACACACTTGAACAAGATAATCAATCTTCAGGATTGCTACGTACGTTCACACCATGTCATAACGTGTAGTTACAACTTGCAAACTCTGAATTCTCGGAGAGCTCCGACTTGTACCACCTGACCACTGCAGATTAATTTGGACTTTGACCTCTTAAAATGATGTTTAAACCTGATGGTTATTGGTAATGTTATGGTTATTGTTCTTGGTGTGAAAGCGATTAGAGAGAGAGAGAGAGAGAGAGAGAGAGAGAGAGAGAGAGAGAGAGAGAGAGAGAGAGAGAGAGAGAGAGAGAGAGAGAGAGAGATACACAGCTATCAGGTAAAACAAACAGGTTACTTTTGTAAAATGAATTAAACTGAACCTTTAGCTACAGAAATTTTGCATCTCAGCAAGGTTTGCTGGATGAGTGGATATCCATCCAATAGGAAATCAGCTGTGTGTGGCTGTCTGTAAGTATTGCTATTAGTCCAGAATAGTAACAGCGATTGAATTGTGGCGGCGGTTTGACGACAAACTGCCTGATATTTGGTGGTTTCTTAGGAGTAATTCCCAAATGCTTCAAGCACATGCCCAGATATGCGTCCTCAATAAAAATAGGTCTAATATGCCTCGAGACTTGTAGGATCTTCTCCGGCAAGTCCATAGAAAAGATATAACACATTCCCAGAGGATATGGAGGATATCTGGATTTAGGATACACATCGTGAGGAACATAAAACTTGTTGGATGGATCTCTCAAGACACTGTTGCCAGACAATACTAGGCCGGTAATGTAGTTATGTTGTAGTTTTTTCAGACTCACAAGCATGTTTATCAGGTTGTTCATGTTGAGGAGCACGTCTGCGTCCACTTTCGCCGCGTAGGACGCCTGTTGACACTTTTTGCTGAGCCATTCCATCATGACCATGGTTTTAATGGTCAGATTCCTGTAGGAATCCTGGAAGTTGCTCTGCAGAAGGTCTTGGTACTGCTGGCTCTCATTCTGGAGTTGCTCCTGCAGTGTTTCGTTACCACTTCGCGAGCCCAGAAGAAACAGAACCAGCACCACTCTGTCCCGGACGAGCTTCTCGCTGCCCCACGTTATCCTGATGGCTTTACGTGCCTCGAAGTTCTCCGGAGCCACAGGAATGATAACCACCACAAAGGGCTTTTGTTGCTCACACTTCTCTGGCTGGTCGAGGATAAATCTGTAATTTTGAGCAACATGGTAGTTCCCTATGTGTTTCGCCACCGTCTCCCCCTTTCTTCTTTCGAGGGTAGAAGCAGTGAAATACAGCAATAAAACATTAAGTAGGATGAGGAGACCAACCAGTAGCCAACTCTTACAGAACATCTGAACGAGGCTGAAAATAAAATAAAGTTTTTGTTTAAAAATGTGTTTTATTTCTAGCCTGAATTTCTGATTTGTTCAATTCGTCCCAAAAAATTGGAGGAAAAATTATTTGTCAATGCTTTTGCGTTCTCTCGCAAATGTTTCGCAAAGTTTCTCAGCAGAATACAAAAGTTTTGTGAGGAAACGTAAAGTTTTTCAGAGAAACACAAAGGTTTTGAAAGGGAACATAAATGTTTTGCGAGTGAATGCAAAGTTTCTCAGGGGAATGCAAAAGTTTTGTGAGCGAACACCAAAGCATAGAAATATATTTTTTCCTCCCATCTCATAATTTTTCCATCATGTCCCTTTAGCAGCTCCATAAATTTGAATTTAATCTTTAAAGGAATAGTTCAGACAAAGGATGGGGATGTGACGACAGAATGTTTTTAGGTGAATCCATCCTATTTTAGGTGAACTGTCCCTTTAAATGTAAAGATTTCATTAAGTGGGTCATTGTTGCACGGTTGATAAAATGCAAAAACACTGTGGTTCTTTTGCGCTTAGATGCTCAAAGGCTCTTCAGCAAAATCATATTAAATTTCCCTGATGCAAATTCAGTACTTTCTCCTCTCTAAAAACCTGAGATGCAATTAACTCTAAGATGCTTAAAGCCAAAATCAAATCTGTAAAGTGTTCGCACATACCTTATCTTGTCTTGAGAGTAACAGCGATACTGGACATGTGTCCTCAGAGTCGCTGTATCCGGTTTGCTCCTCCTCTTGTTCTTTTTCCTGACCTATTGTATCCTTTAAAAACCACCTGGTGAGGCTGTCAAGGTGTAACAGTGAGCTTGCGAAGATCTAGAATCATTTTGCTACTCAAAAGAATCATGTTACCACCCGGCTCTCAGTCATTCTCCTCTGTCGAAAAGTGTTTTCCATTGTGTTTCTGATGCCAACTGTTACTTAAAATAGCTCCTAATATTTGAGATGGTTCTAAATACAGTGTCTTTTAATGTCTAAATGTTTTGATGATCTAAGGCATTATGATAGGCTACTCTGGAAGCTGCTGCCTCACCTTACCAATATATTTGCATGGCATGCAAAGCACAAGACGAAGGTTCCAACATGACCGTGTCAACATTTGAGTTGTAAAGTATTGAAAGAAACAACATTCAAAGTCCTGAATATGAAACATAAGCTGGTTGTCACAGGTGGCTATATCAAAGAAGCGCCCGATAATAGAGAAATCCAGGAAATCGTTTTTTTAATCCAAACACTCAGAAACAGGCAGGGGAAACTCAGAAAACACCCACTTTTGTGTATACCTGCGTGTAAACACTGGTGCCTTTTTTATTATTATTAATTTACTTGATCAATATTGGAATATTGGAAATTTTTCCGCTCCCTTCCAAAAGGGAACTCGCGCTGCGTCCCCTAGGGGTCGTTAAGGGGAATGCCTCTGGCATGACTGGTGTCTGAAGCATGAGTCTAAAATCGACAATGAACTTGACATTGGCAGGTTGCAGCCTATGACATCATCACCGCTGCGACCGTGAGTATAAAAGGGCACCTGTGAAATACGTCATCCTCTTTCTTGTCTTCAGGATACCTGTTTGTTTGAACGTGTGTCTAAACAAGTAAAGGGGATTATGGCTAGGCTAGCACTGGCGGCTGGCGCTAAGTCTTTCAGGCAGTGTGTGCATCCGAGTCAGCGTTTTCTGACACCCGATGACACACACAATATATGTATGTCATTTGCATGGGCGAGGAGCATGCACTCTCAGTGCTTGAGGGGGCTGTTTGCGTACACTGTGATTGCTTCTTCTCTGTGTAGAAATGTCAAACTTCAGACTTCATACGTCCCGACCCTCACGTCTGTATCTTTTCTCGAGGAAATCCTATCTCTCTGACTTACTTTCTCCTTATATTCCCCCTCGAACTCTCTGATCTTCTGGCTGTGATCTCCTATGTGAGCGGAGATTTCGTCTATCGTCTATGGGTGGCAGGTCTTTCTCTGTTATGGCCCCTAAGCTATGGAACTCTCTTCCGTTGGCTTTCAGGACAACAACCACGTTGCACGAATTTAAGTATAAACTCAAAACACACTTGTTTAACCAGTATTTCAGGCATGAAAATGTTAATTTGACATAACACAGTCACAATGTTAACTTGGGCTCCAATAATTTTGCATCTTTACTCCAACTGCCCACTAGGCTGTCTGTAATTAATGTTTGTTGTCTCTGTTTTTATGTTTGTATTGCAAATGTAATGCGACTTGCAACTGCAATCGCTCATTACTTGGACTGGACAAATGTCCATTGTCCGTTTATGTGTAAACTGCTTGTTATTTACTGTCATTGTGAAGCGTCCTTGAGCTTGGGAAAGGCGCTATATAAATTAAACTTATTATTATTATTATTAAATCGGGACAGCCATCTGTGCCTCGCGGTTCAGGACCTGCTTCGGCTGAGGCGAGTAGGAAACTGAAGTCGTGGAGCTCGCAGATGGAGCTCGCGGATGAACTTGAAGGGAGTGGATTCTGGAATCCACTGCTGCTTCATTGATAATGAGTGATTATAATCAAGGTATTAAGCAATATTTTTCCTTCCAAATATCAAATGAGTTGAATGACTTCTCTGGGCTTATGAGATTTTACTTAGCTATAGAAGTTACCAGTGTAATTACCTGAAATGTTCTTTTCATGTATTGTTTAATATCTGAGAGGTGACTGAGGGTCTGGTCGAAGCCAGGAAGGCAGTAACAGTGCTGGCTCATTTAGCCCGCCTTCCAGTAATTAAATATGTGCTCCTTTTGTTTGAGAAAGGTATTCAACAAGTGTTAAAACCTATATATGTTCTTCTAGCTCACTATGACAGCTATAGGTCACAAGGGTCATTGGAACCAATAGTTTAAGTGACCATTTCTTAGTTAAAGCATTTACTTTACGGTTCTATATTACATTGTCCCCTCACTAAGAGAAAGAACATGTTATCTGGATGTTTTGGGAAGAGTCTCCTGTTTAGAGGCCGACCAAATCCAACCTTGAAGAAGCTGTGTGTGTGTGTGTGTGTGTGTGTGTGTGTGTGTGTGTGCGCGTGTGTGTCTGTGTGTTAGTATTCTTGGTTACAGGTTAAGGAACAAGTGACATTATTGGATACTGACTGACTTGTTTTTTTCGACATGCTGGCGCCTAGACACCCCGGAGGGCCACTCGTGCCTAACTTAGGGTCCTGGTGGCAGCCGTACAGACTATGGAGATGTGCTACTGCCTATCAGTCCATGTGTGGAAATTTACTATGTTTATCTATTTCTTAGCCAATCAGAATCTTTCAACCTGAAGTAAGGATGTGGCTTAGACCTTGGTGAAGGGTATAATTGCTGTGATCTTTGTAACTGTAAGAGGAGCAGCCTACGAACTCTTTGTGAGTCATAAAGCTGACTCCTGCTTGATGAAACTACAAACTATCTTCAGTAAAACAATTCTTCAATTTATTATAATTCTGACTCTTGTCTTCAATTGACTGCACATCTAACTCCTGGTCTGAATTAATCATATCTGGTCCTTGGGTCTTTAACTGTAAATTCCCAAACAAACTCGAGAAAGGTATGAATATTTCTCATTCATCGGCGACTGACGAGAGCGAGCGTGCTCCTGGCTTCGAGCCATGACGAGCAGGACGAGGCTGATGAGATCAATGATGCTTCCGAGCGCTCTGTGTTGGAAAATTTAAACTATATATATTAAACTAACCAGGTTAGACTAACATCTAACCTAATTTAACATCTAACATTTGAACAGAATGTACTGTACGAAACCAATGGAAAACGTGTGACTTTGAGTGTGTGCGTGTGTGTGTATAAATAACCTAATTTGGGAAATGAAACTAGACAGGTGTCTAAATTCGAAACTAAAAACAGAGTTTGGTTACCTAGTAACCAAAGGGCTTGTCAATGAAGAACCAATCAAATTAAGTAATGTTTCATGTCATTTTTGCCATACCTCCTTATTCTATAAAACTGTTGTATTTGTGTTTACTCGGGGGATTCTCAATGGGATTTGTCTGAGATCCACCGGCCATGCTTATTGCTTCTTTTTGGGAAATTCTCTGAGAACTGCTCGAGACTCCCGGCCGTAATAAAGAACATTTAAAGGACAATTACTCAAGTCTGTCTGTCATTAAAGCTGCGCAGCAAGAGAACAAGTTAGAATTATTGGCTCTGGACGCTGTAGTCGACTGGAGACTCGCTGGAGATTTAGACGGATGCTGTAGTCGACTGGAGACTCGCTGAAGTATAGTTAGGGAGCGGATGCTGTAGTCGACTGGAGACTCGCTGATGTATAGTTAGGGAGCGGATGCTGTAGTCGACTGGAGACTCGCTGATGTATAGTTAGGGAGCGGATGCTGTAGTCGACTGGAGACTCGCTGATGTATAGTCAGGGAGCGGATGCTGTAGTCGACTGGAGACTCGCTGAAGTATAGTCAGGGAGCGGATGCTGTAGTCGACTGGAGACTCGCTGAAGTATAGTCAGGGAGCGGATGCTGTAGTCGACTGGAGACTCGCTGAAGTATAGCTAGGGAGCGGATGCTGTAGTCGACTGGAGACTCGCTGAAGTATAGTTAGGGAGCGGATGCTGTAGTCGACTGGAGACTCGCTGAAGTATAGTCAGGGAGCGGATGCTGTAGTCGACTGGAGACTCGCTGAAGTATAGTCAGGGAGCGGATGCTGTAGTCGACTGGAGACTCGCTGAAGTATAGTTAGGGAGCGGATGCTGTAGTCGACTGGAGACTCGCTGATGTATAGTTAGGGAGCGGATGCTGTAGTCGACTGGAGACTCGCTGATGTATAGTTAGGGAGCGGATGCTGTAGTCGACTGGAGACTCGCTGATGTATAGTTAGGGAGCGGATGCTGTAGTCCACTGGAGACTCGCTGAAGTATAGTCAGGGAGCGGATGCTGTAGTCGACTGGAGACTCGCTGAAGTATAGTCAGGGAGCGGATGCTGTAGTCGACTGGAGACTCGCTGAAGTATAGCTAGGGAGCGGATGCTGTAGTCGACTGGAGACTCGCTGAAGTATAGTTAGGGAGCGGATGCTGTAGTCGTCTGGAGACTCGCTGAAGTATAGTTAGGGAGCGGATGCTGTAGTCGACTGGAGACTCGTTGAAGTATAGTTAGGGAGTGGATGCTGTAGTCGACTGGAGACTCGCTGATGTATAGTTAGGGAGCGGATGCTGTAGTCGACTGGAGACTCGCTGATGTATAGTCAGGGAGCGGATGCTGTAGTCGACTGGAGACTCGCTGAAGTATAGTTAGGGAGCGGATGCTGTAGTCGACTGGAGACTCGCTGATATATAGTTAGGGAGCGGATGCTGTAGTCGACTGGAGACTCGCTGAAGTATAGTTAGGGAGCGGATGCTGTAGTCGACTGGAGACTTGCTAAAGTATAGTTAGGGAGCGGATGCTGTAGTCGACTGGAGACTCGCTGAAGTATAGCTAGGGAGCGGATGCTGTAGTCGACTGGAGACTCGCTGAAGTATAGCTAGGGAGCGGATGCTGTAGTCGACTGGAGACTCGCTGATGTATAGTTAGGAAGCGGATGCTGTAGTCGACTGGAGACTCGCTGATGTATAGTTAGGGAGCGGATGCTGTAGTCGACTGGAGACTCGCTGAAGTATAGTTAGGGAGCGGATGCTGTAGTCGACTGGAGACTCGCTGAAGTATAGTTAGGGAGCGGATGCTGTACTGCCGTGCAAAGGCAAAAGACCGTAACTTCGTGTTTGGTCGAAAATTAGTTTTTTATATTTTTGGCACATTCAAGACCCCCTTTATCATGTGGATAAGTATCTTGAGTCAATTCCGTCGTTTTTTCGAGAAAATAATGGGTTGTCTTAACAGTAACTTCCAAAAGCCCGTGAGAAACCAAGGCAGAACACCATAACACCAGTTACCGCTCTTTGGCTTTGTTTTGGAACGCTCATTTTGAGTTACGGTACTCTGCCTTTGTTTAGCCGCGCGTCAATATGAAGTTACGGTGCTGGCGTTCTATCAAATATGCTACCTTTCAGATTGTACGGTGTTCTGCCTTTGTTTTGCTCTCCATTAAAATCTCCGAAATTACGATGTAGCCTGTGTACTTTGTACAGCTGCCATCAGTCCCTGTAACTTCTGATGTCCTCAGAGCTTTGTCCAGCACAAATGCGGTCAGAACATTTAGTATGGTCTGAACCCGCTCCATATGAAAAACGTGCGATAGGCTATCCATCGCGAATGATATATGCAGAGTTGACAGAAAAAAATGTTACACACGCCGTAGCAGGTGAATACAACAAAGAACTAAATCCCCGCCTCACCCAGATCGGGTTGAAACAATCATGCATCTAGCTGGCAGAGTGCCAAAACTTCGCCGGCGCCTTCAGCTCCGCCCTGAACACAGTCGAGCCGACGCGCGACTAATATATCACAGAGTGATAATAATGAAGCAACAACGGTATATTGGTGCATACAACATAATGCAGCAAGAATTGTTGGTGCATACAACATCAGACAAGCTGTTACAAGCGGGTTGTACCTACAATCACACTGTCCGGAATAAATCCGCGGGACGAGCGAAGTGCACTGCACAATAATAGGGCAGACAGCTGAAACCACCGCTACTGAAAAGACGCAGAACACAGAAGGTTGTGCTATAAATGCATTAGTCGTCTAGGTAGTCCAGAGCGCGCTCCCCACCGAGTCTCAAGATGGAAAGCACTGCGTTCGTACTTCGTACTTTTCGTGAACGTACGAGGAGCATGACACCTTCGAACACGAATATACTATAAACGAGTCCCCGGGTCGAATGTGCGCGAGGACCTGTTTGATGATCATTTTGAACGCGCGTTTATCAAGTCTTATGCCACTCGGTACCAATTGAAGATCTTACCGCTATGGAGGTATTTTGCCATGTCTCATGTATTAATAATGCCACCAGAATGCAACCAAAGCACAGGCTAGTAATAAGTAGATGTCTATAAGTGTAAATCATACAAAATAAATGCCATGATCACTAGATTTTATACAGTTGTTACTATAATGATTTTGTTAATGGTGATCAGCAACCAAATATTGATATTGTGGAAGTTACTGCCTTTTGCCTTGGCATAACTTCTCACTTTTTGCTGACAATGCAAAGGCAGAGTGTACAGTAACTTTAAAATAGTGGTCAAAAGTCAAGTTTGAGCTCAAGATTTTTTATGTAGATAATTTTTATTACTAAAACATCTAATTGCCAGATTTACAGTGTCCTACCTATAATTAATTTGGAGGGACAACTGAAAATCTTTAAAGTCATTTTTCTCAGTTCCAAACTCTAGCGAGTTAAGGTCTTTCTCATAATTTTTTTATTTTGTAATATTTTGTAACTATTGATGTAATATTAACCCTTACTAGATAGAACTTACTAAATGTTATTTTAAGGCTATCGTTGTTATCATAGAAATGTTTGTATAGAGTGATAAAAGGCAAAATGGTCAATAAATTAGAAGTTAAGGTATTTTGCCTTTGTATGACCCATTATTGTTTTGCAGATAATGCAAAGGCAGAATACAGTAACTTCCGAATAGGGGTCAAAGGTCAAGTTTGAGCTAAATATTTTTTAATGTAGATAAATATATTCATTATGACAACTACTTGGCAAATTTTCATTGTCCTACCTATCATACAATTGGCTGGACAACAAAAAAACTTTAAAGTCATTTTTCTCAGTTTCACACTCTGGTGAGTTAAGGTCTTTTGCCTTTGTAGGGCAGTGTAGTCGACTGGAGACTCGCTGATGTGTAGTTAGGGAGCGGATACTGTAGTCGACTGGAGACTCGCTGATGTATAGTTAGGGAGCGGATGCTGTAGTCGACTGGAGACTCGCTGAAGTATAGTTAGGGAGCGGATGCTGTAGTCGACTGGAGACTCGCTGAAGTATAGTTAGGGAGCGGATGCTGTAGTCGACTGGAGACTCGCTGAAGTATAGTTAGGGAGCGGATGCTGTAGTCGACTGGAGACTCGCTGAAGTATAGTTAGGGAGCGGATGCTGTAGTCGACTGGAGACTCGCTGAAGTATAGCTAGGGAGCGGATGCTGTAGTCGACTGGAGACTCGCTGAAGTATAGCTAGGGAGCGGATACTGTAGTCGACTGGAGACTCGCTGATGTATAGTTAGGGAGCCGATGCTGTAGTCGACTGGAGACTCGCTGAAGTATAGTTCGGGAGCGGATGCTGTAGTCGACTGGAGCCTCGCTGAAGTATAGTTAGGGAGCGGATGCTGTAGTCGACTGGAGACTCGCTGATGTATAGTTAGGGAGCGGATACTGTAGTCGACTGGAGACTCGCTGATGTATAGTTAGGGAGCGGATGCTGTAGTCGACTGGAGACTCACTGATGTATAGTTAGGGAGCGGATGCTGTAGTCGACTGGAGACTCGCTGAAGTATAGTTAGGGAGCGGATGCTGTAGTCGACTGGAGACTCGCTGAAGTATAGTTAGGGAGCGGATGCTGTAGTCGACTGGAGACTCGCTGAAGTATAGTTAGGGAGCGGATGCTGTAGTCGACTGGAGACTCGCTGAAGTATAGTTAGGGAGCAGATGCTGTAGTCGACTGGAGACTCGCTGAAGTATAGTTAGGGAGCGGATGCTGTAGTCGACTGGAGACTCGCTGAAGTATAGTTAGGGAGCGGATGCTGTAATCGACTGGAGACTCGCTGAAGTATAGTTAGGGAGCGGATGCTGTAGTCGACTGGAGACTCGCTAAAGTATAGTTAGGGAGCGGATGCTGTAGTCGACTGGAGACTCGCTGAAGTATAGCTAGGGAACGGATGCTGTAGTCGACTGGAGACTCGCTGAAGTATAGCTAGGGAGCGGATGCTGTAGTAGTCGACTGGAGACTCGCTGAAGTATAGTTAGGGAGCGGATGCTGTAGTCGACTGGAGACTCGCTGAAGTATACTTAGGGAGCAGATGCTGTAGTCGACTGGAGACTCGCTGATGTATAGTTAGGGAGCGGATGCTGTAGTCGACTGGAGACTCGCTGAAGTATAGTTAGGGAGCGGATGCTGTAGTCGACTGGAGACTCGCTGATGTATAGTTAGGGAGCGGATGCTGTAGTCGACTGGAGACTCGCTGAAGTATAGTTAGGGAGCGGATGCTGTAGTCGACTGGAGACTCGCTGATGTATAGTTAGGGAGCGGATGCTGTAGTCGACTGGAGACTCGCTGATGTATAGTTAGGGAGCGGATGCTGTAGTAGTCGACTGGAGACTCGCTGATGTATAGTTAGGGAGCGGATGCTGTAGTCGACTGGAGACTCGCTGAAGTATAGCTAGGGAACGGATGCTGTAGTCGACTGGAGACTCGCTGAAGTATAGCTAGGGAGCGGATGCTGTAGTAGTCGACTGGAGACTCGCTGAAGTATAGTTAGGGAGCGGATGCTGTAGTCGACTGGAGACTCGCTGAAGTATAGTTAGGGAGCAGATGCTGTAGTCGACTGGAGACTCGCTGATGTATAGTTAGGGAGCGGATGCTGTAGTCGACTGGAGACTCGCTGAAGTATAGTTAGGGAGCGGATGCTGTAGTCGACTGGAGACTCGCTGATGTATAGTTAGGGAGCGGATGCTGTAGTCGACTGGAGACTCCCTGAAGTATAGTTAGGGAGCGGATGCTGTAGTCGACTGGAGACTCGCTGATGTATAGTTAGGGAGCGGATGCTGTAGTCGACTGGAGACTCGCTGATGTATAGTTAGGGAGCGGATGCTGTAGTAGTCGACTGGAGACTCGCTGATGTATAGTTAGGGAGCGGATGCTGTAGTCGACTGGAGACTCGCTGAAGTATAGTTAGGGAGCGGATGCTGTAGTCGACTGGAGACTCGCTGAAGTATAGTTAGGGAGCGGATGCTGTAGTCGACTGGAGACTCGCTGATATATAGTTAGGGAGCGGATGCTGTAGTCGACTGGAGACTCGCTGATGTGTGAACGTAGCTAACGTCAATTATATTTAGACACGCTAGCATATAAGTTATACTAGAATAGTTAGTCTTAGGGAGACACATCTAAAATAGTTAGGTTTGAGGATAGAAAATCCATAACAGCTCTTAGCCTGCCTGGCCCGCATATGACGAGTTACTGGAAGTAATGCCTTGCGGCGAGATTAGGTCTGCCATGGAAACGCGAGAAGCGTGAGGTACCTCGTAGCCACCTTGATGAGCGTTTTGTGTCGGGACATAACTGTCCAGCTCATTTGAGCCTTCCCTTTCTCCAAGATCTTCACACTGAGGTGGGGGGATCTTGAGGAAAGCCATATTAAGCTCGCATCCATCACACTCAAGCGAATTATGCTGATGTGAAGGGAATGCGGGAGTATGGGTTTGCGTCAATGCCTCTGATCGAAGAGACGCTAGCTAGCTATCTCGCAGTAGGCGAGGCATCCACATTGTAGCTGTTCTGTATAGGACATTGTTAGGTGTCCTCTCGCTTGGTGAGTCGTCATGTTGAGGCCCCCCTCTGTGTTTCTCCTTAACGGGAGCTTGACGGGCTACAAGCTGAGTTACTAGGCTCTACTGGAACCTCCTCTGCTGCTCTTTGATATAGTGTTGCTAGGCCTTCTCTCTTCATTTAGGCCTCTGCTCCTCTGGAGCTCCGTCCCCTTACATTTCTGAGTTGTAGGCTCCCTTTCAGCCTCCTTGGAGCTGCCTTGGGTATAGAACGTAGTTAGAGAGTCAGCTTATTGAGGCGTCCATTCTCTGAGCCAGATTTGGGCAGTAGCTCTGAGTTGTAGGCTCTACATTTTGAGCCTCCTCTGGTGAATCTAGGTTGGGCTGAGCCCCAGTTTTATTTTAGTGTCAAGTTGCTAGGTCCTCCCTGACAGGCTTTGGATGTAGCTAGACCTCCTTAAGGCCTCTGTCCCGCAATCTCGGCCTGGGTCTAAGTTGTTAGGCTCTCTGCGAGCCTACTTGGTCACTGTTTTATCTCATCCCTTCAGCGTGGCAGCGTGGGTATTCCGTTCCCCATAGCGACCCCTAGGGGACGCAGCGCAAGTTCCCTTTTGTTCCCTGAGAATAGGGAACGAGACGCTGCGTCACATTGACATGCTTCTGGCATTCCTGCACACATCTCCTTCAGACAAGAAGTGGATGACGTATTTCACAGGTGCCCTTTTATACTCACGGTCACACTGGTGATGAAGTCATAGGCTGCCACCTGCCAATGTCAAGTTCATTGTCGTGTTTAGACTCATGCTTCAGACACCAGTCATGCCGGAGGCATTCCCCTTAGCGACCCCTAATGGATGCAGCGACTCATTCCCTATTCTTAAGGAACCACGGTTACATGCGTAGCCTCAGACGTTTTAAACCATGCCGGCCAGTGAGTGGATATCACACAAGCAATGTGCAAACTTTGAGCGGGAGTTATGCCGGTGAAGAAGTCTCAATCCCCATTAAATCATTCACTACAGAAAGTGAAAGTAAAAACTGATGAGCTTTCGGGGCAGATTCTCTCAGAGACAACAAGAGATACTACACTCACCGGCCACTTTATTAGGTACCCCATGCTAGTAACGGGTTGGACCCCCTTTTGCCTTCAGAACTGCCTCAATTCTTCGTGGCATAGATTCAACAAGGTGCTGGAAGCATTCCTCAGGGACTTTGGTCCATATTGACATGATGGCATCACACAGTTGCCGCAGATTTGTCGGCTGCACATCCATGATGCGAATCTCCCGTTCCACCACATCCCAAAGATGCTCTATTGGGTTGAGATCTGGTGACTGTGGAGGCCATTTTAGTACAGTGAACTCATTGTCATGTTCAAGAAACCAATTTGAAATGATTAGAGCTTTGTGACATGGTGGAAGTAGCCATCAGAGGATGGGTACATGGTGGCCATAAAGGGATGGACATGGTCAGAAACAATGCTCAGGTAGGCCGTGGCATTTAAACGATGCCCAATTGGCACTAAGGGGCCTAAAGTGTGCCAGGAAAACATCCCCCACACCATTACACCACCACCACCAGCCTGCACAGTGGTAACAAGGCATGATGGTTCCATGTTCTCATTCTGTTTACGCCAAATTCTGACTCTAACATCTGAATGTCTCAACAGAAATCGAGACTCATCAGACCAGGCAACATTTTTCCAGTCTTCAACTGTTCAATTTTGGTGAGCTCTTGCAAATTGTAGCCTCTTTTTCCTATTTGTAGTGGAGATGAGTGGTACCCGGTGGAGTCTTCTGCTGTTGTAGCCCATCCGCCTCAAGGTTGTGCGTGTTGTGGCTTCACAAATGCTTTGCTGCATACCTCGGTTGTAACGAGTGGTTATTTAAGTCACTGTTGCCCTTCTATCAGCTCGAACCAGTCTGGCCATTCTCCTCTGACCTCTGGCATCAACAAGGCATTTCCGCCCACAGAACTGCCGCTCACTGGATGTTTTTTCTTTTTCGGACCATTCTCTGTAAACCCTAGAGATGGTTGTGCGTGAAAATCCCAGTAGATTAGCAGTTTCTGAAATACTCAGACCAGCCCTTCTGGCACCAACAATCATGCCACGTTCAAAGTCACTCAAATCAACTTTCTTCCCCATACTGATGCTCGGTTTGAACTGCAGGAGATTGTCTTGACCATGTCTACATGCCTAAATGCACTGAGTTGCCGCCATGTGATTGGCTGCTTAGAAATTAAGTGTTAACGAGCAGTTGGACAGGTGTACCTAATAAAGTGGCCGGTGAGTGTAGATCCTACTTCAACAAATGCTGATGACGGGATATAACTTTCTTAATTCTTAATTTCTTTCTTAACCTTCTCTTCCGTCCAATAAACGTAGTGAAAGTAAGTGAAAACATAGTTTTCATTGATGACTGATTATTGCAGTGTTCGGACATAGCCTATTATAGACTGTTAATAATTTTTATTATTGACCTATAATTCATTGTATAATAGACCTAGATGTTTTTAAATCATTTTCAATAAGGGGCAAGCTAATCTATCTAATTTTTTATTATCCGCTATGAAATTATTGCAGTGCAAAATTTTGTAATATCAATTTAATAATAAAAGTAGGCCTGCCCTAATAATAATAATAATAATAATTGAATACATAAATTGGAAATGCTAAACCCTCTTGATATCATTAGCTGATGCTTTTGACAATATCTCTGGATACACAGTATCATGGTCTGTCAGCGCAACCCGTCACGGGGGTTTATCGCGCGTGTTTCATACGTATAGTGTGAGCGGAAGTCGCAGCTCGACATTCAGACCATATAGTGTGAGCACATAAAACGTGAGCTTTGGCTTTACATTGCATGCGATCTACTCGTACAGTGTGAGTTGGTAACCTTGCTGAAATCGCACATTGTACGCTCGCCTTAACACTGGTTGTCAATCTTTAAAATTTTAGTGGAGACATTCAGATACCCCAAACATTTTACAACATTTTTACAAAAAGTATTTTATTTACTTTAATAAATCTAAATTTAAAATAGGAATGACATCCTCTGTTACAAGTATGAACATTAAACACAATTTTGTACCTTAAAGGTGCAGTGTGTATTTTTTAGCGACATCTAGCGGTTCGGTTGCGAGTTGCACTAAGGGCTCAGCCCACTGCTCACCCCTCCCTTTCGAAGCTACGGTGGCTAAAATGGGACAAACATATCGTCGTCTGAGACAGCAGAGAATAGAGTAAGCCAAGAGTGTGTAACATTGTCACTGTTTCTGTACCATAGTCCATTATAAACCACATCATGGATAAAGTTTACAAAGCCATAGTCAGGTGAGGATCAAGGGTCTTAATATATAATATAATAATAGTAATCAGCTGATTGTCTCACAAACGTAACCAGCACATTTCTCCCCACATAGCAAACCCATAATACAGCGAGGGAGAAGAACCACATGAAACTATGCAACTATATATTTTTTCTAACAGGGTAGTAAAAGTTTAGCTGGCTAAATATGAGCTGTTACTGTGGCTGAGCTGGTTAAAGCGTAAAGCCTTGTTTAAACTCGACGCGTCCGCATGAGTCCAAAGGCAAAAATGACATGATTGTAACAGCGCGCGCCTCCTTATCCCCTAGACACCATTTACTACACACAATAGGCTTTTTTTCTCTGATTTTGAAAACTCTTCGCGATCGACTTAAAATGCTTCCAAGATCGACGGGTTGGTGATTCCTGTAACATACTGTTTTACGGTCAATGAAAAAGAGTACTAATCAGCTGTCTCACGAAGGTAACCAGCACATTTATCCGCACATAGCAAAGCCATAACACAGCGAGGGAGAAGAACTAAGTTATATGAAACAATCCAACTACATATTTTACACCACTGACAAGGGAAAAGTCACTACTCACGGTGTTTATGGCTAGCTTCTAGGTTTCTGCGGCTTCTCTTTCAAGGTAGTGATTAAACGCGCTCTGTAGCGCTGTGTGTTCGCGTTCGGCTACTGTAGAAACATGACGTCACAATATGTCGACCTTTATAGAAGGGGGTGCCCGCGGTTATGTAGATATAAATGTCTCATTCTAAGGTAATAAAAACATTACGGTTTATTAAGTAAGCTCTTTATACACCACTGAAAACATAGTTATGGATGTCATATTGCATTTCTGTTAATAGATACTCAAAATTTTAACACATTGCACCTTTAATGCCATGACAAAGTTTAGTATTATTTTATATGCAACATAAAAGATTCTCGAATTTAACTTATTTTCAATTACTACTCTTTCAAGAAATGCACATGCACACACACACACACACACACACACAGACATATACATACACTTTATAAATATTATATATAATATTTATTATACATATTAGACAATTTAAAAAGAAATAATCTAAAAGACAAAATAAGTTAAAATATACATTTATAAATAACTTTACTTAATGACCTTTACATACTAGTCTTTTAAAAAAAATGTTTTGAGTTCACTGATTGTCTGCCATAAAAACAAATGTTACAAAAAATATCCTGAAAAAAAAATGCATTTTTTTCCCAAACATTTGTGCATCATCATCACAGTCTCGCGTCTTATGTAAATCAAATTCAGGCAACAGCTAAACACTCAAACTTTGGTCCTTTTATGTGGGCCTCTTTACGTCCTTCCAGATGTCTATTAGCTGCTGTGGGGATCCCAGGATTGTTGTAATGACCCTGAGAAAATCTTCTCGTTTATATTGTCCCAGATAGGCTCTAAACTGTGAAGGGTCTGGGGGGGATGAGGGTGTAATACCCACATGTTTCACACAAGCGCCCACATATGCGTCTTCTATGTTGAAGGGCTTTATTTCCTTGGAAGCCTCAACTATTTTTTCTGGCAGGTCATTGGAGAAAACATATCCCATTCCCAGCAGGTAAGTGGGGTATTTCGGTTCGGGGTACAACTCCTCCGACACGTACCATTTTGAGTTTTTGTTTCTGACGACAGGCCGGTCCCACATCACCATTCCAGTGATGTAGTTCTGTCTGGGTGTGTTGGGTGCCAATAGAAGAGTCATCAAGTTTTCCATGTTTAAGTACATGTCAGAATCGACCTTCATACTGAAATTGGCTTGAGGACAACGAGTGGCCAACCAGTCCATGATCACCATCGTCTTTATGGTCAGGTTGAAGTACGAGTCCACAAAGTTGCTCTGCAGTAAGTCTCCGTGTTGTCGGCTCTCTTCCTCCAGCTGCTGTTGAGCTTTTTCAGAGTCGGATCCTCCAGTCAAACCCACCAAGAACAGAGTCATCACTGCTTTTCCCTGGACTGTGCTCTCATTCCCCCACGTGCTCCGGATGGCGTTTCGAGCTTCTACCTGATGGGGCGCCACAGGGACCATCAAGACCAGGAACGGATTCTGCTGACATTTATCAGGTTCATCCAGAATGTAATGATAGTTGCTTGGATGAGCTATGTGATAATGCACTGAAATGTCTGTGGTTTGTGTAGAAATTTGTGTAGCTCTTTGTTGGACTTGTTGATGAGTTTTGGGTGCGGGCGCCGGTGCTAAAAATATGGTTTGATTATCACGGCCAGAAGGGAACTCAATAGCCACGTAAAAGGAGCGTATCTGATTTACCACATTTTTATACAAGGTGCCAGGAGGTGCAGTGGTCTTGAGAGAGAAATCAGAGAAGTAAATAATGGCAGGCAATAAGAATGTCAATGTGAGCAGCAGAATGAATCCTTTTTTAATGAGGCAACTGCGTGGACCTCTATCCTGAGCCAAACTGCATCTAAGAGAGACAAAAAACAGTAAAGGTATTAAATGAAGTACATTCCATTGATATCATTTAGGCTTATAATTTTATCAGAAATATATTGGCACAACAAGAGTGAGGAGATTTGAATGAATGAATGAATGAATGAACAGACAATTAAAGAGTCAGTATCAAACTTCAACATTCAGTACCTGTCAAACTTTTGGAAACATTTTTTTTATGCTTTTGAACGAAATCTCTTATGCTCACAGAGACTTTATTTATTTCATAAAAATACAGTAAAAACAGTAATATAGCAAAATATAATTAGAAAATTTAAAGAACTATTTAAAGAACTTGCAAAGCTGAATTATCAGCATCATTACTCCAGTCTTTAGTGTCACATCCTTCAGAAATCATTCTAATATGCTGATTTGCTGCTCGAAAAACATTTCTGAAGACTGTACATAATGAAAAATTATGAAACATGAAGATGATGCTGAAAATTCTCACTGGAATAAATTACACTTTTAAATAGAATAGAAAATAATTTTTTTAAATTGCAATAATATTTTACAATATTACTGTTTTGCTGTATTTTTGATTAAATAAATGCAAACTTGGTGAGCATTAGAGACATCTTTAAAAAAACATGTTAGAACATTAATTTAGAAATTTAGAAACGTTTGAATCTGGGTGGGAAGTAAAAGACAACATTAAAATTAATGTTAAAGTGCTGAAAGGTCAATTAGGCCTACTCATCATTAAAGTCATTTTGCCTTCATTATGGCTTATAACTTTTGTCATAAGGTTAAAATATTTGTTATACCCGACCAGAAGATGTTCAACATTTTTCCTAAAGGTAAGAATTAAAGGATGAATACTAAAAGAAATATAGCTAACGTAGCCTACACTATAGGCCTACTGTAATTTACACAAGATTTGCAAACTCCATGAATTATCAGCTAAGGGTATATCCCTTCAGTTAGACAGAACAGACAAATGTCACATTAGACAAGGAAGTTGTGTTTGAATAATTACATTTCTTATTTATCTGAGGTAAACTAAACTCAATTCTCATGTATCCAGACACCCCAGGCACAACCAAGCAATGGCCCTGAACAGTGTTCAATGTCAACCTTGTAACAACGCTGTAACAACTTTCACCACACAACGTAGTTACAGCAACCTTTTGGCCATGTTGTTAAAACGATGTTAGAAGGTTGGATTGTGCCAACATGTTTGCTGGGTTCTGTGTCAGCTGTTCTTCTTACATCACGATATTGACAATAAACAACGGACCTTTTTGCCTCGAAATTTCGGTAATGTGATCTCTGTCATGTAGCGTCGCTACACTATGAAGGTTTTTATTGGTATAAATGGTTTCATGAAGAACCTTTAACATTTATGGACCCGTTCCATTGCACAAATGGTTATTTAGAGTGGAAATTGGTTCTGTACATAATTATGTTCTTCACACTAAAGGGGATAAAATGCTTAAGAACGTCATTGAAATGTTCTTTGGGGAACAAACAATCTATGGAACCTTTATTTTCAATGTTTAGTCAGTCACTTTCCAACACTGTTACCATAGCCCATTCTTTTTGAGGTTTAGGCTGTATGATTTAGCGAAATTACATTTTAGAAGTTTACACCATTTTGTCAACGTGACTTGCTTTTAAGATTCAAATGTTTCTAAATTTCCAAATTAATTTTCTAAAAAAAAAATAAAAAAATTCTATTTGTCATATCCATCCATGTTCACAAAATTACCAAACCAGTGCATTATTAAAATACTAGATGACCACAAACTGCCCACAATATTAATTTAATAGACACAAGTTCATGCTTTAAACGAAAGACAAATGAAAGAGCTCACCTCTTCCAGCCATATCCTTTGAAGAGTTTCACCTCCATGTCTTGGTGTGTGTGCATATCTGGATTCAAGGAAGTCAATGGCCCATTTAGCTGAAAACCTGAGAGTTAAAGCTGCCTTAGAATTACAGGTGGCCCTACCCCCCTCCCACCTTATACAGGTGTTCACTGAGGAAGGGGGTTGGGCTAGTGGGCCAGTGGTTATTATCAAATAGACCACACATTTTCCATACGTAGTTAATGTAAAGCACTTCCTCTTCAGGTGTAATACAATTAAAGCAAAATATGCTTCCGCTGATTATATGTATAAACCTCACATTAAACTAACCAAACATTTACCCTTGTGACAAATGAGCCTTTAATCCCCTATAGATAAAACAACACTGTACACATTTTGGTCATTGCACTCTTTATTAGACTTATGCGTCATAGTGCTCGATTTCAAAATCTCATTCCAGTCACATTGACAGACGTCCTGTTGTATGGTAAGACTTCATGAGACATTAGCCTCAACGTCAAGAAAACATTTACGATAGAAGACTATTGAACTAAATCTGGTCAAATACACTCACAATATACATCCAAATGTATTTAATACATTGTATTTTGTCAATAACGACCTTACAATAGAAGGCACTTGGTACTGGTAAAAATATGTTCAATAAAATATCCTGTGCAAATACATTTCATTAAAATACTCGCGCTGGCCGTGACAGGCCATAGTCTTAGCATTTATCCATTGTGCATGGCAGATATCAAATCAGAGCGATACATCGTCATTACATATGGGATTCCTGGTGCCGTTAAAGTGAGAAAGGTCAGCCATGCATAAAGGTTTAGCAATCCGCTAGCCACAGAACTTAATAATGGATAAAAAATAGTGGAGTCCAAGTGGACTCATGTCATCATATGACACAGTTTTGACACAGTCAATGTCTCGTCTTCGAAAATGTACAAAACGTAAACACAGTTGCACCATTAAATGGCTAATAATGAAAAATACAAGCTGATGATTACTTATAGCAATCGCAAATTTTGCTTGACAAAATGATTCAAAAGTAACTTTTCCTATATGTCCCGAATTAATTTTTGGAAGAGAGCGACGTACTGGTATCAAAAATTTGCGAATAAGACGCACATCTGATCTCTTTTAACTAGTTGGTTTGAGACACACTACAATAGGGAGCATGTTGGTTATACGAGATTTTTATTTTATTGGAATTAATAAAATGATTTTTTTTAAAAAGTATCACATTTCAACCTAATTTTTCAGTTGAGATTATCTCTGCTGCCTTCTTGCACTCATTTAACGTTAACAACACGAATAATTTAATAACACTTTTAAAAGTAAGAATGAGTGAGGAATGTTTATTTTTCATGCTGTACATTGTAATGCTGTGATGCCTAAATTCACTTGACTGATTTTAGGGTTTTATTTTTCATGTAATGTCTATTCTTAATGGAACATATCCGGCCTACTCGTTGTCCTAGTTGTGGAAAAAAAGCGAATGGTTTAGTACAAACAGCTTTGTTAGCTCACAGCAGGTGTTCAGCATAGTTCTAAAGATGTGCGTCGTATCGTATGCTTTTCATGTTCACATCCTGTTCACTTTGTTTGGAGTCAAAGCAGCATAATTATGAATTAGGAAGCTCCGCCCACAAGGCGTTTCTCGTCAGACATCACATTAAGTACATTCTGACGTCTTTGATGACAATGATTTATAATATGCACATTTGCTGCATGAATATTACTGTCGGGAAGTACTGAAAAATCAATATTTGAATGTTGACACATAATAATGTGTATTTAAGCACTCCATATGTAAACTTTCCAACATGATTCTCCTGAAAGGCAGCACCTTAATGACTAATCCAAATAGTGTGTGTGCGATTGACTGAATTGTCTAACTTCCGTGTACTGTGAAGATCATTTTAACGAGTCCACACCAACAATAGATAACATTGTTTATTCTAAGTGTTTTGTCGTCTGTAGCTTTAAATGCTCCAGCTCGTTAAAGCAGGATGGATACTGATTGGCTGTCAATGTTTTGATCATTTATCACCTGGAAAAAATCGTTCTGAAAGTGATTTCAATGACATCGTTCCTCTGTGTCGTTATCGTTAAAATTGTGGTGTGGACTGCAATTTTCACAGAGTTAGAACAATAGTTATCGTTATTGTCCTTGGTGTAAACAGCCCGTAAGGCCTTGTTCAGAAGCAAAATAAGCATTTTTGGCGTATCATACACAAACCAGTTTTGTTTTTGTAGTGTGAACAGAAAACAAACAAACCGGATTCACATCACATTCGTGAACAATTCAAAATCTGAACTCCCAACGGTTAGATTATATTTCCAAGTCGTTTTTTTAAGCCTCATTCGGGACGAGATGTAACGGATCTGCTTTCATTCAGTTTGATCAGGTGTGAAATCCAAATCAGATTTGTGTGCAGTGTGAACAAGGCGATATGACTCTCTTTACGTGGTCGCCACCTGTTTCAAGAACAGCATTCCCGGAGGGATCACGACCCATGAGTGAGGGCCCAGTCCTGCTCCCATCCTATCTTCATCATCATCAGCATCCTCCTCTTCCTCAACCCCTCTTTCAAACTGACCTCCACTGAGTCCAAATGGCGGCAACAACAAGGGGTGTAAGATAGGCACCTTCCCAAGCCCAAGAGCACCGGAGCTCGGGTACAGCACCGGCCCTGCTCCTAAAAGCGGGCCGAGCCTGGACAGATCCAGGGGGTGACCGCCAAGGGGCCCGGTAAAGGTGTGAGCCCCAAATAAGGTTGTCGCAGCACCTGGCAAGATGAAATGAGCCGCCCCTGGGTAAGATCGATCCATACGTCGGCCGTCAACCGATGATGCGCCATCCGATTCCAGCCTGTTGATTCTGGGAGAGGTGGCGCGTTCCTGCACTACAGCGTGGCCGTGTGCCTTGATGTGTTTGCGGAGGGAACTGGGGTCGGTGTAGCGCTTCAGACACCCCACCATTTTACAGCAGTAGGGCTTGTCCACGTAGTGCGTGCGCGTGTGTTTGAAGCGGTCGCTGGAGTTCGAGTAGCGCTTGTTGCAGCCTTCATACGGACAGATGTACGGCTTCTCTCCTGAGAGGGCAGAAGAGCAAGAGATAATCAATGGCTTGTACTGGAGGAATGCAGGGTTCGAAACAGCTGAGGTCTGTCAGGGACAACCAGACGGCACAGGCCTGTAGAGACCTGTCATTTTGTGTGGGGAAATGGTGATGTGTCTGAATGTTAGAGTTTTTTTGGGAGTGTCAAAACTAATGGTATTAAAAACGTAAACAATACAAATCAAATTCTACAATTAATTCTACAGACTCAAATTGGTACTCAGAGCGCTGATTAAAATATTGGTGCAACTATTAAAAATATTGTCTGATAGCATAATCAATATAAATATTAAAAATATTAAACATAATTATAAACATATAGATTTACAAATATAAAAATATATTAAAAAGATTAAAAAAAAACTTTTTTATCAAATAAAATAATATAGATTTATAAATATATTAAAAACATAACATTTTTTTTTTTTTTTGTAAAATAAAATCATTTAGATTTATAAATATAAAAATACATTAAAAAAGCACTATATTTATACAATAATTATTGATTTAATTGTAATTAATTATTAAATAATTTTGAATTACTAATATTATTATTAATAAGAAAAATTATTAAATCAAATCATTTAAGTACTTTTATTTAACATTGATTGCTTTTGTATTATAATTTCAATATCTGAATGGTTTCTTGAATACTTGATGCTGCTGTTAGATACCTAAAAAACATCAGTCACCATTTACTTTATTCTGAAAGAAGAATGTCATATACACCTAGGATGGCTTCAGGGTGAGTAAATCATGGGCTAATCTTAATTTTTGGGTGAAGCCATCCTAAGTGTAAGTGTATATGACTAAATGTATTAAGGGGGTCATATAATGCCATTTTTGTACAAGTTAATATGTACATGCCATTGCTTTATTTGTTTAATATAATAATATGTACATTTTTAAATATTACTGAAATTTCAGTATTGTAGAAACCCTTATTTAAATGTGAGCTAATGGTTTTATATATATATACATATCTGATGTGTACCATATTATCTGTGTGTGCATATTTGATGTTTCACACACAGAAACTGGTTCTTACTGCAAATGCGTGGATCTCACCTGTGTGTGAGCGTGTGTGTATTTTCAGGTTTTCCAGGCGGGAAAAGCTCTTGTGGCAGGTAGGACAGTGATGAGGTTTCTCATTGGTATGAGTCCGGATATGAATCAGCATCTTGTACCTGCGTTAAACAAATGGATACTGGATTAGTGCTGTACTGTACACACACACTGTCCAAGAGCAAACATATCTCGGAGTGATGGTTTTAGAATTAATTTCATAATCATGAATTATTTTTTTAAAGAATGAAAATATATATATATATATATATGTATGTGTGTGTATGTATGTGTATATAGATACATATTCTTAAAAAAAATTATGATTATGAAAAACTAATACATAAATGCAAATATATCTTGAGTTCTTTTTTTCTTACCTACTTTATTTTTCTTCTTTTAAGCATAAACCTCACCAAATTTAGCTTAGAAATAATGCTTAAATCCCATGAATGCGCGTATGTTGTCTGACCTGGCATTAAAGCCTCTTCCCTTGCGCGCGCAGCCCTCCCAGTGGCAGCAGTATCCTGAATTCTTCTCCGGTTTCACATGCGAGTCATTCACATGGTCCACCAGATCCTGCAGGCTCTCGAACAGCAGATGGCACTACAGAGTAAAGTCAGAGAGCGCAGGAGGAGCAGAGAGGAAGATGAGGAGCACAGAATGAACATATTGTGTGAATAGCGCTTTTAATATTTAAAGGTGCTGTATGTCTTTTTTTTTTTTTTTACTGTACTAAAGCACAAAAACACCATAATATGTTTGCAGAGAATTAGGAAACATGCTAAGTTCACATAGGCTATGTTACTCAGAAAAACAATGCTACAGCCAGTTATTCTACTTTGAAATGTAGGTACAATACAAAATTAGCATCAACAATGCTAGTATGTTGTGGGTGGTTGCCAAAGTCATTTCATTCGGCGGCCATCTTTGAAACAGCTCTCGGGAAACTATTTCAATCATGCAAGTACAGCTTAAAACTTTATAGTTATTATAGTTATCGTTCTTAATGTGAATGGCCCTTAAGTCTATTGGATTTTTTTGTTTTTTATCACCCACGTCCATTCACTCAAGTCACTCATGTCCATTATTTCCTGTTTTATAATATGTTTGCACTGTCCTTGTTAATGTGTTTCTCTTGGAAACCGATTATGGCATTCATTTAGTCATCAACCTCATGATCATGTATCAAAACAGTAAAACAGGCTCTCTGTCACTCACCTTCAGCCAGCGGCAGGCCAGC
This sequence comes from Rhinichthys klamathensis goyatoka, assembly GCF_029890125.1. Lineage (NCBI taxonomy): Eukaryota > Metazoa > Chordata > Actinopteri > Cypriniformes > Leuciscidae > Rhinichthys > Rhinichthys klamathensis. The sequence goes on from NW_026606808.1 coordinate 926,607, forward strand.
TGCTCGTCACTAGAGGGCTCAGGGGAGTGCCGACCAATCAGCATCGAGGAGGGCAGGCGCAGGGCACTCTCTGCACCAATGGGGAGAAAGAACTGGAAACCTGGAGGAGGAGAGGCGCTGTCCTCGTGATACGTGGTACTTTCGGATTCCTGTGAGTAGAAGAGCGTATGTGTCAGTAATTCATTTATGAATCATGCCCGACTCATCATGGTTCAGAAGTAGGAGACCACCTCATGCTCGAACAAGTCCGAACATGTTCCGATCAGGGGTTCAGATCAGGACACTGTGTGAGACTGGACTAAAATGAATTAGTGTGTAGGTGAATTGAATTATGGGACTGTGCATAAGGCAGTCATTCTTCCAGCAGAACGTAGAAGAAACGTTGTCTACACCACAGACTTCATCCTAGTGATTTTAATCATTAGGATTATGGAAGCTTGTTTCCGCCACAGAATAAAACATTTTAAAATATAATTGCGACTTTTTATCTCACATTTGCGAGTTTACGTTTCCCAATTCCCAATTCTGACTTTATAACACAACAATTAGGAGAAATAAAGTCACAATTGCATGATATAAAGTCACAATTGCGTGATATAAAGTCAGAATTGCATGAAATAAACTCACAATTCTGACTTTTTTTCTCGCAATTGCGAGTTTATATCATGCATCTCTTTATACACTGAACAAAATTATAAACGCAACTCTTTTGTTTTTGCCCCCATTTTTCATGAGCTGAACTCAAAGATCTAAGACTTTTTCTATGTACACAAAAGGCATATTTTTCTCAAATATTGTTCACAAATCTGTCTAAATCTGTGTTAGTGAGCACTTCTCCTTTGCCGAGGTAATCCATCCACCTCACAGGTGTGGCATATCAAGATGCTGATTATACAGCATGATTAATGCACAGGTGTGCCTTAGGCTGGCCACAATAAAAGGCTACTCTAAAAAGGGGGGGGGGGGGGGGGATTATGGTATGGGCAGGCGTATGTTGGGCAGCGAACACAGGTGCATTTTATTAATGGCATTTTGAATGCACAGATATACCGTGACGAGATCCTGAGGCCCATCCTGAGATCCATCCTGAGGATCCTGAGGTTGTTGTGCCATTCAACCACGACCATCACCTGCCCCATAATGATAATGCCCAGCCCCATGTTGCAAGGACCTGTACACAATTCCTGGAAGCTGAAAACATCCCAGTTCTTGCATGGCCAAGGTATTGGGACCCCCCAATACAGTAAAACTGCACATTTTAGAGTGGCCTTTTATTGTGGCCAGCCTAAGGCACACCTGTGCAATAATCATACTGTCTAAACAGCATCTTGATATGGATGGATTATCTCGCCAAAGGAGACAGATTTAGACAGATTTGTGAACAATATTTGAGAGAAATAGGCCTTTTGTGTACATAGAAAAAGTCTTAGATCTTTGAGTCCAGCTCATGAAAAATGGGGGCAAAAACAAAAGTGCTGCAATTCTGACTTTATAGCTACCAATCGCAGTGTTATAAAGTCAGAATTGCAAGTTTATTTCTCACAATTGTGAGTTTATATCTGGCGGAAATAAGCACAAAAATTTGTTTTACTCATAATACTGATTTGAGGCTAAATAAAAGAGTTCATTTTGGACCCTGGTAACACCAGTAACATGCAAATAGGCTTTAGAGTCATGTATTGTACACCTAGCAATTTTGTTCCAAAACAAAAAAAAGCTGTGGGAGAGTTACTCACTGAGGCCAGCAGAGGCGCTGTGGGGCTCCAGCTGGCGCCGCTGTCTATGGGAGAGGGTGGTGAGGGAGAGGAGGATGGAGACAGACTCAGATCCACAGCTGTGCATGATGAAGAGTCTGACATGTCTTTATCAGCTGCATCTGGAGAGAAGAAGAGAGGAGGTTAGTTTGTTACAGGCTCTTTCTGCAGTTACATTTTTAACCCAGTTGGTGGTCAAGAGACTATCTAATCGGCTGCGTCCGAAAACGTAGTCATGTGACTTGTTGCCTCGCTGGCCTATCAGGCAATGACTTTGCCGGCAGCGTTTGTGAACGAAGGTTCCTCACGAAACTGACTTCTGAGCCAGCGTAGCAGTTTAATGATCTACAGAAAAATAAAGTGAAACAATCGGTCATTTCAACAAAAAAAAAAGTATATACTTTTTAACCACAATTGTTCGTCTTGTGCTGGTCTGCGACGCGCCAGGCATTACGTCATCATGTTGGAAAGGTCACGCTGGACGTAGGCGTAAGTACCGCCCCATTGTTTTAAGTTTCGCACACGAAAGGACCATTTTAAACAATAAAATGACACAAAGACATAAATATGTCATTCATCACACAATATTAAAAGTTTTATTCTAAAAATTCTTATTTAAATTTCCTTCTCCACGCTTCTCCATGGGGCGGTACTTCCGCCTACGTCCAGCGTGACCTTTCCAATTGTGGTTAAAAAGTATATACTTTTTTTTTTTTTTTAAATGACCAAACGTTTCGCTAGATAAGACCTTATTCCTCAGCTGGGATCGTGCAGAGCCGTTTGAAGCTCTCCAAAGCCCTTTGAAACTGCATTGATTTGGACTTCAACAATTTGGATACCGTTGAAGTCCATTGTGTGGAGAAAAATCCTGAAATGTTTTCCTCAAAAAACGTAATTTCTTTTCCACTGAAGAAAGAAAGACATGAGCATTTTGAATGGCATTGGGGTGAGTAAATTATCAGGAAATTTTCATTTTGAGGTGAACTAATCCTTTAATAATGATTAATCTTTCTTTAATTGATACAGTGAAGATTATATGCAGTCATGTTGTTTTACATTTGATTACTTTATTCAATTTCTGTATTGAAAACTATTATTAGACTCAGAAGCACTGTTTAATTTATTTGTATCGTTGCTCTATTGTATTTATTTGTGCTGTTGATTGTAGTTAGATTATTTGTTCTTATTGTCTTTATTTGACAGTACCGGTAGTCCTTTTTTACCCCTGAACATAGCACACACGAACCGTACCGAAACCGTGACCCTAAAACAGTGATAAAAACCGAACCGTGAGTAATTAGAACCATTACACCCCTAATAAACTCCCATGATTTTAGACCTGTCAGGTTCTGCAACAGAGGACCTAGAAGCAAAATTCAAATCAACAATGCTTTATTAATAAGCTCAAACAGTCGCGCTGCCGAGTCTCGAGCCAGATCCACCAACAGGGCTTTTTTGTGGATAAAAGTCTAAATTCAATCCGTTTATCGAATAAAGCAATCGAGTCTCTTCAGAAAATTCATACGCTCAATTCACATGGATCAGTTTTAAAATCTCTTTCACTTTAACTTTTCAAAATGGTAGTTGCATGGACTGTCAATGGAGGGACCGAAATCTCTCAGATTCCATTCAAATATCTTCATTTGTGTTTCGAAGATGAACGAAAGTCTTAAGGGTTTGGAACAACAGGCTGAGTAATCAATGACAGGATTTTCATTTTAGGGTGAACTGTCCCTTTAACATGAACTAACAATACTTATAAAGCCTTTTTAAATCTTGGCTTATGTGAATTTCTACATACAGTATGCCAATGTTTATTAGGCTATTAAAATAAAGAGATTTAGCATCATTAAGAACTAACATGATCTAACAATGTAGATCTTTGTCCCCACTCTCTGACCCCTGAATCGTCTAGAATCGAGTAGTTTTGAATTAGCAAAAATAGTTCTTGAGTGGAATTGAAAACCTGTGAATTGTGAACCAAATCGATTCTATGTCTACTCTACACAAAGATTCACACCCCCAGCTTGAAGCTTCATCTATATAGTCTTGTTATGTAGTGGTTTGTGTGGTTGACTAACCAGGGCTTGTGGACTTGTGCAGTGGCCGGGATATTCGGGCACGAGCAAAGTGCAGCGGGGCACAGATGGACGTCCTGAGCGTCCTGTCAGGGCCAGAGAGAATCTTCAAGTCCAGGGGCTCGTCCAGCGACAGCATGGCTTCGATCCTGAGAAAATCAAACCATATTATTATAATGTTACCGACTTCACAGTGGCACCAACACTGTGAGACAGCAGTGATTTCGCAGTTTGTTTTTTAGAAGGAAATACCCTCTCTCTCACACACACGCAGACACACTCCCACACACGTGCAGCTCCACTTCAGCAACTGTAAGTCATTTACATTTCTTTCTGCCAGACAGGTCACACACACACACACGCACACACACAAGCAGTTCATCACACCAGCAGCCACACTGCAGTCAAAACATGCAGAACGCATTACAGAGATATATAGATCTGAGTTCTTCGCTTTCCTTCATTCTTTTCCCCCCGTCTCGGTCTCTTTCTGTGATGCAGAGGAAAAGTTGATGAAGAGTGGGCCTCTGGCTCCACATCCATGGATTATGTGTGTGTTTGTACAAGGGGGTCCAAAAGTCGGAGACCACTAGTTAAAAAATAAAATAAAATAAAAATAAATCTTAAATCAATAGTCTTAGAGCAGTAGTTAAATTAGGAATGTGCCGATATTAAAATTCTGGCTGATAATTATTTTCATGTTATGGTCGATATTAAAATTCTGTATTATTTTGTTTAAATAAAATAAAATAAATACAATTTAAATCAATCATAGTCTAAGACCACTTGTTAAAATTAGCAATGTGCCGATATTAAAATTGTGGTCGATAATCATTTTCATGTTATGGTTGATATTAAAATTCTGTACTATTTTGTGCAAATTAAATACAATAAAATAAATAAAACTTAAATCAATCATAGTCTAAGACCACTAGTCAAATTAGGAATGTGCCGATATTAAAATGCTGGCTGATAATTATTTTCATGTTATGGTCGATATTAAAATTCTGTATTATTTTGTTTAAATAAAATAAAATAAATACAATTTAAATCAATCATAGTCTAAGACCACTTGTTAAAATTAGGAATGTGCCGATATAAAAATTCTGCTCGATAATGATTTTCATGTTATGGTCGATATTAAAATTCTGTATTATTTTGTGTAAATAAAATTAAAAATAAATAAATAAAACTTAAATCAATCTTTTTAAATGCTGATTTAAAATCAATATATATTAATTTTGACATCACAAGGGGGAAAAAAAAGCAAAAATATCCAATACTGGCCAATACGAAAAAAAATATATATATAAATATAAATTCATTGTGCATCTAGGTATTTTTTTAAATTATAAAATATATTAACAATTTATGTGGGACTTTCTATTGTTTATATCCATGTGTAAATAAAATATCTCCCGCTGGACCCGCTGAATGACTTCTCTCCTGCCTTGATGTGCGTTACATAAATATTCATCTAACCATATAATTACTTTCTTCACTTGCACAGGAATGAGGAAATACAGCACCTTTCAAACACCCCCACATTCATCATTGCCCAAAGCTGCCTTTTTCTTGCAGAGAGCATTGCCTTAACTGTTGAAATGTCCATCTTCCTGCAAACACTTCTGGTTTTCATGTACTTCTGCATGCTTTCTTTTCCTCATTCTTCTGATTTGCTCTCTCACTGTGATATTACACAGTATTGCAAAAGCTTTGAGTGCTGAACACTTCCCCTAGGCTCCTCCCTCGCTGGCATGGGGGTTTGTTTTCAACTTCTTCCTCGAGCTCCACCCTTACTTTCTGAGCTTTACACTCTAACATTGAGACATACAGTATATACACCACACAAACACTGCATGCATTTCTGAACGCCGACCTGCTGGTGACATTCAACACCTATTTTTATGCACATTTTGGGATATCGCATTAAAAAACACTTGATGGAAACGCAAAGATGCGCATAAATTCTAAAGATTTATTTATATTGTTATTTATTCTTTTTATTTTGGCGTGAAATACCACCCAGAAATGTATTGCGTTTCTAGCGTTCTACGTTTGTGATTGTAATCTCTCTTTCTTGTTCTCTGTTTCTCAATCCTCCACATTTGCAAGTGTCTGCAATTCTGGCCCTTTCACTTCTTTGGTTGACTTACACCGAAAAGCAGTGGGTGATCAATCCTTTCCTACTTCTCTTTTTCACTCCCTCCTTCCAAATCTCAGTGATGCAATCCCATTATTTAGCTTGCAATCTCAGAGTCTGGCATGAGGAAGAGAGACAGAAAAAAGAAAGCATGAAAATTGAGTGCTAGTGCCCCAAATACGATGTATATAGGCTCAAGTTTGTGCGATATATCGACGTATTTTTATAAACGACATATAATGACCCGACAATACTGTTTATGTTGATATACAGTAGCTTGATTTTATGAGCGCACCTGAAAAATACACTGTAAAAAAAAAAGTTGCTGCTTTAAATTTTTAAGTTCAATCAACTTGGAGGTTTAAGTCATTTCAACTTAAATTACATTAAACTGACTTTAAAAATGTGTTGAATCTTGTATAACTTATAAAAAAAAGTTGAAAATTGCTTAACTTATTTTAATGAGTTAAAGCAATGTAAAAACATATGTTGTCATAACTCATGGATCATATAATAGTTTACAGTGTATAGCGGAAGACACAGATTGAGGCGATTATGCTGAAGACCCGTGATTAAAAAAACACTCTCTGCCATTCATCCATAACAGGATGAGGGTGGAGAGCAAAACACTGCTAAATAATGAATCACTGATGAGGAAGAAACAACAACATCCTACAGAAGGCAATGAGCACCACATCGCTCCCTCTCTCTCTCTTTTTCTTCATCACTCCTTCTTCACTCTCCACCCCCTGCGTCTGGCAACAGGACAAGGTCAACATAGCCTCCCCTCCTCTAAAATCCCCATTCCTCCTTCTCTCTCTCTCCGTATAGTCTGTCATCCAGACACACACACAAACACACACATTCCTCTGGCCACAGCAGATTCACTCAATTTGTTTCCACTGCGCTTTTAAGTGTACATTAGAAATGCAAAGAGAGAGCCAAGCTCATAAACAATAACAAGAAGCAGCTGCGGGCCGAGCGTGGCGATCGTGCGCAGTTTCTCCAGCGACGCGGAGCAGAGAGAAATCTGGGAGAACGACGCGGCAGAGAATCAGATGGACGGTGTGGATTAAGTGCAATTCGAAATTCTTCAGACTTAATTTTCTCTCCTCTCGCGCTCTCATATTTCTCTCTTTCTCTTGCTCGCTCTGATTTTCCATGCCTTTCCTCCTCCCCTTGGATTGCTCATGATTCGTAGAGGCCTCCAGGAACTCTGTCCAACCTCAAACTCAAGCCAAAGGGGGGAGAGAGATTGATAAAATAGAATGAGACATAAGGGTTGATGAAGAGAAAAGGGAGGGAGGGAGCTCAGGAATGAATTCTCTGTGTTTCTTTTGGAAATTAACATATTTTGCTCAATACCGTGAGTGTACAAAGCGTTCTTGTATAGGTAAAGTTTAGGACAATGTCATGAGGAACTACTGGAGACAAAGAATTTCAGAAGCAGCCATTGGTGGTTGGCGTTTCACAAGACAAGAATGTGCGGTTTCATCTCTCCTTTCTGCTTTCCTCACCCATTCTCTCCGCTGAACCCAATGAACCTCAATGCAAGTGAAAAAACCACATTATAAGTCAAAACAGAAGTATTACGAACACATCCGTGGAAAAAATCACAGTGAACAATGTCTCACGACACCACTGAAACATTCATGCACATACTCCCCAGCCACACACATTCAGCCACAATCTGTCTCTCATTCCATTCCTCAGACTCTCTGTTAATGTTGCATTTTGTTGCATCAGGACTGGGCTTGGCGTTGAACCGAGAACCTCCCAAAGTACTGCCATAACCACCATAGACACTGAGCTAGACTCAGCAAACACCCACATATTCAGATATTCAGATGCCTTTTTGCCATTAGTAATGCCCACACTCTGCCCTCCAAACAACATTTTTTCTCCTCTTTTCCACCTCGCCAACGATAACTTCTACTTCACATTGAGTGAAGTTACGTTTTTTTGATTTCCTCTATCATATGTTTGCCATGATTTCGCAATCGATGAATATTAACTTGTGGGCGTTTCACGGACTATTTATGGGCAACTATGGGCGTGACATGAAGCCGCAAAAGCTGCGCTACATTTAGAATTGATTGTGATTTATTAAAGGAAAAATGCGTAGGATGTGCGTGCGCACGGTTTTATAAATCCGAATATTTCTGTGCGTACGCACGTCCTATGTTTCATCCGTACGCCACTTCTGACGCAAATCCTACGCAAAGTTTTATAAATGAGGCCCCAGATGCTTATTAAAATGCGGATAAATCAACTCATCAACTTACAGTGTAAATCTTTCACTTAAATTGTTGTAGTTCATGAATAAAGTGAAAGCACTTCAAAAAGTAAGTGTTATTATTTATAGAAGATTAAGTTTGCTGTAAAGCAAATGTAGATGCACTTAACTAAACCATATTTATTTTATAAAATATATTTTTTACTAAATAATTTGGAATCTAAAATGCACTCAAAGCCATGTCTAACCAAGTTGTGTTCCAAATTTGAAGCTGATATCACAAAAATTGACCCCGCTAAAAGGTTTTATATACCGTTTCATGGTAACGCAACTTTCAATTTCAAAAAGGGTTTCACAGGATGAATTTTGTTTTTTTATTTATGATGATTACTAATGTGAGTGGGGAAAATGCAATATACTGACTACCGACTGATCAGTCAGAATCAAGTATTCTAGAAAGCTGTACAAAGTAACATGATATTACAGCATCTGGCACACAAATAGACACCCACCCACCTCAGGTGTCCTCCATTCACACCTGTAGCTGCCCTGACATGATCATTTTCATAAGTTATGTAACACCAGGTGGTCTCTGTTTATGACGGAGTCTGTTTTTCAAACCCATTTGGGCTTCAATATCTATTAAGAAATGTGGGTCAGACTGTCTGGGTAAAACTTGAGCAAAACAACACACACACACACACACACACACACACACACACAAAACCCTAATGTTTTTCTAGAGGTGTGCCGATACATTTTGTGTCTGTCCAGATGCACGCGACATGCCCGGCGGTTTTACCTCAATAATGACGTTCCGTCGGATTCCGAAATACGTGACCCGCTGAGACGACTTGAAGAGCGCGCGCGGTCCGTTTAACGCTTAAGATTAAAACGCCAGATGTCTTCATCAAAAACACTCTTGGATCCAGTTGACCATTTCTAACTCACGCACAATGCGAAATTGTTTAGGCTAAAAAAACGTTAACTGTTCGTTTAAGGTAAGAGCATATACAATTGTCGGGAAATATTATGTCAAGTTACGATAAATCGTTCCTAAATAAATACATTTCAAAGGAGCATCGCTTGCTTACGACGCCTGTCTCTACTGTCTCCCGGCTTCTTCCTCAATCTGAAAAAGAGACGGAGGGAGAGGGAGGAGAATAAGACAGAGGGTGGAGGACATGAAATGATGATTCTTTATTTTTTCCTCCAGATGTGGTCTCTCTCTCTCTCTCTCTCTCTCTCTCTCTCTCTCTCTCTCTCTCTCTCTCTCTCTCTCTCTCTCTCTCTCTCTCGTAGATTAGGCTAGGCTACTGTATTATTCTCCCTCCATCCTGCCCTGCTGTGTGACTCCGCCCCCGCATGGAGACGTAGCGTGAAGACGTCTGTCTCGCGTCTGAAAACTCTCGACTTTGGTCGAAGTGTCTTGTCGTAGCCTCCCTTATCCTCAACTCAACTCAACTCTCAGTTTGCTTGTGTAAAAAAACAAAAAACAAAAAAGGTTTCCAGGTTGATTAGCCTACTTTAAAGCCATTCATTTTTGCAATAGGTCTCGTTGGATTTGTGCTTTAATCATTTTGTTTCTGTGAAAAAAATGATCATAACAAAAAGTATTTTACTACATTCATATACAATATATTGTATTTGAATGCTATAAAGTACAATAATACCATGTTGTAGCTATGTATTATGGTAATACTGGCACTTAGCACTCTTTTGTTAGTGTAGCCTAAGTGTCCAGTCAAGACCTTAGTGTAGCCTAAGTGTCCAGTCAAGACCAGGGATGGGCTAACTCGGTCCTGAAGGGCCATTGTCCTGTTAGCTCCAACCCCCATAAAACTCACCTGCTTTAGCCTTCTAGTAATCCTAAAGATATTGATTAGCTGGTTGAGGTGTGTTCGATTAGGGGTTGGTGAAACTCTGCAGGACAGTGGCCCTCCAGGACCAGGACCCATGAGTCAATAGAAGCGCCATCTGGTGGTCACTTGAGATACTGTCTAGAATTAAAGTCCCCATGATTTCAAAATGGACTATTCGTTTTTTTTTTTTTTTTTTTTTTGTGGAATACCAAAGTATTTACTATAAATGATTAATCTGTTATTTATTTTAAATTCATGTGCCCTTGATCTCTTGCAGTGACTTCTCTGATAATGTGTTTATTGGCGCAAGGGCTGGGCAATGCATGTCACTTTTTGCACGCATGATATCACAGCAATCCAATCAATTCCCCATTAACAAAATCAAGTCTTTTTTGCCGTTTCACTCGGACATATGTCAAAATATCGCAACTTCCGTTTCATGCCTTACATTGTTTTACTATGATTTTTTTTTCCTCATTTTTTTGTTTAGTGTAAATGTAGTCAATATAAGTGCACCAAAGTGGTGACCACAACTATGTTCTTGTTTATGTTTAAGTGACCAGTCACTGGATTCGGTCCCTCTGAGCGAATAACTGAATCTTCCCTTACAACTCCACATTAGTCCGGTTACCCAAAAAGTAGGCAAAGGTTAAAGGCCATCTGACTGGAGAAGGCAGCTGCTCCCATGCTGACGCTTGTGCAAATGCTTCAATGTCCATGAGCGCCGCCCCACCCCCAGGCCCTCCGCAGGCCCGCTTGCGTCTCTCCAGGGGTATATATAGACTGAGAAGGGAACTGGACAGTCCTGGCAGTCAAAATGAGGCTTTTCCTCCCCTTCTGCTGCCTGCTGTCTCTACTGGCCCTCACCACTGCAGGTAAGAAGCTTAAAAAAATGAAATTTGAACACAGGCCGGCTGCTGAACTAAGAGCTGCAGTTGACTTCTATGTTAAGAGTGACTGGCTTTTTGTCTAGGACAAACTGGCCTCAGGTTTAGCATAAGATACAGACTATAATCTGAAATCCTAGATCGGATTGCTTGTCCTTGGTGAAGATGAGAGCTGCATCGGTTGCATATTCATATAGCTAATGTATATGGTGAAGTGTTTTACGGAATGGAAATGTGGAGTTTCTTGGTAGCAGAATTTCCTCTCATTTTTGTCTTTATGAACTTGAATATGTGGTTAAAGTAAGTTAATGCAAATCAATTGTTCCTTGATCTCAAGTGTGAATTATTCATTATATTCTGAAATATACTCCTCTTTTTCATTTTGGTTACATATACTTTTAAGTATTTAAGTTTTTAAGTATGCCTTTAAAAATAAGAAATACTATTTATTCACAAATATCCATAAATATCATAATATCCATAAAAACTGTACTATACTATCCATAAATATCAGGAATGGTGAGAGAACATTGTGCTTAGTGCTTGTTTCGTCTTCAAACCAAACTTAGGTTTTCAGCCAGTAAAGTTTTTGTGACTGTTCAAAAGTATTGAACCACATGAGCGTTTACACTACGAAAGCAATCCGGTCGGATGCATTTTCGACTACCTCTGGAAGAATAGTCGACTATCCGATCGACCAAAACGCATCTTAATACCAGGTGTAAACGGGGCCATTGTCATCTCGGATGCATCAGAGAAGCTATTGGCACAAAGGTAGTCTGCAGTAACAAAACTTATTCTTATTTCTTATTCTTACAGATGTAAATATTATAGGGATAGAACGATATAATCATTTTGCTATACAGATATCAGATAATTATTTATATTTAAAAACCGATAACTGATATATTGGCCGATATATCTAAATCCAAAATTTTATATAATTTTTGAGAGCCTGATTACAAAAACAAAAGTATCACCATTAAAATCCATGTCCCAAGCACACAATTATAATGATGCTCTTAACTGTATTTTCTTTTTTTGAAGTGATTCCAATCATATTTCAAGCAATTCAAAACCATCATGGCAAACAGTGCGCATCTGAAGTGTCTCAGCTGAAGGAAATCATACATTATTTATCGCTTTAATTTCGGCCAAATTTTCATATCGGGCCGATAACAATAACATTAAAAATGAGCATATATCAGCCGATACCGATATGGTGGCCACTGGCCGATATATCGTGCATCCCTAAATATAAATTCTCATGTCTTGTTCTCTAAAACTCCTATAGAATTCATGATTCTATTCAAATTGCAATCAACTGTAAGAGAAACAGTTTGCGGCTTTCTAGTTTCTAAGTAGTGCAAGAAAGCCATTACTGTTGGTCAAATAATTTGAGGCTGTAGCTTCCTCTGGCTTGCTTTTAAGTATTATCCTTGTCTGTCCTTGCATTGTTCTTGTTCTCTTTCTGTGTCTGTACGGTCAGGTGGAAAGGCCTAGTGCACTATGAAATCAGACACTCTTCCTCGGGCGTTTGCGTGGTCATGCTTCACAGCTCCACTTACACGCCCCCTTGTACTTTCTACCCGCATTTACACTTCCAGTCCACAGCTGCGGTCACAACGGTACTGTCTCAATCAGACTTTATTTCTGTCTTGCAGGCCTTGTAGGGGCAACCATTATGTTAACAGGACTTAAAGCCTCTGTCCTGCCTACTGTATGCGGCCTGTTTTAGCACCTGGGGTTTTCCCTGTACAGTCCACTCACGGCAGCCAAGCATACGCAGACATTACTCGCAAACCAGAGTAAACAATGTTGCTACACAAACGCATACAATCAGCAAGCCGTACACACTTAAGGTATTTGAAAACACAGCCACACATGCAGTATACAAATAAAACTAAACCAAATCAATGCAAATTGAAACCAAATCTATACACTCTTAAGGCAAGTTGTAAATATTTTACGTTTTGGCGAACGGATGGCTAAACTCGTTAGGTGTGGACCTTTAATCATATTTTTTTCCCAAAAATCATATATTTACATACAAATCACATCATGTGAGTTTATATAAAATTGTCACCTCATACAAAAGATTCCTCGTGAGATTGAGATTGAACCAAACAGACAAAATGCCATGTGAATTATCGGTAACACTTTAGAATACTGTTCCATCATTAAAGGTGCAATATGTAGGTTTTCGCCGCCAGAGATCGCATTTTCAAAACAATAACAAAGGCGAAGCTTGGTGGCGCTATGAAGGAGAGTGGAACGATGGGAAATGTCGTTTTCACCATTTCTCTAATCATGTTCACGGATGAGGTAATTAATTAGATTTTGTATTACCTGTACGTTTGATCACATTATTTTATGTCATCATGATGAATTAGCTGAAAGGAACGTGAAATGCAATGCTATATTAGCCTGTTACTGATATATGACTATTTGTCAAATGATTTCATGGGTTTACACGTTTAAAACAATCCTACTAAAAGTCAATTTGAATGAACCCACAGTATTTGCAAGTAATGGCTAAATATTTTTAAGCAGCACATACTGTATTTAATTTCACTGCCATAGACTTGGTCTCCTGTTAAAAAGAGTCACTGAAGTAAAAACAAAATGCAATATAACTGTATGCAAACAATAAATAATATATATGTGCTTAGCTGTCTATTAAAACACATGCGAGAACGGTGTCTCTGTCAAGTCCAAGTTTGTCGCGAAACTCTCCATCTCAAAAACGCCACGTCGATATTGATCCTTGTTTTATTTCTCTGTTTTCCCCAAAAACGGTTTACGGTTTTTGACTGAACGACACAACAGTGGCGTGCGAGATACTGTATCATAGGTATATATAGACATAGATGCCTCAATAGTGGCTTACGTAAAGTGGCCAATTGAAACGGCCGCTAATGAGGCGTCTATGGTTTCTACAAGCGGAAACCGAGGATAGAGCGGATATTACGTCATTGATACGTGACAATGACAAGGGACGAGCCATTATTTAAAACTTTATTTATTTTAACATTGTTTAAATTGGAATTTCTCTGAATTTAAAAATCCTTGGGATCTTTTGGGATAATGTAAGTACACAACTGCATGAAATAGCCTATATCAATCACAATGTGTAAGTGCACTTTTTAAATATATTATTACAAAAATCTTACATATTGTACCTTTAACACGCTAGTAACTACTATAAACTAACAAGAAACTTTGATTAACGAAATAGTGAGTAATAGTGCTCAGTTGAATGTGGCAGTTAGCTATTCTACATATTAGCTATCAATATTATTGTTTTTAAATACCCCCCTAAGAAGAGTAATGCACATTGTATAACTGATTCTAAAGTAAAGATCAGTGGTAACGACTCAAGTATTTCCAAATCCTTTAGAAGGAACGGCTAATTATTTGGATCAGTATTCAAAGTGAAAAACATGATAATTCTCTGTGACCGAAGTCATTGTAAACTTTTGAGGTTTTTTGTAAGGTTTCAGATAGTCATTGCTTCAGATGGATTTGGTAACACTTGAGTCATTACTAGTGGGTTTCCATGATCTTCACTTTAGAAAACTGATCCAAATGACCAGTAATTCCTTTAGAAGGATGTAGTAACACATGAGTCATCACTATCCAAAACCTTAAAAAAACCTCAAAAGACTACAATGACTTCAGTCATTACTAGAGTTATCACATTTTTCATTTTCATTGTGAAACTTTTGATCAAAATGCACATAAATTCTAAAAATGCATAAAAAAATTGGGAATGGAAACAAATTTTCCGATGGAAACAAATTTACCAAGAAAATCCCTTGATGCGCAACACAAACCAAAACAGTGGATGTGATTGGATAACTGGACCAATTTCATTGCACAGCATCTCAAATGTTGGTTTGATCATTCTGAAATGCCTGAGCCAAAGTCTGTCATCAAAATGAATTGGTATAATGACCTTCCAGAAGTGTCTCACATGATTGCATTGGATTTTGCCTGGTGACCACAGCTATCTTTGAAAAATCACTCCTGTAGACACGACCGTCACTGTGTGCTTGTAGAGTAGAATAGAGTAGCTTGGCAGAAGGAAGTCAATGGTATCAAAAAAGGAGTATACATATACAAGCTGAACCTCAATGTCATTTTAGGAGAGAATAACCGAGAAACTCTTTCTCAGCGGGCAGGCTATTTGTGTCATGGTGAAAACCAGGGACTTGGGATCGAGCACCTGTCCATTCCTGTCCTCACCTCAGAACATACTGTCAAAGGGGGATGGGCTACTCTCCGTCCCTTACAACTTGAAAAATGCAGAAGATCTTGTATATATATGACTTAGTTGGTTTCATACTGGGGTAATTCATGATAGAGCTGCTCTTATTTTTGCTCCCCAGCCATTGTCTAAAAAACAATACCTGTGTGGATTTAAGTAAATCAAAATGGCAGAATATGATACTGAGCTATACACACTATTCTGTAGCACATGACAACTAGCCTTTCTGTCAATTTCAGTGACATTTAAATGAAGACCTCATTATGAGGTCAGAGAAATAGTTATCATTCCCTCATCTATTTTCTTATAAGTACTATTTCACATTATAGCGTTGTTGCGATGATGTAACCGTAATCTTGGACTGGTAAAGATAGCAGTAAAGAGTAACTCCTATAACATGGCCTTAGGCCTTCAAAAGTATTAGCACACTCATGGTTGCATTGATGACACTTACTGTACACTTTGTCTATATGGCCTAAATACAGCTCTCCTGGGTCTGTGAGTGTGTTAAGTGTGCAAAACATATCACACTTACACTGACCAGAGCCAATTCAATCAATTAGAGACTTCTAAGGAACACACAAGCCTGTCAAGAGATAATTTTTACAAGCAAGTGGTCAAATGCCAAAGGTGGAACATGTTTATCTGAACTAACTATAGCCAATCTGGTGCCCTCTGCTGTCAGCACGATTTTGAAATTTTGCTTAAGTGTATCGAAGACACTTTCCTCCAGTTTCACTGACAAGAATTAAGCCTATAGTCTCAGATTAAAATGCATTTTTGAGCTGTTTTAACAAAAAGCAACTTGCACTGACATACTAGTATCTTAAAATATATCATAAGCCAGAGCCAGTGTTGTCTCAAGATGCACGTCAATAATGTTTTAGGGCCCATTTAATGTCCTAATTGAAGTAAGGCCTAGTCCTGGCTTTATCTAAATCCTGTCTGTGAAACCGGGCCTACAGATGAATTTGGGGTTTGTCTTTTATATATATATATATACTCCTATAGAGACACCTATGGTTCTTGACTCAGTTTTAAAGAACTCTTTACCCCTAAAAGGTTCTATGAAACGCCTGACGGAACACTTTAAGGTTCTATAGAACATTTTCTTCTATGAGTCTAATTTGACAAGTCCTTTGAATATGCATTTTTTACACTTTAATACTCTAATGCAGTCCTAAAGTAGGCATATAATATAGTACATAACAAATCTCCATGAATTGCATTGAAGGCCACTGAAATGGCTATGAACCGAAAAACTTCAGTCTGCAACAAATTATACCAGAAAACAATATTAATCCACAAATTAATGCACCGGTATTTACAATTCGATGATTGTTTGCATGAAAGCAGAGCTGTACGCTTCAGTGGAAGCATTTGACATTAAACCTAGAGGTGGAAATCTTGGTACAAAGTCGTCATGCTAACACCCTTATCAGATCCGGAGGACAGTATGAAAAACAAACCTTGCTCTAATGAGCCACATGAACAGAAAAGACTTGGCGTTCTCTTCTCC
This sequence comes from Rhinichthys klamathensis goyatoka, assembly GCF_029890125.1. NCBI lineage: Eukaryota > Metazoa > Chordata > Actinopteri > Cypriniformes > Leuciscidae > Rhinichthys > Rhinichthys klamathensis. The sequence continues at coordinate 943,356 of NW_026606808.1, forward strand.
TGCCAGCTCTGCTTCCTATTTCAGGATGTGATTCACATGAAAAGCATTTAGCTCTCATCGAGCACATTCATCGCTGCATGAATCACAGACATGGGTCATCACCACAGACTCACATATTTGCACCAAAGCAGCCAAGTCATGTTGTTCATAAACCATGGTATTACAGCTATAACATTTTCAGATATAGTTTACATGGTTTAGGACAGTAACCACGGGTGTTTTGTTTGACGTTGTAGATAGTGTGGTCTCAAACACAGAATGCTAAATGCTAATGTTATACTGTATGTCAGATACTTCTCTTCAGGAGAAGTGATGTTATGAGGAGGGCAGAGATGCGACTTGAACTGGTGATGCACCAATATTTCGGCAACCAATAATATTCTGCCGAAAACAAAAAATCAGTTTGCACTTCCCTGTGACCAGAAATTATGCTAAAGCAGTTAGTCTGAAATATCGTGAGCGACTTGTTGCTGAAGAACTTTACTATGCCAGCAGCCAGATCACCCTGTAGCTCAATTATGGTTGCCCACTGAAGCTAAACAGGGTTGAGCCTGGTTAGTACCGGGAGACTTCCTGGGAAAACAGGCTGTTGCTGGAAGCGGTGTTAGTGAGGCCAGTAGGAGGCGCTCACCCAGTGGTCTGTGTGGGCCCTAACGCCCCAGTATAGTGATGGGGACACTATACTGTCAAAGAGCACCGTCCTTCGGATGAGACGTTAAACCGAAGTCCTGCCTCTCTGTCATTAAAAATCCCAGGATTTCCTTGAAAAAAAGAGTAGGGGTGTAACCCCGGCATCCTTGCCAAATTTGCCCATTGGCGTCTGTCCAAATCATCCCCATATACTGATTGGCTTCATCACTCTGTCTCCTCTCCACCAATAAGCTGGTGTGTGGTGGGCGTTCTGGCACAAAATGGCTGCCGTCGCATCATCCAGGTGGATGCTGCACATTTGTGGTGGTTGGGGAGATTCCCCCTTCCAAGCACTTTTAATGCCAATAAATGCTTAAAATATAAATGTAACAAATTATTATGACTGTTTTATGACCTGTAAACAACACCTTGAACAGAATACGAAATCAATTACCCAATTTTTATTAGTGAAACCTGATATTTGGTTTTCAACTAAATTACAAAATTTTAATTCTGATTTCAGTAAAAAAAAAAATTTTGGTGCATCACTAACTTGTAGATAGTCATTTTTGTTGCCATTGTGTTGTAATAATTTAGATTTATTTATTTGACAGATGCTTTTATCCTAAGCGACATTGTATTTAAGGTACACATTTCTTGCTTTCCCTGAATCGAACTCATGACCTTGTTTGAGCAACAGGAAGCCATGTATCCAAATATGATTTATACTTCATAATGTGGGAATGTGCTGAGTTATATATTGGTTAATTTGATTGTTTTCCTTAGCAGATGCAGTGGGGTCTGAGACTGAGCCGCTATTGCCGCTCCAGCTGAAGTCTGAAGGACAGCTGTTCAACTGCTGTGATGGCACAGAGGATATCAGTCCAAGCTCCTCCAATGACACTCCTGCACCAAACAGACCTGTCTGCCAACCCTGTGGCACCGGTGCTCATATTGACACCGAGGCAGAAGATGTCAGCTCTAACGAGGACGAAGAGGATGAGGCTGTTTCAGAAGAGAAATCTGATGAGTTGAGTCAAGATGAGGCCTCTTCTGAAGAGATATCTGAGGAGGAAGCACATGAAGAGGAGGCAGAAGTTGAGTTAGAGGCATCCAATGAAGTGGTGGAGGAGGACGTTCTTGAGGAGGCACATGATGTGAGGGAGGAGGAGGAGGAGGAGGAGGAGGAGAATTCAGAGGTAGACAGTGATTTAGGGGCACAAATGGTTGTTGAGGAATCTGTTGAAGAGGAAGAGGCAGGTGAGGAAGAGGAACTTTCTCAGACTGAAGAAGAGGTAGTTGAGGTAGAGGAGGGTCTTCAGATTGAAGAGGAGGCAGGTGAGGAAGAGGAACTTTCTCAGACTGACGAAGAGGTAGTTGAGGTAGAGGAGGGTCTTCAGACTGAAGAGGAGGCAAGTGAGGAAGAGGAACAGACTGAAGAAGAGATAGTTGAGGTAGAGGAGGGTCTTCAGACTGAAGAGGAGGCAAGTGAGGAAGAGGAACAGACTGAAGAAGAGATAGTTGAGGTAGAGGAGGGTCTTCAGACTGAAGAGGAGGCAAGTGAGGAAGAGGAACAGACTGAAGAAGAGATAGTTGAGGTAGAGGAGGGTCTTCAGATTGAAGAGGAGGCAAGTGAGGAAGAGGAACAGACTGAAGAAGAGATAGTTGAGGTAGAGGAGGGTCTTCAGACCGAAGAGGAGGCAAGTGAGGAAGAGGAACAGACTGAAGAAGAGGTAGTTGAGGTAGAGGAGGGTCTTCAGATTGAAGAGGAGGCAAGAGACGAAGAGGAACTTTCTCAGACTGAAGAGCTATTGGAGCAGGTGGAAAAAAGATCAGAAGAGGTAGCAGAGGAAGAGGACATAGAAGAGGAAGCTGTAACAGAGGAAGAAGAAGTTCCTGAGGTTGAACCAGAAGAACCAGAAGCCTTAGAAATGGTGGAAACAGAAGAGATTGAGGACCTTGCAGCAGATGTTGTTGAAGAGGTTGTTGAATTGGCCAAAGAGGCGACTGAGAAGCTTGTAGAACCAACTTCAGAGCAAATCATGGTCCAAGAAGAAGTTCCTGCACCGGCTGAAGAAGTAACGGTGGAAGAAGTGTCAGATGATATACCAGCATCTAAAGCGTCTGCCGAAGGTACAGTATAGTTCAGTCAGCATTAATAATATTGAACATTTAATGTTAATATGAAAATAACAGTTGTATTCTGTTTTGGAGCCAGGTTATTATTGTCAACTAAGATGAATAATAGTCAATACATTGTTTCCTGTGATTGTGATTCTAGTGTAAATACAGACGCAGCTTCTTCCTCAGAGATCTTGTTTACTTCAGGTGTAAATTGAAACTGTGGCAATGTTCTGTTGATGCCACAACTGATTCCTTAAAGGGATAGTTCACTCAAAAATGAAAATTCTGTTATCATTTACTCACCCTCATGTTCAATTCAATTCAATTCAAATTTATTTGTATAGCGCTTTTCACAATACATATTGTTTCAAAGCAGCTTTACAGAAAGTGCATTTCAGAAATGTACATAGAAAAATACAGTTAGTTAATCATGTATTAATTTAGGGCATAACATATCGCCGGCGTTGAGTCGTCTCTTCACAGGCGTCGAGTCGTCTCATCGCAGGCGTTGGGGACTCTGAAGTCTCCGTGAGAGGCTGGATACAAACTGGAGCTGACGAACGCTATTTACCTCGGGACTAGCGTCCCGAGATAACAGCAGAAAAGCAGATGGGAAATAATTAGCGTAGCTGCTGTTCATAATATTAATGCATTCGATCTGATTCAAAAGTGGTATAAAAGGTAAGCATTATGTGAATGCTTGGCTGAAGAGATGCGTCTTTAATCTAGTTTTGAACTGGGACAGCGAGTCTGAGCAACGAACAGTATCAGGAAGGCTATTCCAGAGTTTAGGAGCTAAATGTGAGAACGCCCTCCCTCCTTTAGTGGACTTAGATATCCTAGGAATGACCAGAAGCCTCGAATTCAGTGATCGCGATGGATTGTAGGGCGATAGAAGATCCATTAAATACACAGGAGCTAGACCATTTAGGGCTTTATAGGTCAGTAGTACTTTGTTGTTCCAAACCTGTAAGAATTTATTTTCTTTTGAAGATATTTTGAAGAATGTCTGTAACCAAACAGTTGATGGGCCCCATAGTTTTTTTCCCCATACTATAGAAGTCAATGGCCATCAACAGTTTGGCTACCCATATTCTTTAAAATTTCTTTTTTTGTGTGTGTTTAGAACAACTTGAGGGTGAGTAAATGATGACAACATTTTTATTTTTGGGGTGAACTATCCCTTTAACTAGAATGCCACTGATACAAAATACATAAACACAAAATAGAAATATGTCCATAAAATAAAAACCAAATGGTAACTATTTAACAAAAGAATTAAAACGTAAAGTTTTTTTTTTTTTTCAAAAGCCACATAAAAAAAATGTTGATGACATGAGATTCAGGTTTTATGCTGGCTATTTGTCCTCTGGCAGTGGAGGAAACAACCCCCTCAGGTTCTGCCTCAAGAGATCGATCTCACATTGAAGAGACGCTGCGTCTGGCAACAGCTGAACCTTCACGGGAATTTGTTGGTGAGTCATATAATGAAAATAAAAAATTATAAAATAAAGTATTACATCCTGGGCTGTTCAGTATTTACCATATCAGGCCAGTTATGTCTACATTAACTAATGACATTTTACCTTGACTAAAACAGTTTTGTGTGAGCTCATTTGTTTGGTCACACGTCACCTATAGTGTGCAAAATCATAAACAATTAATTGTTTGCTCAGAAATATCTTGCTTATTAGCGCTTCAAGAATTTATTGAACTTCCCACAATGTGCACTGTAAATGTGATTTTTCTTTTGTCAGATCAACTTAGATCATTTATGTGGTTCAAATAACATAACATTTTGAGTTTCTGTTGATTAAACCAATCTCTTTCATTGTATTAACTAATTTTTTTAATTTCAATGAACTTAAAATCTTAAGGCAACAAGGTTACTAAGCCAACAATATTTGTTTTACAGTGAAACCCATAATTAATTGAATATCTTATTTATCTATTTTACTTATTCAATATCTTGCATCTTCATTGCAATGTTTATATAATCTATGTAGCAATGTCTATAATGCAAAGCAAAATCAGTCCCCAGAAAATGATCAAATTATAAACAAGTTCACTCTGCTATTATTATTTGTTTTGTAATCATTTCATCAACTCTACCTCTCATAGACGCTCTGAAGAAGCTGCAGCATGTCTACCACACTGCCATTAAACCCTTGGAGAATGCCTACAAATACAATGAGCTCAGGCAGCATGAAGTATCAGGTGAACGGATGTTTTACCACATCAGATGACTGCTTTACTACCACAAAAAGTGTCAAAATGAAGCCCTCGCCTCAGTTAAACGCTCTGTTTTCTTCACACTGATCAGATGCAGAGATCACCTCTAAGCCCATGGTCCTGTTCCTCGGTCCCTGGAGCGTTGGCAAGTCTTCCATGATCAATTATCTTCTGGGTCTCCATGACACTTCACAACAGCTTTACACTGGTAACACATCAGTCATTAAATGGATGAATGTACAACGAAAGAACCTCATTAAATGAGCTATTACATAAGAGAATACTAGTTCAACATACAACATCTCCTTCATCTCGCTCTTTTGCTTTCTCAGGGGCTGAGCCCACAACCTCAGAATACACTGTCCTAATGCACGGGGAGAAGGTCCGCAACATCGAGGGCATTGTTATGGCTGCGGACAGTTCCCGCTCTTTCTCGCCACTGGAGAAGTTTGGTCAGGGGTTCCTGGAAAAGCTGGTGGGAATCGAGATGCCGCACAAACTCCTGGAGCGCGTCACATTTGTGGACACACCTGGAATCATTGAGAACCGCAAACAACAAGAGAGAGGTGAGAAGACTGCATTGACAAAGACACAACAAATATAAAGAGTCTAATATTTGAAAGAGGATTTTCAGCCAAAACGCACCTCTCAATCCGAATTGAATATTGTTAAACGTTGTGGCTTATTTGAAGCAGGGATGGTAATCGTTAAGATTTTAACCATTTCTGTTCCTTAATGGTTTCATTAATGATTATTTTAGTACTTGTAAGGAAAACATGCTTGGAAAAAGAGATGAAGTTCAATTTATGAATTATGAGATCATTTAAATTTGAATGAATTTAAAACAATGCTTGCAAAAAGATTTTTTTTGATGACTTTTCACAGTTTTTTAGAGGTAGCATAAATGCAATAAAGTTATTGGGCTTAACTATTAAACAACAATACTAAAAATTAAACAAAATTAAAAGTTTAAGGTCAGTATGATTTTTTAATAATATTTGTATTCAGCAATGATGCATCAGATTGATAGTATAGACATTTATAATGTTATAAAATATTTTAAAATAAATCATGTTCTTTTGAATTTTCTATTCATCAAAGAATCCTGTAAAAAAAAAAATTATACGGTTTCCACAAAAATATAAGCAGCACAACTGTTTTCAACATTAATAATAATCAGAGCTGTTTCTCGAGCAGCAAATCTGCATTAGAATGATTTCTGAAGGATCATGTGACTTGAAGTAATGAAGACTGGAGTAATGATGCTAAAAATTAAGCTATGACCACAGGAATAAATTACACTTTATAATATATTAAAATAGAAAACAGCTATTTAAACTGCAATAATATTTCACAATTACTGTTTATACTGTATTTTTGTTCAGCCTTGGTGAAGAGACTTTAAAAATCAAAAACATCTTTACAGACCCTAAACTTGAATGGTAGTGTATATCTTTAACTACACATTATATGAACAACCAGTCAGTAACTAGTTAGTTGTGCATATTTGACTCACTAAAAAGAATTGACTCATTAAAGTAATTATTTTGGGAATTGGACTACACTTCTTGCGCTGAATGCATTTGATTCACTAAAAGAACCAGTTCGTATGAATCATTCGCACGAGGATGTTGCTAGTTTTGGCCGTGATTAGCAATTGGGCTGGTTTTGTTACGCAAACCTGGCAACCCTGACAATGCTTTACTGGTTGCACATTTACCCCCGGTTTCACAGACGAGGCTTGAGCCTAGTCCTAGACTTAAATGCATGTGTGAGCTGGTTTAACTGAAAGCAACTTGCACTGACATATCAGTGCCATTGTTTTGATGCACACCAGTAATATTTTTTTCTAAGGCATGTTTATAAAAGCTATTTAAATGTCTTAATTTAACTAAGGCATAATGGCTTTATCTAAGCCCTGTCTGTGAAACCAAGCCCTAGTTTTTTAGTTTTCGCGCCACAGATTCACTAGTGGTGTTTCGGCGCCACAAAATGCATTGTTTCACTTTGTACCGTATTTTAGTACGGTAATCCCCTCGGCATCTGAGTGCGTTTTTTCTCTCAAAAGAACCATTTCTGAATAAGAATCAGATTCTAAGATAAAAGTATAACATTCTGCCTTTGAACACGTTTACAACTTGTGTTGTTGTCCTTTAGGGTACCCCTATAGCGAAGTGTGCCAGTGGTTTATCGACCGCGCTGACCTCATCTTCCTGGTGTTTGACCCAACCAAACTGGACGTCGGGTTAGAACTCGAAATGCTGTTCAGACAGATGAAGGGACGCGAGTCGCAGATCCGCATCATCCTCAACAAGGCCGACAGTCTGACAACCCAGGACTTGATGCGTGTATACGGCGCCCTCTTCTGGAGCATGGCCCCCCTGATTAATGTGACTGAACCCCCGCGCGTCTACGTGAGCTCCTTCTGGCCGCAGGACTACAATCCTGACACCAACAGAGACCTTTTTAAACGTGAGGAGATCTCCTTGCTGGATGACCTAAATCAGGTCATTGAGAACCGCCTGGAAAACAAAATCGCCTTCATCCGCCAGCACGGCATCCGCGTGCGCATCCACGCCCTCCTAGTCGACCGCTACTTGCAGACGTATCACGAGAAGTTGGGCTGGTTTAGTGACCCACAGGAGGTTTTCCACGATATCGTCAGTGACCCTGACAAATTCTACATCTTCAAGTCCATTCTGGCCAAGACCAATGTGAGCAAGTTCGACTTGCCAGAACCGGAGGCGTACCGGGACTTCTTTGGAGTGAATCCTCCCGGCGGCTTTAAGGTCCTCTCCTCATACTGTGGCTGGACTGGAGGATGCCTGCTGGAGAAGATTGATAAGGCCATCACAGATGACCTGCCGGCTTTGCTCAGCAGTTTGGCAGAGAAAAGGGAAGCCAAGGAAGAGGCAGCTGCAGAAGCCAAGGAGAAACCCCAAAACCGTTGGCGAAGACAGTAAAAGAAGAACGGAGTGAGGGTTTATTTTCTACCTGAGGCACAATCAGTCAAGTCTGAGGGCACCAAAGCGTTGAATGAATGGATGGATGAGAATTACAGTTATGAATAAATGGTTATAAATAAAGCAAGGAAGGGAGAGAGTAAAAGTGACATAACATTTGTGAGATTCACATCAACGGGAAGCCAAGTTAAACACAGATACTTTTACCAGTCAGATCTGAAGGAAGGGAATCAGTGTCTTCTCTCGGTTATTCTTTTTCTTCCTTGTTCTAATTTCAATCGGTTTGCAAAACATTACTTATTTATACTATGTTCAGAATAAATATAACATGTCATAATATTATTTATTTCTTGTTTGAATGTCATGTGAATATGCTATATGTGGTAGAAAGTTTATCTTGACTTCATTAGTACTTCAGTTCCACTTGTACATACTGATCATTTTCCTTTGTGCAATTTAGTGGTTTACGAGTTGTTGGTAAATGAGATGAGAATTTCACGTTGAGTTCGCTCATATTACTGCATGTTAATACTGTGGTGACATTAACATTTTTTTGTGGCTATTGATTTACACAATATGGAAAATAAACTGGATATTTAAGTCAATAAAATACCTAAATAAATGGACGAATTGTGAGACAAATGATAATGATTTTTCACTTTAACATGTAGAACATACGAGAACCCAAAATGTCCACTAGATGGCGTAGCACATCATAAAACTGACTGCAATAAAAATACCGATCACAGTTCAGTGCAATAACCTTTGGTACTGTTTATGTAAATGATCAGTCTTATCTGTTTTGATAGCGGCAATCTATGCATTTATCTATATAGAAAAATAAAATTTCAAGAAGGTAATTTGTGTAAAACATTTAGACATGAAAGCAAGTATTTATGACTCCTAGGGTTAGAATTGTAAGTATACAATTGATAAGAGTTTTTAATTGAGATTTGCACTAAATACTGTGTTGCTAGTTATTCTCTTATTTGTTTAACAATCTGCAGCAGTGAGTATTAAAGAGACCAGAAGTGGCCACCAAGAAATAAAAGCTGGACATAAATGGCGAGTCCACAGCCTTGTGTTGGTCAAATTCCTGAACACACTCTTGTGTCATAAACTTTCCCATCTGACACGACACAGCATGTCTCAGAAACCGGACGTGATGAATGTCTGACACAGGAAGTGCGGGACGATTCTCACTCGCATGTTACTTATCTGATAGGTCAAAACACACCTAAATCTCAGGTATGTTCCTACACAGTTATAAAACCTGGAAATATGTGGACATTTAAAAAATAAAAGAGTGATTTACAGGCCTGGAAAAGTAACCCAAATCTTAAAAAGTAATGAAAAAGATTGTAATTAATGTATATTGTTTTTAATGTTCCAAACCAAACTCTGAAATATTTCACTTTTTGTAAGTGTAAATTGTCAAATTATATTTAAAAAATCATTATCCAGTAATTACAAAACACCGGTGAAGTCATGAAAAAGTTGTCTGTCCAAAAAAAAGAGTTTTCTTCAGAGCTATTTTTAAAGGGTTAGTTCACCCAAAAATGAAAATTATGTCATTAATGACTCACCCTCATGTCGTTTTTCCCATTGAGTGTGTGTCTGTATGTTCCAGCATCATCACTGTAAAAAGTGATAAGTTGACTTAACTTTAAAAAAGTGAGGAAAGCCGTTGCCTTAAAATTAGGTAATAAACTTTATGCGTAATTGAAAACATTAAGTTATGTTAATTTGACAATTCCACATAACTTAATTTTTTCAATTATGTTACTTAGTAATTTTAAGGCAACGGGTTCACTTTATTTAAGTTAAGTCAACTGATCACTTTTTGCAGGATTATTATTAATTAATTTTATTATTTATCAGAATGTGGCGTCAAAACTGATGAAAGCTTTTTCGAGGGGGGAAAATACAGTTAAATAAATGATCATAGTTATTGATTTATTTTTGCAAACAAAAATAAAGAATTGCAAAGGAAAAATAAAGTATATAAATACTTTATAAATACTTTTTTTTTTGCTTAATACTTTATTTTTGTTTTGCAAAACTTTTTTTTCTTTTACAATACTTTATTCTTTTGCAAATCTGTGTCATGGTTTTGACTCCATACTTTACTCATACTAACTTATTTACCACAGCGACAATGATCAAGGATCAGGTCAATTCAGGTTCAATAGATAGTGTCGTGATTATACTCAACGTATCTGTTCTTTTTATGACATCATATGGGCCCCCTGCCCAGAGAACTTCAGAATTTGAGTATGAAGAGTTCTCGTGCGTGCGCGCCGCCGTTAAAGAGCCCAGCGTGCGCGCTCCCCTGTAACTTGCCCCCTCCCCTGTATTGCAACATTTCAACACTGTAGTTAAGTTGTCCACCCCGCCGCACGCCCACAACCATCTTTTCCGAGTGTGTTCAGAACATGGTGGTGTAGCTGGTGAACGCAGCGCCCGGGTAAGCGCCAACCAGCGGTGTTCAACTCCTACCTGAAGCCGTTCGGCTCTCACGACACCAGCCGGCCCTTCAACAGGCTCGTACAGTCAGACAGACAGGGAGGAGAACCGAGAGCGAACGGAAGAGGACGCAACGCGACACAGCTGCGGTGCGCTCGCCTGGCATGAGCTTTTCTACGAAAAAAGCGGACTTGAACTGAGTTTTGGAGGAATGTTAAACAGACAAAGTGGGGATTAAAGAGGCGGATAATGTTGGAGCATTGGCGTGGGATTTTAAGCAATGGAGTGTGATATCTCATTCTTCTTCTGAACTCCACGAGTGTTGAACTGCCAGCCCGATCAAACGACTTGAGGCCTGGGGGAGACAAAAAAAAAACTTTCGTCTTCATTTTGAACACTTTGCATTGAAACTATTTGAGATTACCTCCAAGTAAACTGGTTAAAAGGGATTACACACAAACGAGGACAAATTTAACTTCAGCCCACTTTGACTTGTCAGAGTGCCTCGATGTCATCAGTATTTTCTTCCTCTTGGAAGTTGAAATCATAAGTGTTATTCGTCTTCTGGAGTTGGCAGATATGCACAGCCGCGTTGCACCCTAGCGCGAACGGCTGATGTCATTTGGAATTGTCACGACGTCAGTTTGAGCTTGGAAGCGTTTTAATGCGCTTTGAAAAGCTGGAATAACGGTTGACATCCGGAGTGTGTGTTCAGGAAAGGACGGGGCTCCTCCATGGGGATAGGCCGTCTTCTGACCCTCGACAGGGGCAGAAGTGGGGCAGTAACGGGATATGCACCGAGTTTTGACGGGAAAAGACGGGCAGCTTTAATGTCTTATCAGGCGTGTTCCCTCCCTCCGTTTACGGGATATATTGGACGATTCTTGCTTCTTCGTGATGTCAGAACATAAGGGAGTACGTTGTTAGATATTTTTGAATAATTTTTATGTGATTTTTGACACTAAAAAGGTAAAAGCAGTGCATTTAAAAAAGTTTTCTCAGAGAAATTGGCGCCTTTTAACAGATAGGTAATACTCTTTCGACAAATAGCAACGTTAAGTTTTGAATTTGCCGACTTGTAAAGTTATCTGGCATTTGACCGAAACTGAGTAACGTTAGCAGCTACAAGAAATGTGTGAAATTTGGAAATATGAAATACAAACTTGCATTACATTTGCATGTCATTTGGAAATGGAAAGTAAATTCAAACATTGTCGAGCATTGGCGAGGGTGTTTGAGGGACAGTGTTAACTGGATTAAAAAACTAATTTAAAAACCGTTTCAGGACACCCTATGTGAACCAACCTCCTATATTTTTAGCCATACTTACTTGCTCTTGGATTGAATGCAAATTTAAAACGATGTGCTCAAAAAAGGAGGCTGAGCGGATGACAGTGCGTCAGTCTCTCGGAGCAAAAGTGCACACATGCGCGTTCACGTGCCCTGAGCCATAGAATATAATGGAATTCGAGTGCTGACGTAATCGGATAAGGAACTGCTCAAGAGTCCAAGACGGTCCATCTTCATAGTGAATGCTCTTGGAATTTCGTTCTGGCTGGACTCTTTTCAAAAACAAAAGTGTTTTTCGTATCAAATGCCACTTCCTCTGTACTGTCAGCAGTAGGTGATATGTGATAATTAAAAGTCAATTGTTGTCTCATTGCCATGGCATTGCCAGAGCAGCACCAGCCGCTACACGAGACCGAAGTTAGGTGTGATCGTGAAGGGGGAGCTGTTACTGTGCAGATAACCGACAGCCGGGATCAACAGGTGGGTCCAGACCAAGAGGTTGACCCTGTCGACATGGGCTCCTCCAAACCCTGCAAATACAGCATCTCGTCAAGCTGCAGCTCAGTTGTTCCCAGGGCTATGAGGACTCATCTGAGCAGGCCGAGGAGAGTCCCGCAGCTGTTCGAGAGGTCCGCCGCGCAGTGCTGGGACCCCAAGTTTGACTCCTCCATTCTAGAGGAGGCATGCAGGGAACGTTGCTTCCCGCAGATGCAGAGAAGATTCCGCTACATCCTGTTTTACCTGGCCACGGCTGCGCTGCTGTGGGGGATTTACTTCGGGATCAATAGCACCAGGTGTGACCCTACAACCTTCCTGGTACCCACGGCAGGGTTTCTTGTGCTTTGCCTTCTCCTCCTCTTGTTTACGTTCTCAAGGCCATATGCGCGATTCTACAACCATGCCTCCTTCCTCCTTACAGTGATCATGTTTGGCATCACTCTGGCGCCCCAGACGCAAACCGCTCTCTTTGCTCTTTTTGATGGCCAGAAAGCAGGCAATCATTCACTACTACCTGCTTTTCAAAATGCTCCTTGTATATCACCAGTTGGGACATTTTCACTCTGTATGGAGGTGCTGCTTTTGCTGTACAGTGTGTTGCATTTGCCCCTGTATGCGTCGGTGCTTCTAGGCCTGCTGTATTCTGTCCTCTATGAGGCTTTAGGTTGGCTGCACCTTGCTCAGTTGGATGGTGGTTATGTAGGGTCAGGGGTGGAAAGCTCAGACTGGCATAATCTAAGCTGGCTCGGCCCAGGTAAAGTCCTGCTGCACCTGTGCGCACACGTCATTGGCATCCACATATTCATCATGTCCGAAGTGCGCTCTCGGAGTACCTTTCTCAAGGTGGGTCAGGCGATCATGCACGGGAAGGATCTGGAGGTTGAGAAGGCGCTGAAGGAGCGCATGATCCATTCTGTGATGCCTCGGCTGGTGGCGGACGAGCTGATGAAACAGGGAGACGAGGAGAGCGAGAGCTCAGGGAAGCGATACAGCGCAGGTACGTGCTCCGTCGGCACTGCCGCCGCCGCGACCTCGTCCAGCCCCAAAAACAACAAGCGTAAGAAGAATTCTATTCCTCGTGGACAAATCATTTTCAGGCCCTTCAACATGAAGCGCATGGAGCCAGTCAGCATCCTCTTCGCTGACATTGTGGGATTCACCAAAATGAGTGCCAACAAGTCCGCCCATGCACTGGTAGGACTGCTGAACGACCTCTTCGGCCGCTTCGACCGTCTTTGTGAGTTGACCCGCTGCGAGAAGATCAGCACTCTAGGAGATTGCTACTATTGTGTGGCGGGCTGCCCTGAGCCTGTCCTCGAACACGCATGCTGCTGTGTGGAAATGGGGCTTGGGATGATCCAGGCCATCGAGCAGTTCTGCCAGGAGACGTCAGAGACCGTGGACATGCGTGTTGGCGTTCACACTGGCACCGTGCTCTGTGGCATTCTGGGAATAAAGCGCTTTAAGTTTGACGTCTGGTCCAACGACGTCAACCTGGCCAATCTTATGGAACAGCTGGGCGTGGCGGGAAAGGTGCACTTGTCGGAGGTCACAGCAAGTTTTCTGCATGACTGTTATGAGAGGGAGGATGGACGAGTGATGGAGCGTGCCGGGCACAGTGTCGCTGATCAGCTGAAAGGTAAAACTCAAGAGTAATTTTATCAAGAAGTTTTTTTTTTAATGCATACACTGGGGTGCAAAAGTCTAGTGAAAAGGCTTCTGATTTGCGAGTGTGAAATTTAATTGAGAATGAACATGAATTTCAGAACTACAGCTTCATGAGCTCCACGAGATCGCACAAAACCCGATGGTCGTGTTATCCAGTGTGATTTGAGAATGATCCTGTGAACATCTTGTGCTTCAGTTCAAAACAAAAACATATCCACATTTACTTAAATATCCCAAATATTTCTTGCATTATTTCTAAATCTATTTATTTTTTCAGGTTTAAATTTAATTTTGAAACACAGATTTGCAATGTCAGACTTTTGCACTCCAATTAACCACTCATTGTATGTTGTTAAGCTGTTTTATGTTTGTGTCGTTCCCTACTTTTTTATTGACTGCTGTTTCCCAGCTTTGCTTTGATGATGAAGATAAAGCTGATCATCTTTTATTGTGCACCTTGTAGTCATGTCCTCTCAGGACTCTGTACAAAGGGCTGCAACTCTTCTCTAGTTTTATTGCACCCTCGTTTAATCTCTTTATTACTTAACTGAAGTGAAACTGTGGAAAACGATTATTGTTTTAGACTTTTTCTGCAGTCTGTAGCTGTTTCCTCTCAGGACCCTGTATAAAGGGCTCCAATCACAGTCCAAAATTAACTCGCCTAGTGCCAGATGCTTAAGAAAATCAGCATTTGGAGCATAATTAAAACCAGTTGGTTGGTAAAAATTAGTATAATATTTAATTGTAAGAAGGAAATATATATTGTTAATTATAATACAGTACTTTTTATTCAAATTAAATGTAAAAATAATTAAAATTACAGTTGGTAATATTCCTCCTTTTGTTTTTCATTAACTGGTCACAGCCAGGTGTGACAAAAAGCTAATCTTGGCTGCAGATATTTTTCACTTTTATTGCGCCCTCATAATCTCTTTTGTATCTTAATTGCAGACTCGCTGTCAAGGCTCATTGTTCATCTGTAGCTCTATTGTATCCCTGTTGTAGCTCTTTTCATTGTGGCCTCCCTTTGTAACAGTCACGGTTGCATTCACGGTTCTGCTTTCTCAATAACATCAATGTCTGTATGAATGCCTGCATCCAGCAGAGCTGTTGATTTAAAGTCGTAGTGACAGATACAAGCAGAGGTCTCTATTTTTTTTTTTTACCCTGGTCCTGGTCCGGCCTCTCTCCCTACCCGTGTCCTTAATCTGAACCCTGATTTTGTTTCCTAACTGAACCTTTCGGGATCTCCTCCTCCTTGATCAGCTACACCCCTTCAGACATCCTCTGAATCATGACAGTATACCAACTCTGTAAACCCAATCTTTATGGTTTAGAAAACCGCTCCTGTATTTCACCAGCATTTTTAGATTCGCTCCTTGTTGATGACGAGGTCCGTTGCGCATTGGTAATTGGGGGTCCGGGTTCCTAAAAGTCATTGAACAATTAGCACACTTGTTGAACTCATCTCAAGCTCAAAGTAGTGAAGCTGACGTTTGTGGACCGGGTTGTCCACAAATGGCCCTCTGCCTTGGTGCCAGTCATGTCACCCCATGTGACCGTCTGATTCCAGTGGGTGGGTGGGTGCGAACAATGACACGCGCTAGTAACCCAGCTGTGTGAGGGATGCGTCACTGTCTGTCTCGCCGCGAGCGATTCTATTTGCAGTGTTTTCCCTGGACATTACCTGGCTGCGGTCTGACCCTGCTGTACACCTTGTGTGTTCTGCTTTCAGACTGACTGGACACAAGCTGAACTATATTTATAATGGTTCATTCTGGGGTTAAGATGGCCATTATACCGATAATAGTTACAATTAAATGAATAATTACCAATATTATTATTACCATTGTATAGGGGTGGGCGGTATGACCAAAATTCTATTTCACGGTATCGATATATTTCACGATATAGATATTTATATATGTAGTTATTCTCGAAAAATCAACAAAAAGGGCTTTGTATAATAAATAAACCCAAATACTTTAGAAATGAAAAGTACTTCACATTGTTTTCTTTTTCTCTTATTTGGTAAATGATTTATTTGGTAAACTATTTAGATAGCTAAATATAAACAAAACACACTCATCAACTTTTAGATAAACTTCCCCCAACTGATTGATATTAAATACAACTCATAGGTGCAATTAAACTTTAAATAAAGTGTTTCTGAATCATTTTTCAATCTCATGTTATGCTTTACTTCATCAATCAGTTTATAATATCTGAATATTTTATATTGAACTATTCTATTCATGATAAATTAGTTACTTCCTTTTAATTTTGTAGGATAGTAATACTAGTTGTTTAAATGTGTTCCCCGGTACATTTTTGCCATGTCTGCTTAGGCTACACTGCGTTTTTAAGGGGCTTGTTTTGCTCTTTTTGTGATATCTGGCAACCCGTCACCCTGCGCTTTAATCAATATAAGTTCAGAAGTGACTAGAAAGAGAGCAGCAGTTTGAAAACCGAACAGCAGCTACTGTTAGTGTTGACAAAGTAGCCTAGTTTAAATTATACACACCTTGTAACTGCGTCATTATTTGACCATAGCCTGGTGAACACTGACACACCGCGCTCCCTCAGTGCGTGTGCACGCGCGCGTCTTCTGCATCAGTAAATGCGATCGGAGTTAGAATTATATAACTCGCGATGCATATTTAGTAATTTTGCCTCAGATAGGCTACAGGATTAGCTATACATTCACTTTAACAAGCAGGATCATTACCACGGGCGGCAAGCTGTTTGCGTGTTTAAAAACTATACATAAGAGACGGAAAGATGCAGATAACTATACATTATTTAAGGTTATTTCTATTCGTTACGATATTGATAACTGTTGTTGTCCAGCTTTCCCCTTTGCGAGCGTGCACTAATCTGTCGCCTGGGTGCTGCACTGCTCTAGTGACTGCTGCGCCTTTCCCCCCGAAAATATCACGTTAACAACAACAACAACCCTTTAGAAAATGTAATTCCTTTGTGGATCCTCTTGATCTGCTTTCTCCGTGTTTCTTTTTACAATTCTCAGTGTTTCAGTCTCACGCACGTTGCACGCGAGTTAACCACGCCCACTTATTTGCATTTCGCGGTATACACGGAATAAAAAAATCTGTTACGGTTGACATTTTCTACCGCGGTAACGATATATACCGTCATACCGCCCAGCCCTACCATTGTACTTTCATGCTTGTCAAATGACATCGCAAATGAATAACTCTGTCGTTTTGTTGCTGCAAAACGCTATTATTATTATAAACTTTTGAACTGTAGTGTATGTTTGGATTTGTGTTCATGTTTGACAGGTTTGTGTGCAGGTGTACTTTCATATTTGCATGTGCTCGATTTGGCTATAATCCGTTCCACCTCTGTGCTCCCACACTGTGAAACGACCAGACCTGTGAATTATCACTGCAGCACATGGAGTCTAATTAGAAACCAATTATATGTGTTTATTTCCTCCTGCCTGTTTCACTTTTGCAGTCCTCTGGCCCCTGATCACACACTGACCACTGGGACCCAGGCCTAGACTACTATGTTATTTATTTATTTAAAAAATTTTTAATGTCTATTGTTAGCCTACCAAATTGTCCCGTGGCGGTGGCCAGAGGACGACTCCAAAAATGGCTCCAGGGGCCTTGCGGGGCCGTGATCCAGCCCTGGTCACCAGATCCGTAGTAAGTGTAAAATACATTTTGAGGATGCTGATCCAATGACAATTTTTGGCGCTTATATTAAATTAAACCTTGTGAATATCACAGTGATTTTCATTTGGTCATTCATTTAAATACTATTAACTTAATAAATTTTATTACTTTGTTGTCTTGCAAGTCTGAAAAAATTGGACAGATATTAATTTTAGTTTTAAGATATTAACCCTGGTAAAGCCTGTCATATAAAAGAATAGTCTAAGAGTTTTTTTTTTTTTTATTGAACACAATCTAAAAAGTTTGTATGTTTTTTTTTGTCAGTCTTTTATGGCTCCTATAGTGAGAAAATGGAGCTCATAATCAAGGAGGAAAAAAATACCTTGATTTATTTAGAAGCTCAAACTGAGCAAACACATGCGATTTGAGGCAGTTGTTGATATTTATGCGCCAAAAAGTAAGATGAAATTCTGATAGCTTGTAATAAATCATGAGATCTTTAACAGAATAGCAGACGACTTACCTTAAATGCATTTAAATATCAGTTGTCACTCTCTATATCTCCCAATAATATTATTAGTAAGATTATATTTAAATGCTTTTAAAGCTCCGTAGTTTTTATTGTGGGGGCAAAACATAATGCAGTGCAATACAATGATGATTGAGAGATCAACAAATAAACATTTCTCAAAAACCTGATGTGTCATATTTGATACATTTTAACATGATTTTGGGTGAAATTGCTTCAGTCCAGTAAGTTTTCCTCTTGAAATATTAATAACAATACAAGTTATTCTTGCGTTTACTTTTTTTTGTTATTTACTATTTAATTTACTAATTTCACAGCAAAAAGACACTGGTACCACGGCCTGAAGGGGGACGTTTTTTACAATTATACTAAAATAATGCCTTTTAATTACTAAAAAGTATAAACTATCAAACGGATGACAGAAGGCACGTAGTATAGGTTATGTACAACAGGTTTTTATTAATTTAGAGGCCATAGAAATTTGCATATGATCAAATATGATAGTTGGCTTTATAGGGTTTATATATTAAACTTTGTAGTGAAACTGGTCTCAGACTCTGTAAGATTAATTAATTTATGTGAGTCAGTTTCCATTGCAACAACTCTATTTAAAAATCTGATTTAGTCATATTTATGTAACTAAATGTTGCTGTTTATTTTGGTGCATTTAGTGTTCCTTTAGTATGTCTAGATCATTTGCAGCATTTTACTTGGTTCCTCTGATTAAAAAAGGATCTAAATAAACACATTAAATTACCATTTTAAATATTAAAATAGACACATATCTTGAAATGCCAATATTGCATTTTGTGTATATTTTTGTAAAGCTATGTGAGCCAGCCATTCACCCAAAGCAAGTTGTTTAGTTGGAGCAGATCGGAGTGTGTTCTTGCAGATAAGGAGCCCAACCCTGTTCACACACATGGACACACTCGTGCCAGGAGATATAGACGAGCTCTTTATTTGGGAAAGAAATTCCCTTCCTCCGTATGTCGTATAGACATGCGTAAACAGTCATATTTTTGTGTCATATACATATACTCTCAGTATATACATGAAGGGCACAAGCTTGAGCAGGAGTCTGTCCATTGAACACGCATGGAGAGAGTCTATGTGGTCTATCCTCATTCCTCTCTTTCTCAAGGTCATGAGTCTGGTAAAGCTGGACAGGTTTGTCCAGTCTGTCGAGGAACTTCAGCCACAAGACGAGTGTATGCAATGCGGGTACAAACACACACAGCTGTGAGGCTTTGATTTGTGTGATGTAAAAGACATTTTTGACGTGAATTGCAAGTCACTGAAGAAGCGAGGAAGTTAACTGCGGGTTCATGTATCCCAAAATGAGTTTGTTCTATATATAGGAAATGTTTGGAAGGGAAAACTAGCTTGCTATATAATTTTTAAAGCTTGTTTTGGGGCTTTTTCGCCTAATTGGACAGGCTGGGAACCGTGGGAGAAGAGAAAAGGCAATCGGACCGTGAAAGGACCTTGAGCCGTGACTAAAGTGCAATCACACCATTTATGCACTGCCCAGCCCACACAGTTATGGCTCCAACTCGAAATTCATGACCTCATTACATTGCATGTTTAATTCGGCGAATTGATTCCCAATGTGATGTCTGTAAACCTTTTTTTTGCACTTCACACTGAATTATGTATTAGAGCTTGGCGTTTTGGCCCCAAAAAATGATCTCAATAAAAATTTTAATATCATTCGATATCGATAATTATTACGATAAATGTCAAGTCTTTATTTCATTCAAGTTTAAAGGCAGATTTTTGCTCCTGAGTGAAAGTTGTAGAAACCAGATCTTTAATTGTGGTTTTAAACTACTCTCTTATTATCAGAACATGACACACACTTGCCAAACAGGTGAGCAACTCACAAATCTGAGGTAGAACATTTGAAATATAGTTCTTTACACGTCTTTTTTCCTTAAATATCTTAATAGAAAAATTAATTTCTGACTTTCAGCATGTTCTAACGGGTGTGACATTGTTTCAAATCATGTTGCCTGACTTTGATGTGCATCTTCAGCATAGTTCGCAGTGCAGGCTGCAAAATTAATATAACATGTTTTGTCTCTTAGAAATGCACATTTGACAATACAATAACTTGATTTGACAGTATAGCAGTAGCTTGAGTTGGAATGATTTATGTCCATTAACAAAAACAGAAACGTATACAAAAATTGTAACAACCTAAAAATAGGGTCAAATGTACATATTCTGACTCTACTTTTAATCAAATTAACCATTGGTCATCTGTAGCATCATACATGCAGATCATGATAACCATATGTCAAACCGTGCATAAAGCAACTCACTACCATGGTAAAATGTAACTATATCGTTTCTACGGTATTTGTATGAAAAACAGTAGCCTAAATACATTTAGTATTAAATACAAATGCGGCAGCTTAATAAAACATATTGTAATTGTTATATTACATCTTTAATACTATAATACAGTTCCCTCATTACTGCCCAATACCATGGTGCAGTTAGTTACTACGGTAAAACCAGCCTTCTGATATTGTTGCGCACAGTGTTTCTCCTGTTTGTCGACGCTGATTCATCAGGTTTAAACTAGTCCAAAACAGACTGCAACTTGACAAGCAAATTATGCTTTAGGCTTCGTGTGCACGTCTAAACGATCATGTCAAAATGAGAGTATTGGAGAAGTATACACTTGGAGAGTATTCACCTAAAACACGGTTAATCTAATATGGGGCGGCGTAAATATTTTTGACCATGTTTTCAGATTCCTCTCTGCCTTGAGCTGCACGCTCTTGACTACGATTCGGAGTAACAATCTTGCCAGGTGATGTCATGACCTGTTCTTGACTAATCTAAAACATCGTCCTCTTTTTCTGGAGAAACGTGCCGCGGCATGTTCCCTAACTCATGCTCTGAAACTGTTGGCATGTTTAAGCTCCAGAGGTTTTAGCTTTTTCCTTTCCTTTTCTCTTTCCCTTAACACTCAGCTTTTACATCACCACACCACTGTGCGTGTGTGTTGACACAGCTGGTTGGTTTTGTGTGTTTGCCAGGCTTCGGCCTTGGCGTTGCTTGTGAACAGGTCAGGGAATTACTTTGATAAGACACCTTCCTGTAGCCAGA
The DNA here is from genome assembly GCF_029890125.1 of Rhinichthys klamathensis goyatoka. NCBI lineage: Eukaryota > Metazoa > Chordata > Actinopteri > Cypriniformes > Leuciscidae > Rhinichthys > Rhinichthys klamathensis. Next base: position 964,523 of record NW_026606808.1, read on the forward strand.
GGTCAGTCATGTTGTGTGTGTGCGTGTGAAAGTGTGCATTACAGAGCATGCGCTGTGAGTTTTTTTATGCCTATGTTAGAGGTATGTTTTTTTAATGGATAAAAATAAATGCCTACGTGCGTGTTATTTTTGTAATGTGTGCATTAGGCTACACATTTTCTTCTTCAAAAGGTTGACTCAGAGCTCAATCCACACACATGCACTGTGACCTTCAAGTTGCATGACATGCATTGCATGTTCGCACGTCAACACACCTGCCCACATAGACAGGACTGTCGCTTCAGATCTGGTATGTCAGATTCCCAGTGGTGACATATGAAGCGGTGTGTGTGTAGATTTTTTAAAAGCAATGATGCAGTTGATGTTGCTGGGCAATTTTTTTTCTTCTTTCATTTAAATTTTTTTTTTTTTTGATGTCTGGTGAAAATCAAGTTTTTAATGTTGTTTATATGTCTATGTGGTGTTTTTAATATGCTTGAAGACAAACCTTGTGCAAATTCATAAGTCAAAAACCATTGCTGAGTATTTTCTCCTTAAAACTGCAGTGAACCAAAGACGGTCTCAAAAGTGCGGTTTGAAATCGCTGGTGTTTCTGACGTCATGAACCATCTTGTAACCAATCATATCAACAACTTGTGATCATCGACGAGTGGATCTCTGAGCTGGCGTGAGTGAGTGGAGGCGGGGCTATTTTGCATATTCATAGAACCGAGTATACTAAATGAGGCAAGGGTGTAGAGTTACATTCAAGCTATTTTAAAGGGATACTCCACTTTTTTTGGCTCATTTTACAACTCCCCCAGAGTTAAACTGTTGAAAGAAACATCAAGAAACTTTACTGCCGTACCATGAGTGCAGCAGGCGTAATGATATGACGCAGCGCCTGAAAATAGTCCCCAGCTGCGTCATATCATTGCGCCTGCTGCACTCATGGTACGGCAGTAAAGTTTCTTGATTATTACGCAGGAATGAGAGTATAGTTCCTAGCCATATCAGCCTAGAAAATCGCAACTTTACATTTTACGTCGGTCTTAGTGCACGATGTAACTACAGAAGAGTCAAGTTTTAAATAGGAAAAATATCGAAATACTTTGGTCATTTTTTCATGAGAAATGCTAATGGTCTTGTCCACTTCAATGATGTATGCTAAGCTATGCTAAAAGTGGTACCGCCAGAACCGGAGATCGGCTGAATGGATTCAAAAACGGTAAAACGCAACAGTTTAACTCTGGGGGAGTTGTAAAATGAGCCTATTTCCAAAAAAAGTGGAGTATCCCTTTAAGGCATGAAGAATTTTTTTTCAAGGAAATTTTGGGTATCAAAGATGAGTTTAAGTCAACAATTATTGACTATGGGGGACTTTAAAATGTGTACGATTCGAAATCGACTCTCAAAAGACACAATCAATATATATATGTTTTTTCCTTATTTATTTCTGCAAGCATTGGACATATCCAATAGATGTTAATCTTATTACCTGTCTTCTCCACTAGATGTTATCCTCTTATTAACCTGGTGCGATGTTACTTCGGGGACCCTTTTATTCATTCAGTGCTTAACATGACGGATACAGGTGCGCCTTTCAGCGTGAAAGACGTTCCAGACAGTTTAAGGGACTGTCACTGTCCCGATCGGGCCAGTGCTGTATGTTCATGAAAGTTTTTTCATGAAACATTTTTACGTTTTCAAGACTTGCCACTTTAAGCATTCAAGCGCACGAAGACTCAAAAGAGAAGTTTTGTGTGTGACTCTGCACGCATCGAAGCACACACAGAAAGCTGCAAGTCTCAGAGCGTACAAACAATATGAATTCTCTAAAAAAATAAAATTTTGGAAAAAAAGAGAGTATTTTATAGGGCCCAAAACATGCATTTAAAACAAACAAAAAAACTTTACATAAATTATTGTTAAATTGCTTTTTGATTACTAAAATATAATTTAACCATTTAAAATGTGGGTCCAAAAAAAAAAAAAAAACTGAATCCAGAAAAATTAAAACTGATTTCATGATGGGGCCTTATTTAAATTTATGTTCTTGCCTCTTTTATATTCTTTTATTAAATTTAGTTGATTGTTACTTTTTTAGGTGAAGTAATAATGCTTTTTATGATGCTATCAAATTAAATAAAGTTTTTATTTGCATGTAGTCCAGATTTTGTGTGAATTTTTGGGATTCTGCTAAAGGTCTAGATATTGGTATTTCATGATTTTGCTCTCCATTCGTTTTGATTCGGATCTCTATTTGATATTAAATTATTTGGAAGTATTATTATAGGTACATGTAGCCTACATGTTTGTCAAGGTCTAAAAAGTCTCAACTAATGCTAATATTATGCTGTTGAGTTTTATTCACGCATCAACTGAAAACAGCGTAGACTAAGTGGCCGTTTACACGACACTGTAACTGAACTTTTTGTGTGTTTTGGCCATTGATTTACACGACAACAGCGTTTTGGGGGCCTAAAAAAGGCAAACTATTGAAAACAGATTTTAAAGTGCATGTTTTTGAAAATACCATCGCCATCTACTGGCCTGACATGAATAATACAGCTTTTTTTGTCGCTTTTGTAAATCTGACAACGTTGTCTGTATGCAAAACCTCGTTCCTCGTTCCATTTTTAGTACCTCGTTGAGTAAACTTACCTTAATAGATTGGTCTTGCTTGCAATTTCGAATCTATATCGGTTAATTCAAATTAAAACCAGGGAATCAATATGTCCAACCCAGTCCTAGGATCTACACATGTAAATAAAACGTGTTAAGCGGAGCGGAGAGTACTGAACTCTTATTGGCACCTCGAAGCCTATTCAAATTTGCCTAAATATTTAATCAGCGAACATACAAGGGGTGAGAGATGATGTGAATCATAGGTGTAGTCTTCAGAGTGTCGTCTTGGGGTATTTATCAGCGTGAGAGTGAAAGTGAGACACAGGCAGAATGCTCAATCATGCCATCAGATTATAATGTGCTCTTGGGACAGGATATGGTTTAATGTATTCAGCAATCCTTTATACCATTGTGTGCTTGTCGTGCACTAAGAGAAAAGTATGCATCTCATCCATCTTGGTCACTGTTCGACTGAGGGACATTGCTGTAGGTTCATGTGTGTCAGTATGACGCAGCTCACTCACCCTGTGCGTCATCCTGTGTGCTCAAGACCAGAGAGGAATAGAGAGGGTGATGGAGAAGAGAGAGAGAGACTCCCTTTGCATTCCCTGGCCTCATTTAAGTGTTGTAAGCAACAACAGAGTTTGGAATGGAGGGAGAGAGTAGGAGATGCCTACAAATATTTGACCCCATAAAAATGTATACCTAAGAAAAAAATATTTTATTAGTTCATAGATTATATGATTATTATATATATATAATGTGTAAGACCGATATTTCTATATAGCTAATTTTCTGTGCGGTCTGACCGGAGTGTCACACCGTAACCAAGTATATTTAGTTGATTAATATTACTCAGTACTACTACATCACCTTAAAATAAAGTGTAACCTTAAACAAACTTTAAACTCTGAGACGGAGCGGAACGCACATACGCTGGTAAGCAAAGTATATTGCAGGCTTTTTTACGTGCCTAAACGGTCAAATAGCCTACACACAAAAATATAAAATTGCCATTTTGGAAAGTATCGCCGTAAACAGTCTGAATGTAAACAGGTGAGAGAAAATGTGTGTAACAGTTTATCGGATCTGTGCGGCTCTTGAAGTGACCGTGTCATTAATGTTAATCAACAAAAGACAAAGATAAAATTACTCGCTGCTCTTGAGTGAATAACTTTTGTGGCTTTAATAAGGATTAGTACGGAGCCGGACATGGGGATGGAAAAACATATGAGATGGGAGGAAATATATGTCAATGCCTTTCCTCCCATCTCATATTTTTTCTTCACCATGGCTCCGTAGATTAGTCTATATTTAATGTATACAGTGAAGACTATGCTGTGTTATTTTACGTGGTTTATTCAATTTCTGTTGTACTTATCTGAATACCACTGTTAGTACATCTTTCTGAAAAACTGAATGCACTCATTTAATTTGTATTTTTGTTCTGTTGTATTTATTTGTCGGTTTTGGTTGTAAATGGTTTCCTTTTTCTTATTGTATTGCTGATTGCTTGCTTGTATTCTGTAACTGTAACTTGAGGACCGTTTACTTGGCTACATTAGTTAACCTACGATTAGTTTTTTGATAAAGTACTGGTAATTGTGAAATTTCACTATCTAAAATTCCTCATATCATGAATTAAGACTTTTATTATATCGCCCACCAATAATCGTGTTAAATAATCATGATTTCAATGTTTTACTGAAATAATCATGTTTATGATTTTTGCCATAATCAAGCAGCCCTATGTGATAGGCATCGGTCCAGAAACGTTCACCTCAGCATCACGATGCAAGTAAAAACGATAAGTATTCCACCGCTTTAATAATAATAATAATTTTCCCTAAATTTCTTTATCACAGAATTTACATACCCGTTTTATTTGTAATCACACTAAATTAATGCTTTAAATTCACCGTCCTAGATTTAGTTTAAATTATACTTTTTTTTTTGCCTGTTTATTACTGTTTTCTGTACTTGTTCAGGTTTGTCTTTTGTCATTTCTTTGGTAATACAAAACAATTTTTCTCGTTCACATAAAGCTTTAAATTGAATTGAGAGAGAGCAAGTCGAGGGGTGAGAGTTGTGCATATCCATGGGCTCATCACTGTATCCTAATATGGTGTCGTCAGAAACCACACAGGACACACTCTTTTTCTCTCTGTCTTTCTCTCATCTGCTCATCTCTTCATTCTCTGAGAAAGCAAGAGAAATGGAAACAAAATTATCAGCAGAACAGCAAGGACACAGTTCACGGCAGACACACATGTGAAAAGAGAGCTGGAGACAGGAAGTCAGAAAGAAGAACGAACGAGGCTATTGGACGAGTGGAAAAGACTGAGACACATTCATAAAGAGAAAACCAAAGATGAGAAAACAGGAAGCGGCATGAAAACATCTGGCCTAGAGCCGACAAACATCTTTCCATTCAGCTTAAAATGTGACGTGACCAGATCTTGCAAGATGAACCACAACTGATTGCACCCCCCAAAAAACCTTAAAATTCATTTCATTCATTCACACTGACCTAGTCTGTTCAATTTGAGCTCTTTATCACCTCATGCATTGTTTTTTTCATCTTTGCTACCCTTCCCTCTGTTTTTGTCTGCACTACAAAGGTTTCCAGAGCAAGTGGAAAGTTGTGGTTAGCCAGGAGATGAAGAGAGAGAGAGAGTGGGAGTAAGTTACTGCCATCTTTCAGAGGAAGAGACACTTTGAGACTTGGGGACAGGTCGTCCTTGCATCACGCTAATTACCTTGTTAAATTTCCACTGGATCCTCTTGTCAGCCAAAAGATGTGTGTTGGGATAAACCAAGGGACTAGATGCACAAAGTTGTCGTCTCTGGAGTTGCAGGGCACGTGACCCAGCAGGGCAAAGACCACAGTTGCTTGGGTCAAAGGTCATGTGACAGGAAGTGAATGCAGGGCAAGCTTGCTGCGATCTGTTAACAGTGCAGATCTCACTACTAAGATGCTCTGAAGTATTGTAGGAAAGCCGCACAATAATCTGTGACATTTCAAAGGGTGCTTCCATGGGCAAACTATTGCTTCTACTTAAAGCGTACCTAACCTAACATACCTAACGTATTTTTGGGCAATCTGACTTGCCAGGAAATCCCGTACACTTGCATGGAGGAGGATCCTCAGTCATAATTAGGTACCAAAATATCCTAGAGACTGAACTGATTGGGCAATTGTATTACTTTGACCTGCTAAGTTTAATTTTCTGGAGGGTTCCTGTTCTTCCTTCATTCCTTCACTTCTGCAATGAATGGAGTAATATGAAGGGACTGACTCTGGAGACTTTGGATGCTCATGAGGAATGTCACAGTCAGTCCATGTGAAGAGGCAGTCTCTCAATCTCTCTTTCACCTGACCTACCGTGGGCATCCTGCCCTGACAAGACTATCTTTGGTATCTTTGGTTTTCTTTACACAGAAAAACACGCCAAATATAAAGAGAGTGTGATGGTGAAACAGTGATTGAATTAGTTTAGAAGTCAGAAAAGTGCACTTGCAGTGAAACATGAAACTGATGTAGTAATACTTTTTCAGAGTTAAAAGGTGTTATATTCTACTTCTTTTTGTAGCATCTTCCCCTGAAGTCCACTTAGATGGTTAAAACATCATAATTTATATTTACATGTCCATGTTTTTGATCCTTTTAACAGTTATTAAATCAGTCCTAACAGCTTTGCTTTGGATGCCTCCATAATCAAATACAGCTGACTCAACCATTAGTTCATTAGTAGAGGCTAAACTTTTTTGTCAAACATGCGCCACATTTGAGCTTTAAGGCCTGTTCACACCGGGACGAATTTCGCGCGCGTTATTCGCCGACGTTTAACGCCTCGTGACTAAACAAAGGGCGCCTATGCGAGTGTGCACACCGACGCGTAAAACGCCACGCGTAAAAGCGTCATTTTTTAAAAAACGCCTCGGGTTCGTTTTTTTGGTTTGACGCGCCACGTCAAAAACTATCCGACCAATGAGATTGGCGCTTTTGCTCACGTGTCTGGAGCTTCTGAAGTTACAGTAAAACACAACTTGGGGGCGCTCAAACACAAAACGGTCTTGCTGAGCACACATACGTAATGGCGAAGAAGATATACAGCGTCTATACTCTGCCGGGAAGAAATAAGACGAGGAAGATGCAAGGCTAGATGAATGTAGAGCTGCTGGTCTTGTTGGTGTCTTTATAAAGAGACACCAACGACAATAAAGAACTATATGACAAACGCGACAAACTTGCTCTCTTCTTCTGAGTGACAAGCGAGTGTCAGAAGCGTAGTTGCGCAGCGCCACTTTGTGGACCGGGGTATTTCTGTTTTACATTAAGCGCCATCTAATGTCAGGGAATGAATTTGCGTGTTCACTCGGCTCATCGTCAGCGAAAATCGCTTGGGTGTGAACACAAAAAACGCGTTGAAAAACGCTGACGAATAACGCGAGCCGATATTCGTCCCGGTGTGTACAGGCCTTTATACTGTTAGAAATGACAACATAGAGGAAAAAGTGTGATTTTTCCTTAAAAATAAATGTTTTATACTTTATTATTATTAGTGTTAGTATTATTATTATTAAATTGAGATATCTAAATTCTACTGTACAACAGGAATATATTATCAAGTTAAACCAAACTTTTATTTTGACAGGTTGTGGTGAAGACCTTTGAGTTTCCGTGTGTTAATGATATAACGATAGTTTTTCTTAAATGAAACTGTAAAATGCTGCTGAACTTCAGTGACTCTCAGAACGTATGTGCCACTTATTCACACAGACCCACAGAACATGCAGGATTCGTATTTAAATAGTGTTACTCTCGCGCCCAGATGTGTCTTCTCAGGTACCGAAATTTGCCACCGATTGATTTAATGTAAATCGGTACTCTGTTGTACCGACGTAATTCTGTCGGTGCCATGAAAGTACAGAGTTCGGTACCCAACCCTAGCCGACATCCAAAATGCGTAATGTTGGGAAGTCTTTAGGAACAGGAAGTTGGGGCCACTGAGGTAAGTACTTCCCTTTTTTATGGTAAACCAAGGGAAGCCAACCCTGCTTTTGGAGAGTTACAGCTGTACTCCAACACACCTGCCTTTTATTTAAGTAATCCCTGAACATCTTTATTAGCTGGTTCAGCTTTGCTTGATATATATTGGTGCTCAACTCTGCAGTATGGCAGCCCTACGGAAGCAGGGCCTTCTACCCCTGTGGTAAACCCGGTTCTTGAAGGGTTACGTCCTACAGATTTTAGTTCCACCCTGTGCCAACACACCTGCCTGTAATCCTAAATACTTTGACCATCTGGCTGTGTTTAATTGAGGTTCAAGCTAAACTCTGCAGCACAGTGGGCTTGCAGGAGCAGAGTTTGAAACCCATGCTCCAGGGGGTGACCAGGTTTGGGTTGCGATATCCAATAAGTTTGATCCAGAAGAGGCACCTCGTGTAGGCCTAGCCTAGCTAGAACAGATGAGATGATGAACTCTCATTTATTCCCCCAGGTCTCAGATGGTTCCTCCTTGACCTGGGGCCTCATTTATAACCGTTGCGTACGCACAAAACAGGCCCTGAAAGAGGTCGACGCCACTTCCGACGCATAAGTTGTGATTTATAAAAACAAACTTGACGGGAAAATTTGCGCACCTGCACACAAACTCTGACCCATGCGTACGAACTTTTTGTTTTAACTACAGAGATAGGCTAATTGCTTCTCATGATAATAGCAGATTGTCTGAGAAAATAGTTTAGTGCAAATAATGCACAACAAGGTCTATCTGTTTCCATTACAAATATAAATAAATTAAAAATACTATTTGGCCAGAGGAAAAGATTGAGAAAAACTTTCTCTGAAATGTATTTTACACTATTTGATTTATTTATTCAAAGACAAGGATTGGCTACTAAATGATTTTTATTAATGTAATGTGACGGCACATCCGTATTTCATATTTTCCTAATGTCTTGTACCGTTAAACATGTTATCACGTAGATGAATAATTATTTGCAAATGATATGCAGATGAGGATATGCATAGTAAAACTAGGCGTTGAAGCTCCATATATGGTTATTTCGGGGTGGAGACGCATGTGCGCACAATCTTCCGCTGACTGGGATTTATAAAGTGAATTCTGCGCAGGTTCTGGCGTACGCACAGTTTTCTAAGTCTGAATTTTTTTTTGTGTATGCCATTTTTGGCTTTCGGGCGCACGTACACTTTTAGTAAGGATCCTACGCACAGTTTTATAAATGAGACCCCTGTTGTCTAGGTCTTTGCTTTTTGATTTCCCCTCTATATTAGTTTTAAGAATACCCACCTGTGCCTTCCAGTAGGGTCAAGACTTTGCCTCGTCAACAAGTCCTTGACTACTCAGCCTCTAGCCATGTGATTTTTAGAGATTGTAGCCGAGTTGCAACTATTGTCATCAACTCTATTTTTACAAAGACAACATCTATGCCTTCTCACTGCTGCTTCAGTTTGTGCTTCAGTCCCAATCATAGTTATTAATGTCGTGCGTTGATGCATGCGCTGAAGCTAAGATGATCACCAGTAAACTGAAGTGCTTTACTGCCAAGTTAATTATCTTAGACAGTCACATCCTATATGAGATAAATCGTATATATATATCTATATATACACTCACCTAAAGGATTATTAGGAACACCGTACTAATACTGTGTTTGACCCCCTTTCGCCTTCAGAACTGCCTTAATTCTACGTGGCATTAATTCAACAAGGTGCTGAAAGCATTCTTTAGAAATGTTGGCCCATATTGATAGGATAGCATCTTGCAGTTGATGGAGATTTGTGGGATGCGCATCCAGGGCACGAAGCTCCCGTTCCACCACATCCCAAAGATGCTCTATTGGGTTGAGATCTGGTGACTGTGGGGGCCATTTTAGTACAGTGAACTCATTGTCATGTTCAAGAAACCAATTTGAAATGATTCGAGCTTTGTGACATGGTGCATTATCCTGCTGGAAGTAGCCATCAGAGGATGGGTACATGGTGGCCATAAAAGGATGGACATGGTCAGAAACAATGCTCAGGTAGGCCGTGGTATTTCAACGATGCCCAATTGGCACTAAGGGGCCTAAAGTGTGCCAAGAAAACATCCCCTACACCATTACACCACCACCACCAGCCTGCACAGTGGTAACAAGGCATGATGGATCCATGTTCTCATTCTGTTTACGCCAAATTCTGACTCTACCTTCTGAATGTCTCAACAGAAATCGAGACTCATCAGACCAGGCAACATTTTTCCAGTCTTCAACTGTCCAATTTTGGTGAGCTCTTGCAAATTGTAGCCTCTTTTTCCTATTTGTAGTGGAGATGAGTGGTACCCGGTGGGGTCTTCTGCTGTTATAGCCCATCCGCCTCAAGGTTGTGCGTGTTGTGGCTTCACAAATGCTTTGCTGCATACCTCGGTTGTAACGAGTGGTTATTTCAGTCAAAGTTGCTCTTCTATCAGCTTGAATCAGTCGGCCCATTCTCCTCTGACCTCTAGCATCAACAAGGCATTTTCGCCCGCAGGACTGCCGCATACTGGATGTTTTTCCCTTTTCACACCATTCTTTGTAAACCCTAGAAATGGTTGTGCGTGAAAATCCCAGTAACTGAGCAGATTGTGAAATACTCAGACCGGCCCGTCTGGCACCAACAACCATGCCACGCTCAAAATTGCTTAAATCCCCTTTCTTTCCCATTCTGACATTCAGTTTGGAGTTCAGGAGATTGTCTTGACCAGGACCACACCCCTAAATGCATTGAAGCAACTGCCATGTGATTGGTTGATTAGATAATTGCATTAATGAGAAATTGAACAGGTGTTCCTAATAATCCTTTAGGTGAGTGTATATATACTGTATATATATACACACACACAACATAAACAATATTACCATTTACAATTGAACAAAGTAAAAGGCTGTGAATCCCTTTTACATCTTTTTGTTTTAGATACAAAATCCCAAGCAGAACTTTGCTGAGGCATGCTGGGTGGATTCTTCACTCTGTTAATGGCAATCAATAAAGTCCATCAGGAGATAATTCGCTCTCTCCATCTCTCTTACATGCAGATGGTCCATCCTCCGACGATCAATGACCACCAACAGATAAATGAGCTGTAGATGTGCAATGACCTGCTTTTTATCAGATCTTTTATATTAATATTTAAAATCTTATTTTATCTTTTTTCTTCCCCTGTTGTTGTTCATCGTTTGCTGCAGTGCACAACTACTAATGAAAAAATGCTTTCATTTATCCTTTTGAGTCATGTGAGTAATCAATGTGTCAGTTCTGCTTGGTATAACGTGCATTTTCTTGTGTTTTCTTATGATATTGATGTCAGTTGTGATGCTACTTTATAAGGTTCCCAACTGCACCTATAATAAACAGTTTCTCTTGTAAATGCCTGAAGCATTAGATACTGCTGGAGAGGAAATGGCATATTGCAACTCTGAGGCAAAGCACCTGCTTTTAGTTCTGCTTGCTTTTTCCCCCCACTGAATTCCACTAATGTTTGTCAGTAAGCCAGTCACCGTCTTACTGACTAAAATGCTGTTTGTGCTACTGTATATTTCTGATCTCTATCTGTAAATGACTTCTACAAAAATAAAAGCTCAGTGTGTCCTAACCAGGCATACTGTAAATAAAGCAACAAGCACTTTTGGCAAAATATAATGGGGATACTACTATCATCAAGGGGCAGCAATGACTGGAAGGTGCCACTTTGTTCCTGCACTGTTACTAATGAACTATAGATGAATGTTCGCATGTGTCGGTATATCTGTGGCTGCATATGCTAATGTAAATCAGTGGAAATTCTAGTCCGGGGGAACCTTGTGGTTTAATCCCAGGCTGGGATTCCCAGCCATGTTGAATTATTTTATGGCAGTTCCCTGGAAGAAGGCAGTGCCTCCGGGGTTGTGTGTACTGCACGAATATCCCCTGATCCCAGCCTGCTTTCAGTTCCCATGTTTGAGAGGTTAAAGGACTATTTATGACTTCCTTGAGTCCAGATCTCTTGGGATCTCTTGGCCCATATGGCCATCCAGCTCAGACAGGTTCTGACCCAGAAGCTCATTAGCTCGGTTCTGAATCGTGGCTCAGGTCTGCATTAATCTGTGTCTCTGGGCACAAAGAGGCTAAAAGGGGCTTGATGTTCGTGAATGGCTCATTGATGTGGCCTCTGCGGCCCCATTGTGTTTGAACAACTGTCAATTTTATGTGTACAGATCTGTATGTACTTTGGCACCAAGCTTGTTTGGAAGTGGGCCTGTGTTTGTGGCTCGTTGTGGCTGAGCATGAAACAGTCTGGCTGTATATCAGTTTGCATACTTTTGCTATGTGCTCGTGATGGGAAAGTACATACTTTTGAGAAGGACAAGTTGCTACATCCTAAAGTTGCATCTTACAGGGTTTTTCCTGGGTCAAAAATGGTCTTCAGTGGTGGCAGACGAACAGTGTCATCCACAGTACAAAGTACCCTACCCATGAGAACTGCGAGCCCTGTACTGACAATAAATCCTAAATAAATGCAAAGAAACTGTTTGTAATATTAACTTATCCTATTTATTCTTTAAATAAAAAATAATCACTGCAGGATCATAGAACAAGGTGCTTAGAACTATATGTAAAAAGTCAAGTGACCTGATTTTAAAAAAAAAGTTGGTAATAAAATAAACAACGAAGTAACACATTATGTAGAAAATGTTTTAATTTTCAACAGATTCAATCTGCAATCATCAGGTGTTCATTCAGCATGAATATATATATTATATAAAGTAAGCGAGCATTATAATCACTAAAGCTGCCTATCAATTACTTCAGTTCAACACGAGGTACACAGCTGCACTCTTGCGAAAACTCCCGTTGTGATCAATGAAGCTGTGTACACTGTGCAATGAATCTCTTATTGACCGTGTTTATATTTGTTAGTTCTAATGAAAGGAATCGCAAGCGTGCAGAACCTGCACTGAACAAACACTGCCGTTTTGAGCGGATTCTGACTAACTTAAACACATCTGATTGGCCATTGCGTTCACGTGCTCAACAGATAAGTCTGTGATTGGCTACAAAGCTCAACGCTGCAAAAAACGCGTTGTAAAAATAAATCTTTGCACTTACACAAACACTCTCTCAGGAGTGTTTTAAAGCAGCCAGCTATCAGTGGGTAATCTGGGTATTGCAGAATAGCAGGTGTCGCTGCATTAAATGATCAAATAAATCTTTAGCGGAACAGATTCATGTTGGGGGCTGATAGGGCTGTAACAATATATCGTAATACAAAACTGCAACAATATCGTGTGTAGTTCACCTAAAATAAAAATTACTGTGTGAGGGAAAAAAACCCCTAGTTTACAGAGTTTAAGTGTGAGCACTACATTAAACTGCTATATATAATGTTGAATATAATGTATAATAATGTATTGGGGGAATATTTGTGGGTCCTGATAATGCCAAATGTCTTTTGTTACCTGTAAAAGGTGGCCTAAATTATTTTAAATATATCTAGTCCGTGACAGTGCAAGCATATTCGGCTAAATTAATTCTGTATTTTCAGCTTCAGAATCATTAATATTCTTATTCTGATGTCACCATTGTCCTGTGCATTGGGCTAACAGCACCAGGTCCGAATTCATTCATTTACACCCCCGATGTAATACCATATTCAACATTTTAATCAACAGTAAATTTTTTTTGCTAACCTTTTACAATAGGCTATGTCTTGGAGTATCGCAATAATATTGTATGCTGAGTTCAGTATCGTGATATCGAATCGTGACATGAGGGTGTCGTTACACCCCTAGTAGCTTCCAAAATATTTTCAATACAGTATCAAAACCCTGATTTTTATACCACTAACTCCTTTGTCATGAACTGTCAGCATTAAAGGGGTGGTTCAGGATTTTGGACATTGGGCCTCATTTCCAAGTTAGCCTTAGTGTTATTTATCAGTGGAGACAGTTTACAAAAATTTTCATCCAGTCTTTCCAGTTCCATAGTTCGCCGGTGCTAGGCTAGCGCGAGTCAACGGTAACTGCTAGCCTGCCATTAAAAACAGTTTTACCCACTCCACAGTACACCAACAGCAAATAAATTATAACACCAGGCTATCGATGTACATGTCTGTTGAGAGAATAATGTTAGAAATCAAACTACCCGTTCATTGCATTGCAATAGTTATACTTCGTTCCCTGTATTTATTAGCACAGTCTACAGCAGCGGCGGAGTGATATGTAGTTACCTAGGCAACCGAGAGAGGTAGTGAGAGAGAGAGGTAGAGAGAGGTAGTGCAGGTAGTCCCGACTGTAGTGCACTTCGGTTCTGTGTTTACTTTTCGGCGCAGTACTACTAACCGGAGCAAAGTAAAATTCCGCCGCTGCTGAGAAACTAGTTCCTGTAAATGTATTGCGATCATTGAGATACAAGAGTAGTTGGATTTTTAACATTATTCTCTCAACAGACATTTACATCGATAGTCTGGCGTTATAATTTATTTGCTTTTGGTGTACTGTGGAGTGGGTAAAACTGTTTTTAATGGCAGGCTAGCAGTTACCGTTGACTCGCGCTAGCCCAGCACCGGCGAACTATGCAACTGGAAAGACTGGATGAAAATTTTTGTAAACTGTCTCCACTGATAAATAACACTAAGGCTAACTTGGAAATGAGGCCCGATGTCCAAAATCCTGAACCACCCCTTTAATATAGTTTTTTATGAAACCAAGCCAACATTGAAATAAAATAGAAAATTAGACCTATCACATAATCCTGTAGAGTATTGCATGCTACTGTGTTGATGTGTATGAGAAACAGAAGAGCTGATCTTTATGATGGGTTGTTAGTCTGGACGCTCGGGTAAGTTATGTTAGAGAGTACAGACCTGTTTATTCTCAGACGTGTCTTTCATGTCTCACAGAATCTGCTCGAGGTGCTCGGCTGACGTTTTGAGAAAATGTCCCTGGTGGCTATACAATGTAGTTTACGTACAAATATGCACAGACATTTCCCTGCAGCAGTGTTAGCGCTGACACTTAGCCTGTGTGTGTTTTAGGAGATTATACATGAGTGTAACACGGTTAGCTTGTAAGCCTTCTGTTTGAACAGGCTGATACTGCCCTGCTGTAATCTCGTTCTGTTTGCTTTTGCCTGTATTGGTGCAACAGAGCTTCTCCTCCGGACACTGAAGTGTGTGTGAGTGTTGGTACAACAGAAGCGCTCATCCTCGTGCTTAGTGGTGTTTAATGTAAACACCAGTGCTGAAACAAACGTGCTCAGGTGCTTTCAAGCTCTTGATGTGTGTCTGCGTAGTATCAGCCGCTGGGGATCAGACCTTGTTTGCCCTCATAGGAAAAGTAGATTTGCTGAAATATGATCTAATTACAGTTCATTTTACAGTAATAAATCATTACTCGTCGTGTAGCCTAAAGCTAGATGCTTTACATGAACCAATTCAGTAGTTAGTTAAATATCGTAATGACATCATGTGAGATTGTAAGGAATAACAAATCTGCTTCTAGATTTGTGAAAAACTTTCTAAGGACTGCTGGGAAATATGTAAAGGAAATTGACATGAGGGATTTCAATGCATTTTTCTTTTGTTTGTAGGTTTAAAGACGTATTTGATCTCGGGCCGGAAGATGGGCTCTCAGTGTGCCTGTTTCCAGCTCAGTTTGGGCCGGGACTATGGCGAAATGTTAAGTCCATCCTCAAACACGCACACTCCAGATCTCTCACACAGCGCCCTCACAGAACCTCTCTCACAGGGCAAGGTACGTCCCTCAACACGCACAGAAATGCTGTTTTAATTACACAAATGATATTAAATGAATAGTTCTAATAAATCTGTCATTATTTACTCACCCTCGTTTTTCTTTTTGTTGTTTGTCTCTTACCCTCCACAGCCTGTGTGTAGCATCTCTGTAGATGCTGTTGACAATCCGCTAGCAGATGAGGCAACTCGAAATGGCTGCCAGGATGAACATAGAGCCAACAGCAGCAAGGTATGTAACGAAACTAAACTAACAGGTAGGTACACCAATAAACAAAACCTCAGTAAATTGCACAATGGAAGAACACACCTTGTTGCAAGAACCCAATGTACTCAATTTCAGCAGGTGTTCATAAGCAGAAATGCCAGTCTTCGCTGGTTCGGAGTAAATCAATATAATGTGCAATCTTAGTTGATATAATTAGGAGTATAACACCTAAGCTGAGAGGTTTTATGTACCTTTTAGTCCCAAATAAACTTAAGGAGTCTTAAGGCGTCATTTTTACATGACGTGGCAAAAGCGCTGCTCTTTTCCATACACACTACTAAAGTTCAATCATTTAGTCAACATTAGAATTGATTCCTGGACAAATGGTTCTTCTTTTTGATCAGTCAAAAATCTACAGCTCGACTAGTGCAGTCTGATTCCTGAACAAATTAATCTTTCAGACTGGTACTTTTTAGTGAATCAAAAACATACAAATGTGGCCAATGTAGTCCGTTTCCCAAATGTATGACTCTTTTGAACTGGTTCTTTTTATTGACCTGCATTAGAACCAATTCCTTGATGACTGGCTTTTTTGAAGCCCGACCATTGCCGCCCAATACCCTAACAAATTAATCTTTCGAACTGGTTCCTTTTAGTTAATATTTTGAGCTGCTTCTTTTTAGGGATCTGTATTAGAACCAATTCCTGGACAAATGGCTCTTTTAAAAAAAAAATTTTTTTTTTTTTTTTGAGGAATCAACCTTAAACTTACAGCATGGCCAGTGCAGTCCAACTGCTGAACAAATGAATCTTTCAAACTGGTTCTTAATGAATCAGTGGTCGTATGTCTCATTTGAGCAAGTTCTTTTTATTGATCTGCACTAGGACTGATTTCTGAACATCAATCCAGTCCAAATTCTTGGATGAATGGCACTTTTGAACCGATTCTTTTTAGTGATCTGCTGTAGAACTGATTCCCGATGAATGGCTCTTTTGAACTGGTTCATTTTGATGAACCTACCTTATGACCAGTGTAGTCAAATTCCTGAACGAATGAATCTTTTAGAACCGGTCCACTGTAGTCTGATTCCCAAAGAACGACTCTTAAGTTCTGTTTCTTTGGCACAGTTTCCTGCAGGCCGTAGCCCTAAAACCCTGAACGGGCTGTTGAGTCCTCTGTGCGAGGAGCGTGTGGGAGTCAGCCAGTCGTCTCTGTGTGACAAACTGCAGGAGAAGGACAGGAGCTGGGCTGGAAGTCTGACCGCAGAAGGAGGCGGCAGCAAGGACCACTCAGCGATCCTCCCGCTGCGCTCCAAAAACTTTCGGGAGAAAAGTGACGCACAGTTTGTGGAAGTGATAAAGGAAGACAGGTGAGCGAGAGAAGATTTGTTTGAATCGTACCTTTGTAATTCAGTGTTTAATTTCCGTTCGTTCTTGTTCTCTCCATATTATGTTTGTGTTAGTCTGATGAAGGATTACTTCTTCAAGCCACCCATCAACAAGCTGAGTTTGAACTTCTTGGAAAAACCCCTGGAGTCAGCGTACCGCACCAGCTACCATGAGGAGGTACGCGCCAGGGTTATTATAGTTAACTAAAACCATAAAAAACCTCAAATAAAATAGATTGAAGAGAACCTATTATGCCCTTTTACAAAGTCTTGTTTTTGGGGTCTGCTAGTATAGGTTTTCACGTTAACATTATTAACATAATAACATTATACACACAAAACATTATTTTCACATATTTTGCATTGTTGCAGCACCTCTCTTCCCAGTCTGTCAGTAACGCTCCGGGCTGTGTTTCCCAAAAGCATCGTTAGCCAACTATGGTCACAAGTTCCGTTGTTACCAACATAGGCCTTTCCTGAAACCATTGTTCCAACGAACATTCTCAAACAGCATCGCAAACTTGCGTCGTCAAGCTGTGATTAGAAGCTTCTTGTTAAAATGACATGTGGACTTAAAGGCAATTTTCAGAGCAGCTAGCAATAGCAAGTTAGCTTTGAAAGCATTAAAATGCCCCCCTCCCTTCAGAGCGTCTCCAAAGACAAGCCTTCTTAAAATACCTAATGTCTCAAAGCACATAACATTACAATAGTGATGGGGACGAGACCGCCTATGCCGAGTCCGAGTCAAGACCGAGTCTTTGAAGGGTCGAGTCCGAGTCGAGACCGAGTCCATTGGTTTTCAAATACAGTCGAGTCCGAGTCAAGACCGAGTCTTTGAAGGGTCGAGTCTGAGTCGAGAACGAGTCCGTTGTTTTTCAAATACAGTCGAGTCCGAGTCAAGACCGAGTCTTTGAGGAAGCAAGTCCGAGTCGAGATTTTGTCTCGACGTCAGTTTTGATATTCATGATTTAATATCACCCCAGTTATTTAACAGTTAGGCCTACAGACTAAGCTAGATTGGGAATTGTTTAGAGGAGCAGTCTTAACTAGTGATGGGGACGAGACCGCCTATGCCGAGTCCGAGTCAAGACCGAGTCTTTGAAGGAACAAGTCCGAGACGAGTCCGAGAAAGCAGAAATCGGTCTCGAGACCGGACTCGAGTACTACATCACTACATTACAATAATAATGAACATAAACAACTTGAAGAGCTCTGACCTGTACCACCTGACTGCTGCAGTTTCATTTCACCGTTGATAGTGTTGCCATTGAAACGCATAAATTCTTGTCACAAACTGCTCCGAATATAACGTCACGGGTTTCCATCTCCTTCAAATTACGGTAGTTATGTTGTGAACGCAGCATAAGCTGGTTGTTTTGGTTCAGGAGGAACTGTGAAAGGCGGCTGCTGTTTTGGTTGCGGGTCTCGGTGACTGACGTCTGTCTTACTCTGCATAGCATGAAACACACTGATGACGAGTGATGTCTGCGCGAGCAGGTGCGCGGAGGTATAGAAATACATATGTTGACAGGCAGAGAGTTATTGAAGTTATTGCTCCTCGACCTGCGTGTGATTTGTGGTTCAAATGACAGGTGCGACCATGTTACTACAGTTTTAGGAAACCGTCGTGACTAGTTGGTTAGTTTCTCCAACAATGCATTCATAATATGGTCCAGCGAGTTCCATTGTTGTCCTGGCAACACACCTCAGTTTAGTTCCGCCCCTCCTTCCGAAAAGCACAATGTGTCCTGATTGGTCAGATGCACCGTGTGTTGGGATTGGTTGACCGGTTCAGGCGCGTTTGAGAAATGTCACGCCCCTTACCATAACCGTGAGTTTAAACGCACTACTAACTAACTACCTCAACCAGGGGTCTGTTCAAATATTAATAAAAGTTATAATAGTATCTCAATGATGGTATAATAAAACAGTGGTACACACTCTCCTACCCAAAGAAACATGTAGATCTTAAAACAGTCATGCATAGACCTCTTCTGGTTATACAGAGTACTGCAATCTCATCAAATCAGTGTCCAAATATGAATGTCTTCTGCTCTGCGTTTCCACCAGGTGGTGAATCACGTGCCGGTGCAGACGTTTGCGAGTCCAGTCTTCAGCTCTCTGCTTGATGTTTTGCTGTCTTGTGCCGTTTTTCTCGCCCTCACCATCGCCTGCTTCCTGTATCCCCTTGTTTTCATGAAGACACCCCTGGCAACCACGCTCGGACTGGCAATCACTGCCGCTCTGTTGGAACTGGTTTCTCTCATTTTGTCCGTTCGGTAAGTTGGACTGAATTGTAAAACAACACATAGAAAACATTTTAAAGGGGTCAAATTATGGAGAGTTTGATGTACAGCCCATACAGATTATGAAAACAATCATACAGAAATCATATGACAACACATACAGGTCCTTCTCAAAAAATTAGCATATTGTGATAAAGTTCATTATTTTCCATAATGTAATGATAAAAATTAAACTTTTATATATTTTAGATTTATTGCACACCAACTGAAATATTTCAGGTGTTTTATTGTTTTAATACTGATGATTTTGGCATGCAGCTCATGAAAACCCAAAATTCCTATCTCAAAAAATTAGCATATCATGAAAAGGTTCTCTAAACAAGCTATTAATCGGTCCTTCTCCACAATCTTCCTCAGGGTCCGGTCACCTCTTCTCGTTGTGCAGCGTTTTTTGCCACACTTTTTCCTTCCCACAGACTTCCCACTGAGGTGCCTTGAAACAGCACTCTGGGAACGGCCTATTTGTTCAGAAATTTCTTTCTGTCTTACCCTCTTGCTTGAGGGTGTCAATGATGGCCTTCTGGACAGCAGTCAGGTCGGCAGTCTTACCCATGATTGCGGTTTTGAGTAATGAAACAGGCTGGGTGTTATAATAGCCTCAGGAATCTTTTGCAGGTGTTTAGAGTTAATAAGTTGATTCAGATGATTAGGTTAATAGCTCGTTTAGAGACCCTTTTCATGATATGCTAATTTTTTGAGATAGGAATTTTGGGTTTTCATGAGCTGTATGCCAAAATCATCAGTATTAAAACAATAAAAGACCTGAAATATTTCAGTTGGTGTGCAATGAATCTAAAATATATGAAAGTTTCATTTTTATCATTACATTATGGAAAATAATGAACTTTATCACAATATGCTAATTTTTTTAGAAGGACCTGTATGTTTGTTTACTCATCATACAAATGGTTATTGGTTGATTTTAATTAATGCTAATTTCCCTTGTTTTTACAATTAAATTTCCTTTACTGTCATTTCACGCTCACTTAAATTATTTGTTTTTAAAAATTAACTTCAACTTTAAGTTATAATTTATTATAATTAAACTGATCATTTAAATAATTTATAAATACATCATTAGTGTTTATTATTTGCAGGAAAAATATATATTGTAGCCACGAATTAAGAACTCATTCCCTCGTTTGACTAAATTGGGGCCACTTTGTACTAACTCTTTCCCTAGTTATGATTTAATCAAAACAAGGGAATGAATTATTACAATGTGGCCATGATTTTTTTTTTTTAAAAGGGGAACAAATGCTTATTCGTGGCCTAAATATATAGAAATATTTTGTCCACATGTCATATGTGTTGCTCCATCATGTGTAAAATAATTTAAGTGAAATGTAATCTTCAGCGAATCTCAAAATCAGTATCCATTTTTCATACTGGACATTATAATGTTGTGATGCCTAAATTCATTTGAAGCATTTGAAACGGTTTTAGTTTTTAGTGTATCATTTTGAATTTATTTAGACAAAATGATGTGGAACTGCAATATTGGTCTTTTTTTTCGGTTATCAAACATAAATTGAAAACAATGCACACTTTATCGGTCATAATTTTAATATCAGTGTAACTTTTCTAACCCTGTCTGGCAGTATGATCTTTTGCCTGGATGATGTGCAGAACTGTACCCGGTCTCTGTTGAAGCTGGTCTCTGGCTGGATCCCACGTCATGTGATCGGGGCTGTGCTCGTTTCACTTCCTGCCGTGTCTGTCTTCTCCCACCTGACTTGGGCTTGCAGTCTGGAGCTGCCCATCCAGGTGACGTCCTCAACATCCCTCCTAATCCGTTTTATATTTGTAATAAATGCTGTTCTTTTCAACTTTCTATTTATCCTGGAAAAAAACTATCACATTTTTTATTACATTTCAACATTGATAATAATCAGAAATGTTTCTTGAGCAGCAAATCATCATATTAGAATGATTTCTGAAGGATCATGTGACACTGAAGACTGGAGTAATGATGCTGAAAATTCAGCTTTGCATCACAGGAATAAATTACATTTTAAAATATATTCACATAGAAAACAGTTGTTTTAAATAGTAATAATATTTCATCATTTTCACTGTATTTTTGATCATATAAATGCAGAGCATAAGAGACTTCTTTCAAAAATATTAAAAATCTTACAGACTCAGAAGTCACAAAACATCAGAAGTGAATGAAATCATTTAACCCTTTATGACCTGCCATAGAACAATTCCACCAGAGTATATCTTTGTATTTTTACATGCTGTGCTGTCATTCTTTTGAGCATTTTCATATGCCATACATCAAAATAATCCTTACTCTCCCAATTTGAAGGCTATGTTTGTAAAAAAATCAATAGTAACTAGATAAATATCTCAAAAGTGCAATAAACAAAAAGAAAAACAATTTTAATTATTTATTTTTTACATATTTTATTCAATACAAAAAATGGATAAATGTCAACCTCAAACTTGTCAATGTGAAAAACGTGCATAAAACAATTTAAAACTACACAGAATTGATTTGAACTGTTTACATAAATTAGTTTTGAAGATACTCATTTTTACACTCATTCAAAAAAAGGGAGGGGAAATGCCATGTAAAATATTCAATTACATTTGTGGTCAAACAGATAACATTTTGCTTTTGAATATTGATTGAACATTGAATTGGTTAAAATATAAAATAAATAGATGAGCAGACGTATAGTTCATCGTCATCGGACGCAATATGTATTTCCAACACCTCCGCGTCCGTGTACTTTCGTTTAGACATAACGTTGCGTGTGTGTGTGTGTGTGTGTGTGTGTGTGTGTGTGTGTGTGTGTGTGTGTGTGTGTGAATGTGCTTGTATTTGTGAGTGTCTAAAGGAGAAAGAAATGATTAAATAAAGCAATGGTAAAAAGACAATAACGATAAGAAGGAACATATAGCAAATGGGAGTCAAACGTGTGATTTCCCCCCCCCCCCAAACCACTTTAGCGGAAATCCCGCCCTGCAGCCGATTTCATTGGTTTAGGTTACAGTGACGGGTAGGTTTAGGGATCAGTGTTTGGTGTAGGCAATCTGTACAGTGATTGACATGAGCAATGAAAACTTTAGAATCGGCTGCAGGGCGGGATTTCCGCTGAAGTGGTTTGGGGAAAAAAAATCACGCGAGTCAAACGCATGGTCAAATGACGCAGCTTGTGACGTCACAATATGCGACACACCCGGGGGGGGTCATAGTGCACAGAACGTGATACGTCAATGAGCCATCGGAAGACGTAACTATCAATCGCAGATCTACAGAACATGTGTGCAAAGACGTGCAATGCATTTTTGTGTTGTTTTTTTGTAAACGCATATTACGCAGTTTGTACAGACTGATTAGAGGGTGAAAACAACGCAACATGGGCATGTTGGAGGCTTGATCTGAACATGTTACATCTCTGGTTTTGTATGCAAAAAGAATGATTGAGCTAGCAATTTGGTTTCAGTTTCTATAGGCTTTTAAACAGACACACGCAAACGGGAGCGCCGGCGGTCTTAAAGGGTTAACAAATTAAAACAATGGAATATAAACTGCTTTCTCAAATCTCAACTTGAAGTTAAAGTTCTCTAGCATAATGCAATTAATGTAAATGTAAATCGCCTTTTTTTATCAAACTCATAACTTAATAGATTTAGAATATTATTAAATGTATTAAATGTTAAATAACATTAAACGGTAACACTTTACAATAAGGTTTCATTAGTTAACTATAGTAAACTAACAATAAACAATACTTCTACAGAATGTATTAATCTTAGTTATGTTAATTTCATCATTTACTAATACACTATTAAAATGTAAATTAGTTTGTTAAAATGAGTTAATGCACTGTGAAGTCCCATGAACAAACAATGAACATCTGTATTTTTATTAACTAACATTAACAAAGATTAATAAATACTGTAACAAATATATTGCTCATGGTTAGTTCATGTTATTTAATATTTTAACTAATATTAACAAATGAGACCTTATTGTAAAGTGTTAACATTAAAACAAACATTGGAATTAAATAAGGGGCTTCTTAGCGATTACATGAAAACTTTGTTTTTTTATTATTTTAGTATCTAATTGGTAGTTCTGACATCCCTAGATCCCTTGCAGAGTTTTATTCTTCAAAAAGCTGTATGCAAATCAAAGTAAACATTACCATTAGTTTTCCCCAGTTTCTTGAAGCCTGTTTGATCAAAGTGTATCCCTTGGGTAATTAGAGGAAGAGTTTTGAAGCTTTGAGGATGTTGAGAACGCTGTTACTCTACTACAGGATCAAGCTTTAACGTGACCGTATTAGTATGCAATGCATTGAGGCTTTTATAATGGAACATACTGTATGCTGACAAGTTCATAACAGGTCCAAGTACACAGACGATCCCACAGCCCTGGTTTGTAAATATGTGTGTATGTGATTGGTTCACTGTTTAAACTTGCGCTCTTTCCTTTTCTGGTTGTGTAGGTGACCATGTTCCTGTGCTGTGCTCTCATTATTGCTATTATCCAGTACTGTAACTTCTGCCAGCTCAGTTTCTGGATGCGCTCTGTTTTGGCCACTGTTGCTGGTTTGTCTTTACTTATCCTGCTCTACAGCGCCACCACCAGCCCCAGGTCAGACATCCTCCGCTTTTGTTACCACTTCAACTTTTTACCAATATCAACTTAGTATTTGAATTAAGTACATAAAAACTATTATAGGTTTAGAACATAGTCATGAGAGTCAACAAAACACAAACATATACCGTTCATGATAGTACATGTCCACTGATGCTGAAGAAATATTCCCAATACCACCCAAAACAACATGGGTATGTCTGTAAAATGTTCAACGGTATGGGTGTTTTCCCTATGGTCTATGATTGCTTTCAATACATAGTGAATAAGTCCTTTTTCAACTTTTTGATGGTCTCAATTCTCTGCAGTCAATCCCTCAATTCTTCACACACTTCTGCCATTCAGCTTCCATAGAGAGTGTATTGAAAACGCCTGCTTAACTCCGGTGGACATGTACGGTGACTGTCAGATTGTACAGTTGCTGTAGAGAAATCTGATTTATGATAACGGTTTTCTTTTTTGCAGGGCCACTGACACTGTTCCAGCGTTTTGGTGAGTGTTTCTGTAACTGCTTCCTTGTGCTGACTCTGATTTGAGCTGACATTTGTGGAAGATCATGATTTTTTTTTTTTTTTTATGAATGTGTGTTGATATAATACTCAAATATGATGCACTTACCTGTACAAAAATAAATACTGAAACGCTACATCTGCAGGAAGTAATTTTAATCACATGAATCTATTAATATAACTCAAACTAAAAAGGCCCCATTAACCTTAAAGTTGACATGAAATGGAAATTCATCCAGTTTTCTAAATTCTTGTTTTTGATCTTTTTCTGAAAAGAAAATGTTTTGATTTTTTTTATCAGTGTCACAACTGGATCTTCCTGTGAAAAAGGCTTGTATTAAACAGAATGTTATCATGCATGGGTGCTAATATAGTTATCGTTACAATCATCTTTATTGTTATCGTTCTTGGTGTGAACTTGCCTCAAGGCTGAAATATACTACACACGACTTTTTAAAATCTTAAAAAGGTTTTTAAAACATTAGGCATCATACACTTGTCAACTCTATGAATGGTTGAAGAGGAAAAGCTGGGCATCATAGACCTTATTCACAGTAGAGCCATCTTTGTCCATTTTTAACAGGAATGAAAGCGAGGCTTTGAGGGATAGACATGCATCTCTTCAGTGGGTTGTACTGTTATTTCATGTGTTTTTGGATTGTTCTGGTGACAAACCCTGCAAAAATATTTTTCCAAGAAATTTCAGTAGACCAAAAACTCCAGAAAATATGAGATGTGGAAAATTATTAGTTATAGGAGCTTTATACAGCTTTTTACACTTAAAACACAGTAAATCTATCCCTCACAGCCTTGCTTTCATACCTGTCATGGTGCTGCTCTGAATAAGGTCTATAATACACTTAACGACTGAGGATCACACACTTGACTATCAAGTCATTCTAAATGCAAAAAAAACTCACTCCGAAACATGTCTCATTGCTAGAAGACGTGACAAGTGAAAACGATATGCGTTCTAAAATCGGCTCAAAACATCAAACCTGTTTGATATCCTCCAACTACATGAAATCACATAATAGTCTGAAGCTAAAAGAAAATTGAGTCTGTGCCCATCATACACTACATGGTTTTCTGTCGAATCTTTCAGCTTTGACTGCTAAAAATCTGCAGACTTGCTCTGACTTTTGGCAAGCGTTGACTCACCCCAAGACTGCAAATTGGGGCAAAAGGTTGTGTAATGTATTCCAGCCTTTAATCTCAGCAACATGCATTCCCAAAGGTTAACATTTAAAATGCCATATGATAAAGACATGGCTACAAAAACTAAAAATCTCTAGCAGCCAATGCCTGAAAGTAGATTTAAAACATCTTACAAATGAAAGGGCTTTTTTGAGCATCTGTTTATTGTTTGTGTTGTTATTCTGTAGAACTCGATACACCACTTAATCAAACCTAAAATCTCTTTCCCTTGGCTCCAGGAACACGAGTAACCAGAGTGTCGAAGTAGATCACACAGGTGAGTTGGACTCTGCGCCCACAGCTCTCGACCTGCTCGTCCTCGAGACCGTGCTCTCCTTCTTCCTTCTGCTGCTGCTGGTTTGGTTCCTCAACCGGGAATTCGAGGTCAGCTACCGCCTACATTACCATGGTAATGTGGAAGCCGACAAGCATCGCATCAAGATTCAGACCATGCGAGATCAAGCGGACTGGCTGCTGCGTAACATCATCCCCATGCATGTTTCCGAGCAGCTGAAGGTGAACCAGAGTTACTCTAAAAATCACGACATTGTCGGGGTCATCTTCGCAAGTATTGTCAACTTTAGCGAGTTCTACGAAGAGAGCTACGAGGGAGGGAAAGAGTGCTACCGAGTACTTAACGAACTCATCGGGGACTTTGACGAACTCTTGCGCAAGCCTGCTTTCTCCAATGTAGAGAAGATTAAAACCATTGGTGCGACCTACATGGCAGCATCTGGATTAAATGCGCAGCAGTGCCAGGAGCAGGTGCACCCGCACGCTCACCTGCGTGCCCTCTTTGACTTCGCTCTTGAAATGATGCGTGTGGTGGACGATTTTAACAAGAACATGTTGGGTTTCAAGTTCAAGCTGCGAATTGGCTTCAACCACGGGCCCCTGACTGCCGGCGTCATTGGCACTACCAAGCTGCTTTACGACATATGGGGCGACACGGTCAACATCGCTAGCCGCATGGACAGCACAGGAGTGGAGTGCCGCATACAGGTTAGCGAAGAGAGCCACTGTGTGCTCAGCAGAATGAACTATACCTTTGACTATCGTGGCACTGTAAACGTAAAAGGGAAAGGGCAGATGAGGACTTACCTGTATCCCCAAATGAACGAGGGCAGATCGGGGTCCACACAAAGCCTGGAACAATGCCAGATGGACAGTGCCATTGGGCATTTAGAGCCCAACATACTTTCCAATAAAACATCTGCCGCACCACTAAACCCTGTATCCACTTCTCCTGATGTTGCCTCTATCAGTGGCCACGGTGTGCCTCAGGGCCGTGTATTAGGCCCGTCTCAGATTACAGAGGAGTTGCACCAAGACACTAAGGACACTTTTCCTGTCCCTGAGCTCAAAGAAAAGGATTACGAGAGTCCTTATCAACCACCATCGCTAAGTGGTACACAACCTCCATCAATAGCACAACTGTACGCACCATTGGCCAGACCAGAAACACCTTTACAAGGAGAGGATGATGAAGTAGATGAGCATACAAAGCTCAGGGCAGTGGAGTGATTCAGATTTCCTGAGCAGCGGTCCTTCCTTAAGAGCCAATCAGCTGTTAATATCGAGGCTCTGCTTCCTTGAAGGGGCTTTTCCGACCACAACTGTTGGAGTTAGCAGCCTGTATAGGGCATATGTGTCGATGATATGACCTAAATAGAAAAATGGGTGCGCTAAGCATCTGCTGTGTGGATCACAGTGTAGCACAGAGGGGAAAATGGATTTAATATTTCTGATGGTCTCAAATGATTATTTTTTGTTTATAAAGTGCCTTCACAATATGTAAAACGATTAAGATCAGTCAAATGAACAACTCGGAGATATTTGAACAAATATATCAGCATGGCTTTTCGAAAAGATCTGGACAGTGGAAAAATGCTGTTTTTCGTAACGTAAAAATTTAATATATTACTACACCTCTTATGCCATATTCATTATTTCCCTTAATTTCAGTGTTTTTTTCTCTCTCAAAATAATCAAAGTGCCGGTAGCTAATTAGGACAGGATTACAGGCGAATACATTATGGTTATTATAATGAATATACAGCGTATTAGTTTCACTACTCATTGGGCAGTCACCCACATCACATTAAAAGAAAACCAAGGAAGACAAGGGTGGATAGATCGAGATGGGCTTCCGGCACTTCTGTCCACAATGCCCATATTAATATCTAATATATCTGGCAGCAAATAATGTAGCTTTTATCAATAGAAGGTAAAAGTGTCTCACGCACAATAGCACCCTAAACTCATGAAATGAGAAAAACGGCACAATCAGCCTTATTTGTTTGAAACGCAATCAAGAAAGATGGCAGAAACCATGCTGTGCGATCTCTCCACTTCATTAGAGGACACAAGGGCTGGTGATTTGTAATGCATTCAGAAATTCAGAGTGTAATGTTCGTTGTAAACATGTTGTGTTCAATGCATTTTTTTGCATACAAAAATGTTGGCCTTATAATTTGTTTCTCATTGCCTGACAGGTCCTTATCCCTCATTTCTTAGCACAATTGTGGCATGTAAGGGAATGTCCTACTACAGGATTCAAAGCTAAATTAATAAACTTTCAAGCATGGCACTTACAATATACAGCAGAACGAGTGGCACTGTTTTCCCCTAAATATTTCCAGTGAACTCCTGCCAATGAGGCCTTCAATGAAGTATTCAGTTGAACAGGTTTTGTAGCTGAATTACCAATCAGTGCATTGTAAATCATTTCATTCAGTGCCTCAAACTTTTTCATATCAGAGCCTGAGTTGGTATCGTTCTTATTGATTACCGTGCACTTATGATACCTGTTCACTCCATGGCCTTGAGGAAAATGATTCTTGTGTTGCCATAGTCGGCGAGCAGCTTGAGTTGCAGTTTTGGTATAAATCAAATCTACTAAGAAAGTAGAAGTAAATGTATGTTATAGCCAGATTTTTTTTATTTAATTTGTTGGTGTCGATTCTTTTGGGATTAGACAGCAGTTTAGAGCGTTTTTTTTTTTTTTTTCAAACACAACTGTGCAGAGAAAATGGTATTTTCTTTGCTTTTCTTTACCTGATTTTCGTCTCCGATGCATTCAGAACACTAGAGAATAATCTGCAGTATGTCTTGCAATGTGTCTTACATTAGTCAATGGAGCAAAGCAAGATAAGCAGCAAGTCCTGTTGGATCGGTATCTTCTGCCATCATGTATAATGAATAAGCTGGGCTCTGAGGTTGAGGAAAGAATTTGTTCTTTGTTTTGTTTACAGAGAAATCACTAATTTGTTCTCAAAATATGAATAAAATCCAGTGCCTTTTTGTTGACTACCCCCACCTAAATTCTAATACCAGGTTGCATCAGCTTTCAGAACACCTGCAATATTGTTATTGTATCATATTATTATTTCCTCTTTGATGTGAATTATAATTCCAGTCTTTGTTTCTTTTTTTTTCAATGTACACTGTGTATCTTTAAATGGAACTTTTCGGGATGGAAAAGGGATTTGTTTTTGCTGTTAATTGTTTTATGGTGCACTGCTTTCCAGCCAACACATTCACCTTTGAGTTATTGTATCACTCCATTGGCTAAAGAAGCCCCAGTGCTGACAGTATTGAATTATAATTACTTGTGCATAATGTATGTGGTTTTGTATTAAATGCATTCATATTTATTGGGGATGTGCATGAATCGGTGTGCAGCCACAGAGCCTAATATCAAAAGGGCATATTTATGAAAGGGAGCCACTTAAAGCAGGGAGGGGACGGGTCTTTATGACCAGTCCCACCTAACGTAACAAGCACCTATTTCAGTCCTCAAGGCCTGAACTCGAAAAAGTGCCTCAGATTTAATTCTACTAAAGTTTTAGGATATTTTGAATGAGCTAAAATGGAAAAGTGTGATGTTAAATTTGTTTTATGTGTGATTGTTTCCACTTTCTCACCACTGCCTGCATCCTAGTAGGTTTTATTATTTTGCCAATTAACATCGTCACATGGCATTCACGGCTTCATTTTTTTATTTTTTTTATTTTTTATGGAAATGTAACAAATGTTAATTGGTTAAGAGACAGAGTGCAAATCTAATCTAAAGTATTGGTGCTCAAGAGTGTTAAAAAAAAGTGCCCTTAAATATGATTTCACTGGCTTTTATTAACTGTGTAATAATTATTTGTGGCTTTTTTGTGGGAATATGTGTATACCAAAGAATTGTAATAGTGTGGGCAGACGCTGCAAGACAGATCTGTGCATTGTGGGCAAGATTTTTTTTTTTTTCCAAGCAGCACATGTTCTTCAATCATTTGTTTTTTATGCACATGAGACACAGCAGGTATTGATTTATTAGCCATTATATTCAGGCAAAAAGCATAATCTGTATACATTTGCACAGTGCACTCACTTTGTATGTACATATCATGTATTGTTTTATTTGATTTTTATTTTTCAAAATTGATGCTACATGTGCATGTGCCAGATTTCGAGAGTAGAGAAACAATGAAAAGATATCAGAAATGGCGTGTGTCTGTTTTATGTGTGGGCCAGCTGGGGAAAAAAAAGTTAATACGCATGTTGAATATCTGTAAAACTTAAATTTATTCACCAGTGACACTATATTGAGTTTTACATTGATGAAAATGAGGCATTGTTAAAAATGATAATGATATGTACTGTATAAAGGTGCTAGATCATGTATTTTTCAAAACTGCTTTACTGAAAGTAAATCTACTGAAAGTTTCTTTGGAAAGTTTTGTCAGCTGAACAGTTGACATGTTAAACTACATTACAAATCCATTGAACGCACTGAAGGCCTATTTCTATCACTCACAGCCTCACTTTCATTCATGTCAAAAATTAAATATGGTGGTCTATATCTATTTCTTATATCTTTAAATTCACTTCACTATTATTATTAACTATTACTTATGAACATTTTTTAAATTGGCCCTTCAGTATCAGAAGTGTCACGTGTACTATTTATGTGGGTCAGAAGATATAAAACAAAAAATATATAAGTACAAGACAGACACAATATCATTGTTTATTCTTGTTCAACATATTTTATATATTTGGATTTTAGTACAAGTGCAATTTGAGTTGTTTTACTGCAAACTACTAGATACCTAATATCGGCTGCATTTAAAACTATTAATTTATCTTAAATTTCTTATCCCAAATATGACTTTGTCTACAAGATTATTGACGCAATTAACAGTTTTTGAGCCGCAGATACTCATTTGTGGTCGTCTGCTGCCTCCAGCGGCCGCTTTGCGCGCACACGGCAGGTTTGACGTAGGGCGTGATTGCGCTCGCGCTCCCCCTCCCCCTCGGCTCCGTCTATCTGGAAAAAGAAAAAAAAACTTTTTGTATCGAAGGAATCAACAGCCGCCATCTTGTCGCGGCTCGGAATCAGGATTTCGATAGAGCACTAATTTTTATTTTTGAACACGGAGTATCCAAACCGAGGTTTGACGACACCGTTCAGTGGAAAATGACACCTTTATATCGCCGCGAAGGAATTTTTGGCGAAAAATCCTGGATTTAATCGGCGTTCGTCGGCCACGAAACCCTCGCATATCTGATTTCCCCTTCAGAGCGACGCTTGCGTCTGTATTTCGCTCGGAGCGGGGATTGTTTACCGGACGCTTTTGGAGGACAGACAGCGCCGAGGGGACTATTTTGCACAAATATCTCATTTTCATGCAACCGTGCATTATTACACGGAGCCAGAATGTTTTTGCACGAAAAAAATTAATGTCAGAAAATGGATCGCATTCCGTTGCAAAACTAACGACGCTCGTGCGCGAGGATTCCTGTGGATATTTTATTTGGGATTTTACGTTGAATTGGCGGAAAGGAGGCGTTTTCTCTCGGCAATATAACGATGATAATGTGGGTGTTGGGTGTTGGATTATCATGGGGTGAATGGTGGTGGCGACGCGGGGCGCTGTTGCTGCTTTTTTGAGAAAATCCTCCGCCGAGCCGCTCCACACTCCCCACGTCTTGCAAAAGTAAGGTAACATCTGTTCTTCTGACGAAAGGATCCTTCACTTTGCATTTCCCCCCCCACAACATTCGGCCAGAAGCAATTCTTAATCGCAATGGCTGAAAATGTGCTCGATGTTGGTCCTTCAAGCGCAAAGCGAGCGAAGCTGACAGCACCTGCTCCAGACGCACCAGGTAAAAGTCCAGCAGCAGCAGGCCTGATCCCAAACTCTTCTCACACACTCTTATGAAGCACTACCATAGACCTATTCATGCGCCATGTGTGTAACGCAGCTGTCAACACTTCACTGAACCAGGCACTTTAAAATGAAGTTTCTGTCATCATTATCATCATCGTATAGCGTTAACGTTACTCACTCAGCTAACAAAAATACGGCCAACACTTTATTTTACAGTGTCCTCGTTACACATGTTACCATAGTGCTAACAGTAAATTATGCATAATTACACGCAACTAACAATCAGTGCATGTTGTACTCGGTAACGTTACTTAAATATATAATTACACTGTAACAATGACACCTTAAAAGAAAGTGTAACCAAAAAGAACGTTTTTGTAAAGTTCTCGTTACGCTTTAAAAACGTTATTTGTGAATGTTCTCTGAAAGTTCAAAACATCCAGGCCTAACTTACGTTTCCCAAAAGCACATTGAACACTCGTGGCAATGGTCTCCACAAACAAACTTAGGCTCACGATTGCTTTTGGGAAGCGTTTATTAAACGTTTTATGAGCGTTTTTACTTGGTTATCCGAACGTTGCGGGAATTTTACATTTGATAATTTTGCCAACATGGGAATGTTACTTTTGAATGTTTTCTGAACATTCAGTTGCAAGTAGTAACGTAAGGTCCAACTAAAACATTTCAGGAAAACGTTATTAAAGACCAGATAACGTTGAACGTTAGCGTTACTGGAAGAATGTTTGCTCGTAACTTCGAGAGAACATGGCCAGACCGTTTGCTACATCTCTGAGAAATGTTCATGTTAGCTGGGAACCCTTCAAAACTCGTATGACACTAAGGGAGAAACAACGTCGTTTTCCATACAATGAAAGTTAATCCTAAGAGTTTTGAGATTCAGGAGGGTGAATAAATGATGACCATTTTCGTTTTCACCAATGTAGTGCTTGCATTCTAGTTACTAATAAAACTAGCATAGCGTGAATATAGTTGCTTTGCCAATAATGTTTAGGGACTGAAGTTTAAACTTGGTCGACATGAGGTTAAAGTAGTTTCCAATCAAACTTGTGTGCATATAGGAAAGTCCAACTGATCCTCAAGTTGCCCATCTTGTCACTTTTGTTATGTATTGCATCAGTCTGGCTGTGAAAATCATCACATCCATTCTTCAGTCTTCTTTCAGATCTGCACATGGACAGAGTTCCAGTTGATAGTGAATGAAGAAGGAAGGGGATAACTCCATGAGACTGTCCCGGGACAGTTTCTGAAAGTGAAAGTTTTAGTATGTGGTCACTATGATACAGTCATAAAGGTGCACCCTATACATTTGTGCTTATTAGAAAGTTTACACATTAGTACGTTTTCAAAACTACGCTGTAAAAAATGATTTATCACAACTTTTTTTCCTTTTGTCAAATCAATTTAGACAAGTAATGCGGTTCAGATAAAACATTTTGAGTTTCTATTTATTAAACCAATCTCTTTCATTGTATTAACTAAAAAAATTAATTTCAAAGAACTCAATTTTAAGGCAACCAGGTAACTTATTTTTTTAAAGTTAATCCAACAATAATTTTTGTTCAGTATATGATGGGCGCCGCTATGTTGAGATCACATGACCAAGCAAAACTAAACTAGCGAAAAGCCAAACTAGCGCTCTTGTGAGAAAGTAAAATTCTCTAAGATTGTCTGAAGTTCAGCAGGTTCGGCTGCTTGGTTGAATGTGATGATTAATGCTCAAGTTATCATGTTCAGACACATGGGATCATACTGTTGATCTTGTTAGCCATAATAGTTGATACTTATGTTGATAGATTAATTAACCTGTTTGGGGTTTGTATTATTGCCCAGTTAGAACATCATGTTCTAACTGTTTCTCCGTTACTTTGAACAAACCCATTGAAAGTGTCTTATGACGCATTACCTCAGCTGTCATTAACCACATAAATGGCTGCATGCAATAGATTTGCATCATGCGTGCAATGACTAGCGCTCAAACGTGTTAAAAGCTCTGTCAGTTGGCGCATACAGGTTGCATAAAGTTCAACATCCCCTGGTTTATCCTAATCAGCATGTAATGTGTCTGATCATCTGTCTGCAGGGAGCTAGGGTATTTGTATGTGAACTTGAGCTCTCGGTTTAATAGCCGAGGAGTCTTGTTCCACCTGTAGAGACTTGTTTCTCTGGCTTCTGTTGGACTATCACACGCTTCAGCATCCATTTTGCCTACTTGCGTTCAGACTATACTTAATGAGCGGATGATTTTGGCGGATGAAGTGTGCAATTTGTTTCAATAAGTGTTTTTCCACCATCAGTCCGAGTTGCATTTGCTAATTGAGCAGTGCTAACCGTGCTGGTACTCCTGTTTACATGCACTCATTTTCGTTAGCCTGAATGAATCCAATCCGATTTCATATTCTGAAAGTCATCGAAGCTACTGAGAGTATAATTGCTGTGTTTGCTTTGATGACATACCTAGAAGGAAAGCTGACAAATATGTTTTATTAAATTTCAGACATAAATAAACATACACATGTTCGTAAGAAGTCAAACGTATGTAAACAGAGATGTGTAACCAAAAGGGCTCTGGTAATGTGCGTAATTTCCGTGAGGTATTTTTGAATTCGATTGAGAAGATAGTCATTTTCAAGCATATATGCTACTTAGTTTCTTCTTATTGATCGGATTATGTCAGGTCTACACCACCACACTCAAATCGAAGTTTCATTTGGATTGAGCTCAGTCGGATCGATTTACGAGATGTTTACATGTGGCCGTTTCAATTTGATTACCAACTAATTATTTAAGTGCATGTAAATGTAGAGGTAATGTGTATTCTAATCCAACTGGCCCAGAATGGCACACGGATTTGCAACAAACGTTTTTTTTTGCCCAAAGGTGGAATGGCTCTAATGTTAAAAAACATTCAGCGCCTCCAGGATTTAGCAATTTTGTGATCGCAAGAATGAATAACAATTCATACATTGTTTGCGGCATCTTACATTTTTCTTGTTTCTGCAAAAATGATTTACAGGTTACTATAGTGTTGTCAAAAAGTACTGACTTCGGTATCTAGTCTGTACTGAAATTTAAAAAACGTGACGCTTTGAGCGGAATCGTAAACACCTCTGATTGTCTGTGATTGGCTACAATGATCAGAGCTTCAAAACATGTTGTAAATTTACATCAATGACGAGCGTGTACACTTTCAAACACTTCCGCGTGCTCTCAAATGCTCCCGTGCATTGATCATTGTAGCCAATCACAGACATATCCGATGAGCGCATGAACACAGGGGCCAATCAGCGGTGGTTCCACTCAACTGCGCTCAAAGCGTCACATTTTTTATTTCAGTTCTGACTTGGTACCGAAGTCGGTACTTGTAATTACTCTAGGTTACTACTCTTACTGTCACATGCTAAACTTGTATAAATATAGGCTAATAATTTTTGGTGGATTTTTACTTAAAATCACCACACAAAATGTTGCAATTATCACTCTAGTTTTTTTTTTTAGAAATGCCACAGTAAATTCATTAATTTTTGGCTGCAAAACTCAAATGTCATTCAAAATCATGGAGGGACTGAACATTTCTTATTCCATTTTAATATGCAGACAACTAAGCTGTGAATATATTAGGGTTAGGGGTACAACCTATGAAACGGGTCTTGACTAGTTACAGATGCATTGTGGTTAGTTAGCAGTCTAACACCAGTGTAGTCAATTGGTGTGAGGTTCCCTAGTTAATCTATTTCTTTTAGTTTTGTTTTGGTGTTTCTAGTGGCCGCACATCAACTAGCATCCATATGTGTGTTCATGGATTAATCTGTTGGAAAATGCACTTTAAAAGCATTAATGCAGTCATTGACATCGTTGTCCATTGCGTCATGTCTTGTGCAGGTTTCTTCTCGAACCCCCTGCATTTTGTCGCACTCTGTCTAGCTAGCTTTTTTGTTTAATGCAAAAGCTTGTCTTATATAAATGTCCTCAGAAACATGACCTATCTTGGTACGGTGAACCTGACACCAGCCTTATTCTAAAGGGTTTCCTTAAGATTTGATTAGTCGACTAGAGAGAAATCAAGCTTAAAGAGCAACATCCGTAACAACTCCCAACAGGCCACGCAACAGTCAGCTTGGACTTAGACTTCTGCACATCGTTCGTTCGTTAGTTAGTCGTCAGATTATCAACTCCCTCGCACACATGCCTTCTCTTAGAGCGCTTGGGTACTGCACACCAGAGGTGTCCAATGAGTGCCGTAACATGCTTTGAGACACTGTGCAGGCCCACGAATATGGCCAGAGTTCTTGATATGCCTGGGTTAATGGTTGTTTTGATGGCTGTGTTTGGGTATGATCAACAGCTGAAAAATATACTTTGTAAATAGAAGACAAATGATCCCAAGGCTGCATTTACACTGGAGGTCTTGATGCCCAAATGCGATTTTCTGACTATATCCGATTTTTTTGACGACCCGCTTGCATCATCTTTTAAAAGTGACCCGTATCCGATTTTTGCATTTACACTATAGATGTTATTCGATCTGCGTCATCAATGTTTGCGGCGGCCATATTGTTGACATAGAAATCACGGCAACTGTCAGTCTGTCAATTGACAAACGAGGCAGCGTCGGTATTATCCATGGTATTATCACTGTATTTTTTTTTTAAACAGCGTGATGGTGTGTTGTGTAATACACGTCTGTTCTAACAACAGCAATAAGAACCCCGGGGTTAGTTTTTATGATTTCGATAAGTTATCGACTGTCAGAAAGCGTGAAGGGAAGGAGACAGAGTTGAGCCAGCGCAGGAGAGGCTAGCTAGGATAAATAGGCTAAACTTTCAGCCAACTCACCACAGAAAAGTCTGTTCCCATCCTTTTACCACAGGTTTCACACATAATCTGTGTGGAATGCGTGTGCGGTGCGTATACGGGACAGAAGCAGGACGCGCTACAGTGCTTTAGTG
Organism: Rhinichthys klamathensis goyatoka; assembly: GCF_029890125.1. Classification (NCBI taxonomy): domain Eukaryota; kingdom Metazoa; phylum Chordata; class Actinopteri; order Cypriniformes; family Leuciscidae; genus Rhinichthys; species Rhinichthys klamathensis. The sequence goes on from NW_026606808.1 coordinate 1,001,263, forward strand.
CTATATGCTGCGTTTGCAGTGCGTAGCTAACTGATCCGCGGCTGTAACGTTACCACAAACACCCCGGTACTCACTATTTTTATTTTAACACATACTCGCTATTTCAACAACGTAAGCCAATTATTCCATGCATTACTTCTATATATTAAGTTGCTCAAGCAATTGGTCAAATATGTAACCATGTACTTATATTAAAATCGCAAACATTTTAAATGAAAACTTAAAATTGACAAAAACAACCGACTCTCATACCTTTTCTTTTGCATTTACATTTTAATACAACGAATCTTGCATGTCACAAAGAACTTGTTTTTCCACCTCCACGAATGAGACGAGTGTCATTCATTATGTTGCCTTGTGTTGATGTGCATTGTAGTTTGTATACGGATACTGTATGAACGAGATCGTTATAAATATCCGGATAAGTTACGGCTGGCAAAGTGGCAATAAGGACGGATCTTTACTTAAGCTTGATTGGTGTGGACCCACATCAAATAATAGCATTATCTTCTCTTGATACCGACGAGATGAAGCCAGGCTACTGCTCCCCTCAACTCAAATCTGTGCGCGGTTAGGGGCAGCAGGACAGATGTCATGTCAACAATATGGCCGCGGTTAGCTACTTCCGGTGTTTGCGAATAAGGTCTATACACTGCTGAAACTACCAAATGTAGACGTTCTGACCCGGAAAAGGAAGTAAAAATACAGTCCACGAAATACAATGGATGCAGATGCGAATAAAATTATCCAGTGTTTTGCTTTCCACAATATTCGTAAAAGTCATTCAGCTTTTTATCTTACGGTCGAGCGCTTAAAACCGTGCCTCCCCATGTCTCGTGAAATGTCTTCAAACACAGATTTATTTCTGTAACAACCCTGCATTTTTGCCTGCACTGTCTCTTCGCCCCAAACACTCAAAAGACATGAAGCCTCCGCATTGCTCCACTGCGTGTATCCTTCGTCTTCCATCGCGCCTATAATAAGTCATGTGATCTCAGTTGGTGGTGTCCACCTGAGTTGACGTCACTTTTTTAATGACGTACGACTCGCATTTACTGGGGAATATCCGATTTGTCTGCTTACATGGCACACGCAAATGCACGTATCCGATTCATATCCGATTTATTACCACATATGAGTGAGGCCTGAATCCGATCTGAGAAAATCGGAATCCATGCGTTATTTTCTGCTTACACGTTCATGGATCATATCCGATCTGTGCCACATGAGAGGAAAAAATCGGATTTGGGTCACTTGAACCATGCAGTGTAAATGGGGCCTAAAGGAGCAGAATACGTTACTTCATCATAATCCTGATTATTCAGTGATTAGTTGTGCAGCACTAGTTAATTGATCATATTATTTGTTCAGGTCATTTAACTGCTACAGAGCTTAATTTAGCAAGAGAACTGATCTGTAATTCAGTTTCTCTACTGTACGCTTCAGTGTACACAACTTGGTAATTATTAGCTGTATTATTAGGGATGTCAGGGTGTTTTTTTCTTTCCTTTTTTTAGCTATAAAATTTTTCATATTTTTTAATATAATAAGTGTTCTTAGAAAAGGGTGAATTTAGATGGATACATTTTCAAAGATGGTTTAATTGTGCTGATGGTTAGCACTTAGCCAAGGGCCCTGTGAAATCTTTCCTAAATTCTGTTATTTTTCCCCCATTTTCCCAGAACATGCAGACTTTAGGCTATATTAAAACAACAGCCACAGACACTAATCCATATCGCAGTTTGAATTTAACTGTACAGCCTTATTTTTGATTTATTTATATAAAATCTGATTTCACATCAGTAAATTCTATTTTTATAACTGGGTTCCTCAATTCCATTCACATTTTCTGCATGGCCCTGAAGGCTTGGATACACTACACGACTTTTAAAGTCACCATGAAATCAAGTTTTTTGGCTTTTAGTATGAATATGCTAGCCTAACTGTTATCTATAAGCTATGTGATCCAAAACAATGACAAAATTCGCATTTAGAAGATATAAGCATTCAAATTTAGAAGTGAACTTTGTTAGTGAAAAGCATTGGTTCAGACCAAAGCAGTGATTTAGACCGAATGCAGTGTTTGTGAACTGGGATGAAAGGAGGAAACATGACACTTTTACAAGATGCGTTTCAGCCCAATGAAAACGTTTAGTGGTACGCCATGTGACCAAACCAGCCCTGTGTTAACCTTCCACCACAGAGTCAAGCGTCTCCTCGCATCTCCTTCAGCTCCACTGCTGTCTATCAGCAGCAGGTCTGGTCCTAACAGCCTCCTGAAACTTGAACCCGTGACTGCGGCTCAGATCCGGCTCATGCTCGCAGTCTCTTGTGTGCAAACACTCCTGAACCTGAAAAGGAATTATAGGGATATATTCCTTAGATCTTCAAATCCTGATTCACACTTTGTTCTTCTGCTCTTCTTAGGCCATAAAGTAGGGCTGGGGAAAAATATTGATTTAAAAAAAACATCTGAAGATTGAACATCTTTATATCGATTCTTAAAACTCTAAGATCTTTAACTCTATGCCAGTGTTTCCTGCTCCACCTTTCACCACAGCACTGTAGAATATAAAACCTTAGTGTTATGAGTTTATAATGATTTTACACATTTCTATAATAGTACGGTTATTAAATGCTATAATATAATTCAACGGTTAGGCCTACTTCAGTTGGTATCCACAGAGCTTTTGGTTATTGATTGTCATCCTTGGGCCTTTTGTAATTTTTTTAAGTCATATTTTTTTTAATGTACCACATTATAAGGTTCCCTGTATGTTTTACTAAATGTAGCTTTGAGATAATTACTTCATGTGTACACTGTCGTTCAAAAGTTTTGGGTCGGTAAAATGTTTTATGTTTTTGAAAGAAGTCGTGTGCTCTTGCGGCTTACTGCTGTTTTAATAACTTTTCATTATCGAGCGCGACCTGCAGTTTAGCAACAGTAGACTGTATTTTACAACAATCACTCATTTAGCTGATTTGGTCGTTAAGTTTGGGCTTTTAGGGAGAAAAGAAAGCGCATCGCTATGAAGGGGAAAAAAACTAAATTCTCACCATTAAAAGCCATGTCCCAAGCACACAATTATGTTCTCATTTTTATGTAGCTTGTATGACAGACAGGCTGAAGGAAACAATCCATTATTTATCGGCTTTAATATATTGGCCAAATTTTCTTATCAGGCTGATGACAAACAATAACATTAAAAATGAACGTATATCGATATGGTGGCCGAAATATCGCGCATCCCTACTTTTTGAAAAACCTAGACCGGCGGTGAATGAAGTGAAGCAATTTTAGCTGCGCATACAAAAATTGTTTTGCGAGTTTTGCATCATTTGATCTGCTCTTCTGATCAGCCTTTATGAAGTCAACGGATCAAACTATATAAGATGATTATCGTCCAAAAAACGATCAATCGATCTGAGCACCCTTAATTCTAATATCCTGAGTTGTTGCCCATTTATTATTATTATCAATATTAAAAAGAAAAAATGTATTAACAATTTTGAAAGTCGTGCTACTTTATATTTTTGTGGAACCATGACACATTTTTTTCACATAACACAACCATTCACATTAGGACTATTTAGTTTGACAAAGATGGATAGCCAAGCTGAAAGTCTCCGTTCATGTGGATCCGTTGCCATCCTCCCCAGGCGAGGCGCACCTGTCCCAGCTCAGACGGCCCGCTATCTTTTAGACTGTGAACGACAGCTGTGGTCTACTGCCGCGCTGAGAGACTATTATTAGCCCACCGCCGGAGCCACTATAACGGGCTTCAGCACGATGATGGAGGGAGGAATCTGGATCCCCGTTGGGACTCTAGACTCCAAGGTGCTTTCAAACCCACACGTTACTTTGCATTTTGGCACGGCTTCAAGGTTGTAGGGGGCGGGACGTTGGCACTACACAGCTGCGTGTGTAAGTGAGCACGTGCGCGAGTCTGGCTCTGTGATGTGGGTCATTAAGCATCCAGCCGCCCCGTCAGGGAGCAAAAGAAAAGGGATGATCCCTACTCGTGTTTAGCACCTGCTGTGTCTGGCAGCGTGCGTGTCTGTGTTTACTCCTGGACCGGTGCGACCTCAGCGCTACCCATGCTGCATCTCAATCAGAGCCGGGGATAGACTGCACAATGTTGCTCTGGGAAATACCGCTCGCACGTTGACCAAGTTTTTTTCAGGGCTGCCAAAACATAGGCTAGTGTCTGAATGGGTTACAAGTGTACGGCATATTGTGTAGTATCTACTTTGTTCTGCCTACTATTTTATATAAACAGACAAGTGAAACAATATGCCACGGGGAAGGTTATAAATGTAGTACGCTACATTGTCATTTGACCTCACTAGCGTGCAGCACTCCATGCTGCATGTACTGTATACTGCATACAATTTTATAAAAATAGTATATGAAACGTGTGACAGTCATTTAACCACATTTGTGTGTTGTTGGCACACTATGAAGAGTGTATTGTACAGACTCTCTACAACCGTATACAGTGTGTACTAAATACTGCAAAGTGATTTAATAAAAATAGCATGCCAAACAGTCTTCAGTGGTAAACATTACAAACAGTAGTACGCTACAATGTCGCTTAAGCCACACTACTGTGCGCCATTGCAAAGGTTACAAATAGCAGTATTTAGTACTACTACTACTTTAGTAGTATTTATGTACTTAATACTGCCAGTGATTTAACACAAATAGTATATGAAACAGTCTACAGTGGGATATTCTTTTGACCACACTAGTGTACGGCACACTATGTAGTGTGAGTATGTACTACAGACTGCCTGTAATTTTAATACAAAAATCATATGAATGTTACAAACAGTATTCTGCTACGTCGTTGCTTGTCCTTACTAGTGTGTACAGCATACTTCGCTGTAGGCCTATGTACTGTATACTACCAATGATTTTTAAAGTTACCATGTAAAACGGTAAATGTTACAACAAACAGTAGTATACTTCACTGTCGCTTGTCCTCACCTGTGTCTGGGTCACTGCAGTATGTACTGCATATTGCCTACGGTTTTATAAAAATAGTATATGAAACATTCCTTCAACAATAAACGTCACATGCATTAGTCAGCACATTGTTATTTGACATCACTAGTAGTGTACGGCATAGTATGTACTATATAGCTTACCACCTGCAATGTTATTCAAATAGTACATGTACATTTTATTTTCTCCCATTTATTTGACTTTATTTAAGTGGGCTTATTCTCATTGGGATAAATAGTGAATCATTATCAAATCTATTAGTTTATTGCCCTCGCACCTGAGTCAGTGGTGACATCATCTCTTAGCATAGCGTCCCTCCTGATGTGTTGGTGGCATTTACTCTGCTAAACATGCTAACAGCCGGTGTTAGTCTCGCACAGTCACGGAGGTGATGGAGAACGTCTCCTTCCTCCCAGCTGTTCTGCTATATCACACACACTCCCGTCCCGTGTGTGTATAAGGTGCCAGGCGTTCATTAGCAGATTTTAACAGATGAGGTGGATTTATTAGGGCTATTAGCAGATCAGGCCTCATGCAGGCGTATTGATTTAGGCTGATACTCTCTGCTGTTTTCCTTCACAACATGAAGCTGCTAAAACGATATTTTCATGGCGTCAGAACCATAACTTAGATTAGACCCTTTAATAATATGAAATTTAATAGACCTTAGACAGGATATTTATTTGGCAGAAATATGCAGATTCATCTTTCGGCGACATTTGTTGTTAAGGTTAAGCTGTAGAAATCGCCAATCTTTTATTTATTTACTTTGTTAATTAGATTATTTCAGTTTGGATTTAAATATTTGATTACTCATTTCTACATTTCAATCAACAACACATGGGACGCAAAACATGATGGAAGAATCCGTGGAGGACTTTAAAATACAGCAGAACGTAGACAGAGGCGTATTTGTTTGTGCCGCGTAATCTTGATTCATTTCATATTAAGATACAAGAAGCGAATAAATAACCATCCTCCCTCTCTTTCTTCCTTCAGAGTTGGGTTCACTTTCCTGGGACGACCTGGAGAACGATCTTCCAGATGAGCTGATTCCTAACGGAGACCTGGGGCTGATGTCCATGCCCTCTAACGGTGGTGCAGGTACAGGCGGTCACGGCCCCATGGTCCCCGATGCTGCTGCCAAACACAAGCAGCTCTCCGAGCTCCTCCGGCCGGGAAGCAGCGCTGGGAGGAACTCGGCCAGTCCGCAGCCTGGGGGCATCGGACCTCAGCTGGGTGGGCTTGGAAAGAGTCCCCTGGGCCAGGGCTCCCCTTCTCACCCGTCTCAAACACAGAAACCAGGTGGTACCCCAGGAACGCAGGGCAATAATGCTGGCTCAGCTGGCATGGGACTCGGCACGGGATTTAACCAGGCCATGCTGAACAGCGGCATGATGGGACAGAATGCGGGCGCTCAGCCGGGTCAGGTGATCAATGGGTCTGTAGGCCGCGGTCGAGGCGGGCCGGGGATGCAGTACCAGGGTGCCGCCATGCAGGTGCCAACTTCTGCAGGGGCGGGAGGAGCAGCGGGGGCGGCAGCACCAGGAGGAGCGGCAAGTGTCCTGGCAGAGGCTCTCGCACAAGGGGCACAGCAGATGGGCATCAACGCCCAGCAAGCTGGCAACATCAACAAGGTGAGATGACCGGTTTCCTCTGCTGTGGTTTCACTTTCACTCATTTAGAGTTCATAGTCGTGTTAAGATGACACATACTTTTCTTTTTTTATCTCCTTAGCCAGGTTTCCATTCAGATATTTTTATGCAAATTTTGGGAGAAATAAGCTGATTGGCAAGAATGTGATACAATTTCAAAAGTGCACATACAAAAATGAGGTAGTTAAATTTTTATTAGATATGAAGATATGCACAGTTGTCATATAATTTCCTAGATGTGCACCACAAAAATCATGTAACTTTACCTCAGGTTATGTCTCTAAATAATTTATTCCAGGACATTCTGACACACAAATAAGCATCTGCTACCAATCGCTAGAATACATGAAGTGTGTGTGTTTTTGCGCACTATAAACCACACACAATTTGGTACATTTAATAAAATAGCTGTGGTGGTTTGCCCAGCGGTGGCTACAACTTCCATTTCTATTCTATTTTGTTTTCTGATTTATCCATAACTAATGATTTTGTTCTCCTTGGGATGGAAATGCTGCTTTATATATTCTTATGGATATTCTGCTTTTTACCATTTCAAGTTATTTGCCGATACAATTATTTATTTATTTTATTCGATTAAATCTAAAACTACTAAAATTGGTATTGTTAATTAAAAATGCTGAAATAAAATATAAAAACTGAAAATCAGAAATGTTGTCTTTGCAACTTGCTCAAATAAATTTTAAGTACGGAAATTACTATAACTAAAATACAGCTAAATAGAAGCATTAAAAAACTTGAACAATATAACAACAATAAAATTGCTAAAGCTTAAACTAAAATTCAAATGAAAATATGAAAATTAAAGCTAATTGTTTTTATAAATACTATAAAATTACTATAATAACACTGAATTGTCCAGCTCATTTCCTATTTTTAGATCATGTAACACTCGATGTAAATTAACAGTAACATCAGTAGTAATTTCATAAACCGTTAAATATAATCTTTAGCCAATTTCAAAATCAATATGCATTTTTCATACTGTACGTTATCATGTTATAGGGATGGGACGGTATGAAAATTTCATATCACGATTATAGTGACCAAAGTTATCACGATTATCAATATTATCACGGTTTTGTTAAAATGAGATGGAAATGTTCAAAAAGAACTGATGCTCACCCTGAAAACATTTGAAAATCAACAAACAAAAAATACAATTAGCAGTAATATGCACTTTTTTAAGCATCAACATTATATTAACATTAACATGGAGCCCTGAGAGTGAGAGGTATAAGTTTTCCTAGTGCAGGTTTTAATGAACCCGTCATTAAACCCTATCATTAATAATGATAATAACACTTATGGATGTGTGTGACTGAATATTATTATTATTAATAAATAATAAATCACTTTCTCTCTCTCTCACACACACACACGCACGCACGCACGCACACACACTTTAAATGATGTTTTATAAACAAAGTTCGGGAGGAGCACGTTCAAATAATCATTCCAGTCAACTGGTCATCAAACAATTACCATGTCTACCCTATCAGCACGAGAAGGAGCATATAAATATTCACTCTGTCAACTCACCTAACATTCCTTGACAGTTTCAGCATCCCTCCACCACCCCGACTCCTCACTCTTGGCTTATCTTATTTATTTATTTCACAGCCAGGAATACGGGGGGAGTGCTCTGGGTTCGGGCCGAATACCTAACTCGGAGCCCTCTCCTCGGACAGCACGCCAAATACGCATTTATTCTATCTGACTTATTTGTAAGTGTAAACTCGTGAAATGAACAAAATATGTTGGTTGGGTCAGGGTGACTAAACTACTGGCATACTTATAATGACTATTGTAAATAGCAACGCACTACACAGCGCACATCCATGTCTCGGATCACCGCGGACGCAATCTCACAGCGCGAGCGCCGGAGCGCGAGCCGTCGTTCAAACTCAAGATTGCCGGCGAGCTGCAGCTGTGCTTATGACGGAGAAACAACCTAAACTGCCAATTCTCGAGTGACACCTGCTCATAAAACAAAGAGGTAAAAGGAAAAAGACTGATGACGATAAACAAGCGAAAAAGAAAGAATTACACAGAGCCCATTGACTCGGTGTCAAAACTCTAGCCGCATAACATGTAGATAAAATGTCACGCACTCTGCTAAGCAACAATTGAAACCTGCTAATTCACTGGCTTGTCATGTTACTGAAATAATGTACTAGCACACCTTATCTAGCATTATATATCGCTAGAATAATTACTTACATACTGTAAAGTTAGTTACCGTTATATTAACGTTATCTTACTAGCTATTTATAACTTATAGAAAGAGTGCAACGTTATAAAGTTACATGTAGGCTATTGCAAAATACATAATGATTTGAGGACCAAGTTTGTAGTCAAAGTATGGGCCGGCCATAGTCAATGTAAAGCATATTATTGACGTTTAGTCCCTATTATCCATAATGTGCCATATCAGGGAACTACACTAACATTTTCCACTGGTGGCACTTGCGCTACTAACTTTTTCAGTTACTAGCGCAAAACATGATTTGGTGGCACAAATTATTTATATAGTAAGCCGCTCTGGATAATAATGACCAATAGTGAAACTGTATTGCATACAGATGTGCTTTTTATTTTACTCTCCATCTTTTAAAACACATGCCTTCTTGTTTTCTTTAAAAATGGTTGGGATAGATTTACTGCAATAGAAAATACAGTAGCCTACACAATAAAGTGCTAAATTAATTTCTTTTGGATTTCACCATGCTATGGTTGGCACAGATGGGCAGACTTCTGAACTCTTAAGGAAAAGTAAAATAAATATAATATGTCATTGTGAAGCTTCAATGATTCGTGTTTGAATTGTTTTGACGCAGTTACAAATTTGGACAGTCCTGCAATTGAAGGCCCACAGAATTTACAGTAGGGCTGCACGATATTGGTAAAAAAATGACATTGCGATATTTGATTTTTCTGCGATATATATTGCGATATAAAAACAATTTCACCAGATGACTTGAATAGCTCTACTTGGAAAGAATGAATCATTCTAGAATGACTCTTGAGTTCAGTGTTGGACAGATCAGTTGTTATTTTAACCATTCATTAAAGTGAATCGGTTCAAAGGAGTCAGTTCGCGAATCGGACGTGTCATTAACGGACCACGGCACACGTTGTGTGATTATCCAGGCAGTTTAGGACATCGCACAAGATTTGTCTCAACACAGAAAACATTTCATCACCAGATAGATTTTTTGTTTTGTTTATTGAAAGAGTGGTTTATGCCATCTGAATGTGTGGAAAGCTTTTCAGAGAAGATGAGGCAACGTTATTTTAGCACAATTCACAACCAGTGGTAGTTCAGAAAAAAAAAAACTTCGGTCTTCCGACCTTTTACCATCGTGTATTCTCAAAGATATTCAGTCAACTCAATTCATTATTATGAGCGAGGGAGGGAGAGAGAGCGCGCGCGCGACTGGGGCTTTCACTCTCTCTGCTCGTTCTCTCAGTTAAACAAGCGCGAATCCGCGAAGCCAACTTGATGTGTTGAATGCTCAGAGCGCGTTATAAAACGTATTCTTAAAATACACATTTCTGTTTTAATAAATGCTCATAGTAAATCATAGCATATTGCCTAAAACATTAGGTAGGTACAAAAATAATCAAACGGTGATACATTTGCGACCCATTAAAAATTAGGGTCGCAATGGCATTTCAAAAGGTCGCATATGCGACCATTTTGGTCGCAGTGTAGTTCCCTGCATATAACTTTTTATCCGCTGTTATCGTTGGCCCTGTTTACTAGCCTGCGCGTTCACGACAGGCTCCGTTGTGGAGGACGAGCTGTGGAGGGAGGGCTGTAGCGCAGCAGAGAGCAAGGGGGTGGGACCTGTAAGTTGTGCTTGTTCAAATTTTCAGGCTAAGTCAACGTTTTCTCAAAACTCCCTACTGCAGCTTTAATAGTTTGAATATGTTCGTTCGTCTTGGCTCAAATCCACTTGCTGTAAAACTTTTCTCTTCGCGGAAGCTTTGCAATAATTACAAGTGAGATAATGAAATAATTCATCTCCAATAAATTTTTTGTCTAATTATTTGCCCAAGTTAGTTGTGGTATTAAGGTAAAAATTAACTCAGTGGCAGGTTGTCACGTAACGTTAGATGACTTAGCAGATTTGACGTGTTTCCCCCTTTTGCAGCGAATTTCCTCTTGCAAGATTTGCAGACAGGGTGCCCATCCTCGATTAAATTGCCCTCGGGACTCTTGTAATAGCCAAAATACGACCATACCTCCGATTTTGTCCTCTTGGATGGCTGAAAAATCTCCCGTGCGCTGTCACTGCCTTCTTGCGCAAAAAAACAACATTGCATCTGCGCGCCTGCTGAGTGCTCGCGCCTGCGTCAGACTGATTCTGGCTGGACAGGATTTACCGCGAGTTTTCATAATCAAACACGGTTTTTATGATAATTAAATTTTAAACGATAATACTAACCGCCAGGACATTTTATCGTGGTTTATCGTGAAACCGGTAATCGTCCCATCCCTGTCATGTTAGGATGCCTATATTCACTTGTAGCATCTACAACGATTGATTTTTAATTTTTAGTATTTTAATTTATTTTCGCAAGACAGTAGAACGTTGGGTCCTGCATATAAATTGAAATAGTTTAAATCCACATGGGTGCCATCAAGTCCCTGTTTCACTGTGCGATAAGTTATGACAGTAATGTTTGGTGAAATGTGTTTCATGTCTTTTTTTAGAGCTCTAGTATGCTGGTGGAATCTGATCAGTGTGTAAATCAGGCTGTGCGTCCAGTTTCATCTGCCAGTGTAGCAGCATGTTCACTTTATCACTCTTTATCTGAAGCTGATCTTTGCTGCCTCATTGTTTGATTGCATGACTCATTCCTGCACTTGTGCTTTTTTTATTAGGCTTAAATGCTTGTGTTACGAGAGCGTACGTGCCAGAACGCTCTTAAACTCAGTGTGATAGATGTGACCAGTAAAGGAAAAAAGAACACGGAGGCAGCAGGCAAACGCTTAGGGGTTTATTTCCACAGAATGGGGTTACAAAAGTAAAGCAAATGTTAACCCAACTGAGGTAAACCAAAGTATTTATAAAGAGAAAAAAAAAACTTACAATAAACATGAGTCACTGCATTTGCCTCTCAAACAATTGCAGAGGTCTAGGGACTACAGGACCTGTTCTCTCACAGGACACCACTAACTCATACAGAAACAGTTAACAAATTTATACATTGGTGGCCAGCACCAATTAACACAAAAAGGGGGATACGCAGACACATAATGGCCATTACACAAAATAAACAAATATGGAAACATCAAATATACACAAACAAACACTTCAAATAATAGTCAAATGACTTCACCTATAGGCTACATAAATAAAAGAAAAGGAAGCGAAATAGTCCTTGGAGTCCCCCGGGGCAGAAACCGGAATGGTTGCGGCCCGATCATTGGCTGGAGCCGTATATATATATGTCCGAAGTTTACGCCCAAACCCCTTTTGACAGTGCACCAGCTCACGGGACTCAGACTTAACAAACAAGCAAACAAAAAAGAACGTTAAGCTCAGCAAACTAAACGTTAAAGAGTGTGTGCACTTAACTCCAAACTAAAGTTTAAATAAAGTTTATTAAACCAAAATAATATTGTTGTGCATTCTTGTACTGTAAACAAATTCCATTGAATAAAAAGACAAACGGACCAACTCACCAACATCCGCCACACTCGATAAAGGCAGCGGCAGAATTATGCTTGATGGGAAGGCAAATGAAAAGCTCTCCACGTAAAGTGCCATGTTACATGCATACACATATCGGCCGTGCTCTATGCTAATTTGATGAATAGAACGTGTCTCTCCATGATAGATGGGTTCTGGACTGATGGGGTCTGAAAGCAGCACTCCTGTGTCAGAATTGACAGGCGTGTGCATTTGGGTTACAAATTCAAATCCCAATGCGCAAATAGCTAGTGATTTATTGGGGTTAGACCTGGAAAGTGCTTTTATTTAGCTTTTTTTTATATTATTATTCATTATCACAAGTAAAACAATTTGAGTGAAACTTTGAATTGAAAAATTATCATGAATTTGAGTGTGTCTTGAGTTCTGGCAGCTCGTGTCAAGCTCGCATCAGCTGATCCACGTCTACCTATAGGAATATGACGCCTATCACTGTATACATATATAAGCTCCTTCAGTATTATCAGCAGCTATCGCTTTGGATTTTGGATTATGAACACTGTTTTCCAAACTCGCATGTGCACCCGCGAACCAAACACGAGTCTGCGTAAAAAGGATGGTCTGGGGTACGGTTCGCTGGTAATATGAACTCAATCATATTAAAGGTCGGGTAGGTCATTTTTGGCGTGGGTAGCAATAGCGAGCTAGCTTTGAAAGCATAAGATCACCCCCCCCCCCCTCCCTTCAGAGAGTCTCCAAAGCCACGCCTCCTTCAAAACACATGAACGCGAGTACAGCAGGGAGCAAACAAAAGCGCCACGAGAGACGGTGTTAAAATACCTCATGTCTCAAAGCACATATGTAACATTACAATAATAATGAACATAAAAACTTAAAGAGCTCTGACCTGTACCACCTGACTGCTGCAGATTCATTTCACCGTTGATAGTGTTGCCTAGGGCTGGGACGGTTACCGCATTACCGCAATACCGCGGTCACGTGACTCCAACCGACTATGACTATGACCGATGCAAGGCGCTGCTGCCGCGAGGCTAGAAAGCTCTTGGCTGTTCTAGAAAGGAGACTGCGCATGCAGCAAAGATATTTAAAGGCTAAAGTCCCTAGTATAGCCTATTGGCTATGTTGTATCCTCAGAATATCAGCAGTGAACTCCGTCTCCGATGGGCACACGAGTTTCGGTTCATTTATGAGACGAGCTCCAGTTCACGCGCAAGAGATCGCACCGTCGCTTCCACATCGTCCTGGTTATATGTCTGCTATATTTGTATAATTCCAGGCAATTAGTTAATGAAACAGTGATTAAAATTAAGATACAATTTATACAAAACGAAATTTAATTTAAAGAAAGGCTTTCTACAAAACAAAACTTAATAAAGTGGTCAAAATCATGTCTGACCCATCTTATGATCCTATGTTACTCATGGTGTTCACTTTTCATTAGGGGTGTAACGATATTCGAACCGAACCGAAAAACCGCGATACAGAACACACGATTCGAATCGCGATACTCTCATTGCGTACCGAACACGCCCCTCCGCGCCCCCTGCTACCCCGGCCCCGCCCAGCCCGGCTCAATGGACCTCATGTCTTGTGTACAGTACACAACAAATTCAGTTTTGTAGCTAACCACCATTAACACCAAATAACAAGCTCCGTGTTTTGTTACTTTCGATAATAAGCAAGGTGTAATCTTTCAAATTCTGTCTATTTGATCACGAAATTCAAACAATAAATGGCGTTTTGGCGCTCTTTGATGTGGCGTGACAGATCGCTGTAGGTAACGTTAGGCCTACTAAGCTCCTCATTTCAAACGGCAACGCGGCGCGCGGGTAAACACGATCATCTCTTCCTCAGTTACAGAATGGACACCTGAAGGTATGTTGAAAGATGCAGTATACTTACTGAAAGGCATCATAACTCGTGTAATCGCTCAATCAGTGTTTCAGCAGCGGAAACGTCAATAAAACAGCATAGCTTGTCACTAGCATTATATTTACCTCAACAGGCAAGTGATTCAGTGTCCACAACTTCCTATAAATGGTTCCTATAAATGAACTCTTGCACTAAATAAATGCACTATGTTAGCCTATATATTATATTTTACTTAACCTGTTAATGATATCTTGATTATTTAATGTATGTTTAAAATATCTTTCATGAAAATGACAACTGTGTAAAGTATTATATTTCAATAACAAATTAGAGTAAAACACAAGTTAATGCAAAAACTGCCTTATGTTCAGTTTACATGTTTTCATACAATGTGTTGTGTGTTGATTATTATATCTAAAAAATAAATAGCATCTGAATTTAGGTTAAAAGTCTAGGCTACAACCTTTAATGTTATAGTAATGTGCGGCTCCCTATACAGTTTACAGATTTAGCAGATTTTTTTTTAATCCTTGTGAAACGTTTAATTGTAATTGAATTAATTTAAAGACAAAGACAATTTTTTCATTAAACCACTGTTTAAAAAAAAAAAGAAAAAAAAGAAAAGGAAAAAAAAAAGCAATTTTAGCTTTCTAAACCGAACCGAATCGAACCGAACCGAGACGTCAAAACCGTTGGGTGTTTAAAGCGGTTTACCCAGAGATGGGACCAAGTCACACATGTGCAAGTCTCAAGTAAGTCTCAAGTCTTAACCTTCAAGTCTCAAGTAAGTCCCAAGTATTTTTTTCCTGGGCAAGTCAAGTCAATTCAAGTCAAGTCCTGTAGTAGGTCAAGTCAAGTCCAAGTCAAGTCACCTTATTATTGTAAATTTACCTGCAGAATTTTGATCTTACCTGCAGAATTTTGATCTTACCTGCAGAATTTGATCTTTTCAAACCAGTTTGGTTTGAAATGAACAGAGGCGCATTCGGAAGTGCATTTAGGTATAATGACACATTCATTCACTTTTCTCTTTCGCGCAGGTCATGTTTTGAAAGTCAGTGTCCTGTAGCTTACTAATTTAAAGAAATAAAAATGTATACAAAAATGTGATGATGTCCGACTACTTTTATGAAGAA
Organism: Rhinichthys klamathensis goyatoka; assembly: GCF_029890125.1. NCBI lineage: Eukaryota > Metazoa > Chordata > Actinopteri > Cypriniformes > Leuciscidae > Rhinichthys > Rhinichthys klamathensis. The sequence continues at coordinate 1,016,639 of NW_026606808.1, forward strand.
GAAAGCCTTAAGTTTTCAAAAAGCATTAGACATATGACCCACTATTCTGCTTCGTGTATATATCAATGAATTCAAACGTGCGTTGGCTGGCACTGAGCCAGAGACATACGCTCTGTGCTGTCATACATAACAACTAATCAGTGTTTTCAACCACATAATTTTTATTTTAGGTTTCAGACATTTAAATACACATAAGTAGGCCTACTAGCAAAAAAAATGTACACACTGATGTCTATGGAAGCGTCAGTAATAATCCTTTCCATTATAATAAGACGACACGTTTTATTCATATCCGATACACATTGTGTAAATAGATTTACATTTTACACTATTCTTCTCCCAGTTCACCGGTCACTTACTTTCATGTATTTTGTGAGAAGTTGAGAAATTGACGTGTTGTAAACTAACATGGCGCCACCCATTCGCACATACAGCTCAACTATGCGATGATATACAGGCATTTAAACAACAAAACACATCCACTTCCACATATTTGACAATCGGAATATCAGTGTTTCATGTTATAGCTAATACATTTGTGAACATTTTGAATAAAACAGGAAAAATGACATAAAAGCAGATCATCAATGATCATTCATTCAGCGCTGTGTTATGGTTGCGCTGTGTCACGTGACAAGCAATGACGCGTCACCATGGAAACATTAAAGTGAGTGACAGGTTCTAAATAACGGTCGCCTAGAAAACCTCACGCTGGGGGATCAGTTAGAATAGTTTAAACTTACTTGTGAAAGGGTTATGGCTACTTTAGCTATTATTACATTAGCTAACTACCAACTAACCAGATAACATTAACAAATTGACAAGCACTTACTGGGCAGAATGGCTCTTCAAATGACGGACGAAATATGAGGTTGTCGTCTGGCTGCCCGCAATGTTAATGTTGCATGTCTTGCAAAGCGCTGTTCGTCTTTTGCCATCTTGTGAATAATTCTTGAAGCCGAAAGCGATGACCCTCGGTACCCCTCCGGCCGACATTTTGATGTAATATCTAAGTGGGCGTGGTGTGCGTAAGGTACGAGAGGGCATGACTGATGATAGTGTCGTGATCCAGTCATGACAACGCTATTCTCAGCCTGCGCTCCAGCTGGATCAACTTGTTTGTTTTTTAAATAATTTATATATTTTATATTCAAACTGAAAACATGATGTGATTAACACTCAAGTCATTCAAGTCATCGTGTCTCAAGTCAAGTCAAGTCCCGAGTCTTTAACTTCCAAGTCCCAGTCAAGTCTCAAGTATTTCATTTTATGTCAAGTCAAGTCACAAGTCATAAAAATAGCGACTCGAGTCGACTCGAGTCCAAGTCACCAAGTCACAAGTCCCCATGTCTGGGTTTACCGCTGTACCGCGGGAATATCTTGCTTTTCAACCGCGGTTAGAAAAAATCCATACCGCCCCAGCCCTAGTGTTGCCATTGAAACGCATTAAGTCACGAACCACTCCATGTATGACGTGAACGCAGCATAAGCTGGTTGTTTTGGTTCAGGAGGAACTGTGAAAGGCGGCTGCTGTTTTGGTTGCGGGTCTCGGTGACTGACGTCTGTCTGACTCTGCATAGCATGAAACACACTGATGACGAGTGATGTCTGCGCGAGCAGGTGCGCGGAGGTATAGAAATACATATGTTGACAGGACCGAATGCAATGATTTGGACGAACATTTTATGGTCCTACGCCTTCCACAAATGAGATATATGTACATATGTGTACCTCGGTTTTTGGTTTGGTCCTAGTATCATGTTCTCCGGCATGACTTTCAGCTTCAAATAAAGACCATTGGACCGTCCATCTCTCACATGACCAGTGTGACCAATTAAAAATAAGCAGTCGAACTCGTAGTTGATTGCTGGTGGTGTCAGATGGGAGGGATTGTTTTCTGGCCTGAGGTTTAACAGGGTACCATCAGGAAGCTTGTTGTACCCTTTCGGTGTCACACAGGCGGTCGAATGCTCTCGCCGCACAAGAGGCTCCTCTGGAGTGGCTTTGGGCTGTGCAGCTCCCTCTTTTCAGCCACATTTCATTTCATGTAAATGGAGAAGCAACATCCGTCCACTTGTATCGGAGCTCTGCTGTTAGTGCTTGAAAGTGAAACCATGTATCATTGCGTTCTATCTGTGCTGTTGTTGTTTCCAGTTGATCGATAAGGATTCAAGCCAAACTCAACCTCAAGCGTATCTGCTCATCTTACTGAAGCATCTGTGCTTCCCGTTAGGTCATGTGTACCGTGCAGCTAGGGCAGTTGCATTGTTGTACTTTTTTTTTTCATCCTGGTGTTTCATGGTTTTAAAAGAAGTTAAACATACTTCACCTTTTGCTATTGGCCACATCAGTGTCATTTTTAAAACGATGGGCCATTTTAAGGAAGTCTGTGCCAGTATATGAATCTCGAGCACATGTAACATTTGTGTACGAAAGTGTCCAGTTCCAATAAAGTATTTCACATATTAACCTGAAGTCCTGTTCACAGTCACACCAATAATGATATAACGGTAACTATATTAGCATCCACACCAATGCATGATAACGTATATTTTCTGCCAGTTTACCTGCTCAAGCTCTTTCAAGAGGGATGGATTCTGATTGGCTGTTAATGTTTTTATCATTTATCAGCTGGAAAAATAATTCTAAAAGTGATTCCACCAATATTATTCATTGTTATCTTTATAGTTGCCGTGTGGACTCCACTATTCCCATAGAAATAGAATGATTATTAAATCTTTAGAGATATTATTATTTATATAGTTAGGCTTGGTGTGAATGGGCCTTTAGATCTGCTGGGAAAGGGAATCCTGGCTGCTCCGGGAGAGAGAGAGAGAATGTGTGTGTGGATGATTAAGCAGAGCGAGTAGTGTGAGAAGTGTGTTGGTGTGCATGAATGAGTGAGCAGAGAGGAGGAGGGGCTGTTGGTGCGTGTGCCACTCCGCTGGCCTCTTTTATCTGGTTTGCTGGAGCGATGTCAACAGAGGAGAGTGGACGGCCGGCACACTGCCGGAGATCAGCACAGGGAGAGGGAGGACGGGGGAAGCCCTGCATGCTGGAGACCACATTGAGCTGCGGAAAATGTAGTAACGCTTTGATCAAAATGAATGTGTGTTGATATGATTGATATGCATGTGCGACTGTAACATTTAATTGTCTATTTACTGTTGAGCCATGATGTTTTGCATAATGCAAATGCTCATGTTAGATGAATAATAGCAAAATTAAGTAAATGTTTTTTTCCCCCATAGAAATTGAGGATTTTTCGTGGTGTTGCTGAATAAAATTAAGTGTTGACTGAAGGTTAATTATTATAGTTAATTAAAACTAAAACATTTAACATTTTAGTTAATAGGAATAAAATAAATGCTAACTGACATGAAATAAAAAATACTAATTTTCATTTAGTTAACCTGGTATACTAAATTAACTAAAACAGAGAAAAAAAAAAAAAAAAGTTATATAGACTATATAAAAATACACCAAAATAGAATAGAACCGCAATGATAATAAAATAACAGAATTGATTGCTTTCATTATCGATTAGGATATTCATATTGAGATATTCTAAAGATTAAATCTAAGCGTTATTAAATTAAGGAATTTTAAGTGAGCGTTTGGTGAAAATCTGAACTGTAAAAAAGGAGAAATGAACGCTCATATTGAAACCGTCTGACTGATAAAATCTTTTCTAAAATCACAGTGAAACCTATTTTGCTGTCAGATCTAATTTATCTGTTAGGGTGCGGGACATTTCAGCAAAATTTTGTGGACCCAAAAGGTCCTTTGTTGTCCATAGTGTGGTGATGAATGAAGCACAGCTCACACAGAAGTCACTTTCAAACAAACTAGGTTTCTATTGGTTAACACGGCATGTTTGCATGACCATATTGAAGTTGCAAATGCAAAATTCTTGCTTGCATTGATTCCTGTTGAAATGACTGGATTTTACCTGCGAAAATGCACTGAACAATTCTAAATCATCCTATACTACAATAACGAAGATCCTGAAAAACTCTTCACAATGCTCAAGGAATATTGGAAGATCTTCCTTAGAGAAATCAAATTTTGTGTTTACCTGGTGTATTTTTTCGACTCATCTGGAATGATATTTCCATTTTTCTTTCGTTTGTAGATGGGCATGGCAGGTGGCAACAGTCCGTTTGGTCAGTACCAGGGTGGAGGGCAACAAATGGGCACGACTGGCGTGAACGCTCAGAGTAAAGGCGGCCTTCCCAACAGCCTGCCCCCATTTCCAACTGACCTAAAAGGAGCGACGGTCACCAGCGTGCCAAACATGGTGAGTTTCCCATCATACACGCAAACTGGATGGAGCTTGCAGGCCAGAGTTAATTCTGTGATGCTGGTTCTCTCGCCCGCAGCCTCAGCAGCAGCAGGTGTCGGTGGGGATGGTGGCAGGTCAGAGCGTGTCCGCAGGCCCCACGGCCGACCCGGAGAAGCGTAAGCTGATCCAGCAGCAGCTGGTTCTGCTGCTGCACGCCCACAAGTGCCAGCGCCGCGAGCAGGCCAACGGAGAGGTGCGAGCCTGCGCCCTGCCCCACTGCAGGACCATGAAGAACGTCCTCAACCACATGACACACTGCCAGGCCGGCAAATCCTGCCAAGGTGAGTCCGCATTGAATGAGTGTCACACTGCTTTTGTGCTGATGGTGTTGCAGAAGGGCGATATTATAAAGTTGCTAAACAGAAGTTGGCAAGAATAGACGGCAGACAGTTAACAGTGAAAAGGTTTACTAACGATTACAAGATATCTATTTCTTTCAGATTCTAATTCCTAACACTTCTGGTTCCTTAATAATTCCATTAAGATTTATATTTAGTACTTATTTATTGTAGTAATTATAACTCATAATACTATAATTATAGAAAATGCAATTCCATTGCCAAATGGAGATATTTAAAAGGTGCACAAACTTTTAACTACTTTTTATTTATTTTTTAAATTAATATAATTAATGTTATATTAATTTTGTTAATATTTTGCTAATTGATATCAATTTTAGTAATACATATATTCATTAACAGGAATTGATAGGTTAACTATAAATATTTATTAAATGTATATGTAATATGCTTGTGTGTTTATTTATATATATATATAAATAACAAATAAAGTGCACATTTTTTTATCTGTGGTATTTTATACAAATTAATGAAGAATTAATAAAGTAAAGAATTGCATGCATGAAAACAAAATATTCATTATTTAAAAATGACTTTAAAATAAGTTTCTTATTTTCATGCATGTATGTAATACAATATTATTTTCACACAATATGAAATATTTATTATAACAAGTTCAAATCTTTAAAAGGAAAAAGTTGGGGTTGGTTTTGGAACAAGGATTGAGTGAAGAATGATCTTCGTGCAGAAAGTTTGTGTGTGTGCGCGTGTGTGAGAAGAGAGAATCCATTGAGGTGTGTCTGCTGTATTTCGCGGGTTGAGGTGTGCAGTAGCAGACCGGTTTTAATCTGCTGTCTGTGCTCTGTTTAGTCTCAGCGAGAGCGGTAATGAGATGTTTTTTGTCCTGATGTGGGGTTTAGAGCATTGTGTGCGTCAGACAAAGCTGCAGCACTACACCTAGCTTTTTGAATAACATCCGATTTCATGGCACATTCGAAAGTAGCCCCGTTGAGGTTTGTAACCACCACAATAAAGGATGTCAAATATCACGTTTGTGCGCTAGTTTATTTCTGGCCTAACACTTTTCGGTTCACAACTAGTAATGTTTCATTCACAAACACAGGGAGTTTCCAGAGCAAATGCTTTGCTCCGTCTCAAATATAACAGTCCATTTAGAGAGAAACTCGTGCCTGTATGGTATAATGCAGTATTAAGGAGTTGGCAAACGGCAGGAGAGAGCTTGCGGCGGCCCGATGCTGCCCGGCTGCTTTGCTCTTAGTGCTGTAGTTGTTGTTGGACCCGGAGCACAGAGCTTCATTTCAACTCAAATGCAAGCGTGGTGCCAAACGCACCCTCCACGCTGCCAGCTGATTTCCTGTTGTTCCCTGCCCGCGGTGACACCCGTATCTCTCTCTCTTGGACTCCTGGGGAAAGGCATGAACGTCTATAGAGATCATTCTTAAAGCGTCATGTTCTTGCAGACAGTGTTTAAAGCATCCTGAAGGCTCTTGGCAGAACTCGCTTCCTTTTAGATCCATCAGTACTGTTACGCTCGCGCCTCATTCACACCAGTAAATCACAGCAGCAATAAATCATAATTGTCTCTGTACTGGGAACTTAATCGCTGTGTATGATATAAAAAAAGATACTTGAGTTCAGTAACTAATTATATTTACTCAAATAGTTTACACCACTGCTTTAAAAATACGCAAGGAATAACGGCCTGGATTTCATTTTGGATAATCAGGGGGAATTCCCCCCTTAGGTGACTCTATGTATTTGTGTTTTTACAATGGGGTAATTTTGTTGCACACAGCACAAGGAAGCTTGATTTGAAACTCAATTGAATTGAATTTACAAAAAAAAAGACAAGTAAACAAGAACAAATGAAAAATCAGAAGCACAAATAAATACAATTAAATTAAAGTACACAGGAAATACAGAGTGCTTTAAGGGTTTCATTTAGGTCAACAGCATTCAGGTACAGGAATACTACAGAAATTGAATAAATTGTATAAATTAAATACAGATTAATTTTTCTCGCTTTCTTTTGTTGTTTTATTAACATTAATGACACACAGCAGCAGGTTTATTAGGCTGGTGTCACTTTAAGAGCTAATGCACGGATCCAATATAATGATACACATGCATTTTTTTTTATTATTGTTTACGTTCACGTCAAGACATCACCGACTGTGTTTATGTGAGTACTTGCCAAGACGGTCAGAAATGCACACCATTTTCAAAATGCCCGTTTAAGTGCAATAATCCGCGAAAAAGCACTCAGTTTGGTACTCGTGAGCTGTTTGAGAGGCGGCTTCGTGTGTGTACAGTTGAATACTACTGAATGCTTTAAAGTCACGTCTGTGTGTGTGTGCTGTGTGCAGTTCCATATAGACAGGACCTTTTTTGCTCCCAGTTTTGCAGCATTTGTACTTTTGCTCAGGCTTTCTTCTCTCTCTGTCTCTGCAGTGGCTCACTGTGCTTCATCGAGGCAGATCATCTCGCACTGGAAGAACTGCACGAGGCACGACTGTCCTGTCTGCCTCCCGCTGAAGAACGCCAGTGACAAGCGCAACCAGCAACGTGAGTCTTTTCTGCTTCAAACGTCCGCCTCTTCTTTACTTCACTACAATATAAAATAATTATGGACAGTTAATAATTCTGTGTTTTTATGTTAATAATTATTTATATATTTATATAACATCTGAAATGATAATACTAACTATTATAGTTGTATTTAATTTATAAAAAAAAATTGTCTATGAAAGAACAAATGTGAGTTTATTTAGTAAATTTGTCTAGATTCCAGCTTTGCACGAAAAATACACTTTAGCATACTTTTAAAATAGTACTTGGACACAGTATACTTAAGAATACACTTAAGTAGTGGAAAATTAATTGCATGTTTCAGACACTTAATTACATGTAAATTGCCATCAAATGAGAATTGTTTTATAGTTTAAATTTAAATTAAATGCAAATTTTTTTTATCCACTCAAGTAGGACTTGATATCTTTATATTTAATTTCATAATTACTTCTGTTGAGATTTGAGATTACATTTATTTGAATTAATGAATTATAGTATTTATTTGAATTAATTCTTGAGAGAGAGAGAGAGATGTGTGTGAATTACCTGCGTCTGTTCAGAGTTTCTCTCTTTCTATTAACAACAAAGCTGTGAGTTTAATTAATTAAGAATAGCCGCTATTTTATTACTAAAAGTCGCGGGACAGCGTTGATAACAAGATTCTGTGCTCCTGAATTTTTCTGTGTGCGCACCGCAACCTCTGTTCTTCTACAATTAAGTGCGCTACTTTTTGACAAGCTTTAAACAGTATCCAACAGTGTCCAAAACACTCATTTTTCCAAGTCATGCTTTAAACAGTGTCCATTAAAATAGTTGTAATCACTGTTTATATTTGTCCACAGAGCTGTTATCAAGCATTTAAACATTTAGATCAAAATTCTGAATTAGAACAAATTCGGTTGCATGATGTTTTCTGGATATGTAGATATTCAGTTGGATTCTGTGAGGAAAGGCGTCATTGTAGTTAGTGCGTGCATGTTTTACGCGGCCCGTGTATGTTTGCTGAGGAGGAGGGGCTCGAAAGATGAGGAGAATCGTGCCGCCCCGCTGGCTGAGCGGTGACTCATTAAAATCTCACGCTGTTACAGCTCCAGCAAACCTGCAAACGGCCTCTCCCTCTTCCAAGCGTCTCTCATCATGACTCGGAGAGTGCGAGGCAGCTAAAGTGTTTGTTTTTGCGCTGTGGGATTTACATGTTGGAGAGTCTGCGTTGTGATATTTCTTCCTCATGCAAATGGCGTCTCGGACCCCCTCCCCTTCCTTTCTACTTCCTCAGTTTTTTCCCCCACAAATAATGTTTTCTTCCAGATGGCTGTTTGGCAGGCTGTTTTTTTAGCTTTTTGTTTTGATGGACTGATTTTGCCAAATGTTTAAGCAGAATCAGACACAGAATCTCACGCATATCTTGTTTGAAATATGCAGATGTCGTCTTCCCAGAAGGCTTCTAACATCTCTTTCCTGCATTATAGCAATGCTGAGTCCCCCCAACGCTGGTCTGCAATCCCCCATCGGGTCGGTCGGCACGGGGCAGCAGACGGCGCCCTCTCTACCCAGCTCCACGCCCATCGACCCCAGCTCCATGAAGCGAGCATACGCTGCCCTCGGCCTCCCCTACAGCAACCAGAGCCCCACACAGACCCAGTCCCCTGCACAGACGCAGGGCCCCGGGCAGCCGACTGCACAGACGCCACACCAGCAGCAAATGAGACCCATCAATGCACTCGGTAAATACTTACTTTATTGTAAAGAAATGTATTAATAATAATAGAAAGTAAATAGTAGTAGAAATAATAGTAGTAAATGGAAGTGTGTTTGTGTGTGTGTATATATATATATATTGTGTATATATAAAAATATATTAAATTAATATATATAGTTATATAAAAATATAATGTAAAGAAATTAATATTTATATTATTAAATGTTATTTTTATTATATATGTTAAAGAATAAAAATAAACATATATTCATTTAATAATAAAAAAAAAATATTGTGTGTATATATATATATATATATATATATATATATAAAATATATTAGACATTTTAAATATATATATATATATTATATGTGTGTGTGTATATATATATATATATATATATATATATATGCTTTTTTAAATTAAATTATTGCAATTTAAATGATATTGTAACCTTTTTTTGGGGGGGGGGGGGGGGGGAATCAAAATATTGATTTTGCCATTGCTGCTGATATGGCGTTAAATCATAAATAAATAAATATAATAAATTAAAACAAGTACATATATATTGTTAAAATATATGAAATTTGTATATAAATGATATATAAACTATAAATAGTATTTCATTTATGTATATTTATTTATTGTTATAATTGTATATTAGTATTTATATTTGTTTATTGTTTGTCCAGGGGGTGGTCAGTTGAACCAAATCGGCGTCCCGACATCAGAACAGTCTAAGCTGCTCCCAGATGGCACCATGTCGTCAACACTTAACTCTAACAAGTACGACACGGACACGCACCAACCAAAACACACCCCCAGCTCTTAATTGCTAAAAATTTGTTTCCTCAAATCTGTTTGCTAACTAAGTCTCCTGATTCCCCTGGCGCAGTCAGCTGATGCCGGACGGCACTACGGTAGGCAGCATGGGTAACCTGCCCACGGCGGCCCCTCTGTCAGCCACCGGTGTGAGGAAAGCCTGGCACGAGCATGTCACTCAGGACCTCCGTAACCACCTCGTACACAAACTGTTAGTAAAAGCTGCTCTTGCACTATATATAGATTTAGCCTTACTTTAGTTTAGGGTTCAATTCTCACTATTAATACTGCTTATTAATAGTTAGTAAGGTATATATAGACTAAGGCATTAATACGTGCTTAATAAGTACTAATAAACAGCCAATCTCCTAGTAATATGCCTGCTAATAAGCAACTGTGAATAGTGAGAATTGGACCCTAAACCTAGTGTTACCATATATTTTATAAATATTTTAAATATTTTTGCTTACCAAGGCTGCATTTATTTAATCAAAAATGCAGTAAAAACAGTAATATTGTGAAATATTATTACAATTTAAAATAAGTTTTCTATTTTAATATATTTTAAGATGTCATTTATTCCTGTTATCAAAGCTGAATTTTCAGCATCATTACTCCAGTATTGCACATTAACATTTTCCTTTAAAAAAAATGGGACAGGAGACATGTACAAGCAGAATGATTTAATTTATTTTAATACAAAAAGTGTGCTAGGTTTTTAAATATTTCTGTTTATTTGATAATTAGGGAATTATGTATATTACCATTGGATTAAATGCACTATGCAGTTTATATTAACCAAAATAATCAAATAAAAATAGATTCTTCATAATGTGGGACTATTTTGAAATTATTACTTTTTACAGTAAGCACTCTTACAACCATCTAAATCGCATTACAATACAAACACCATAAAGTAAACAATGTCATAATTCATCAACAGTAGATCATAAGCATTTACTGGGCATTAATACACAGTATTTTCTGAAACCTGGAGCTTGTAGAACAGTGCAACAGCGCCACGTTTTCACTTTGAAATGTGTTGCAAAGTAGCAATTATTGCCTATTGAAGTTTAATATTTACACTGAGCCATATTGCGATTATCCCGTGACCAAATTTAAGACCTCTTAAAGTTCAAATAAAATGAAGACTTCAGCTATATAATTTATGTATATTTTAAATGTAATCAATGTCCTGTTGATCCAGGGGGATTGTTCTTTGTAATAAGTAACTTAAACTTTGAAAAAACATAGCGCTCTGTGTGTTTTAGTGTGCAGGCCATCTTCCCTACGCCAGACCCCGCCGCCCTGAAGGACCGCCGTATGGAGAACCTGGTGGCGTACGCACGAAAAGTGGAAGGGGATATGTACGAGTCTGCCAACAGCAGGGTGAGCGCAAACCAACAGTCAAGCTTACACCTCATCCTAAAGGCGATTAAAGTGTGTAAAGTGAAATTCTTCAGTACTGTTGATTTTAATAATGTAGTCTGTGTGTGTTGTACAGGACGAGTACTATCACTTTCTGGCGGAGAAGATCTATAAGATCCAGAAAGAACTGGAGGAGAAGAGAAGGTCTCGATTACAGAAGCAGATTATTAACCAGGCGCCTCTGACTGCAGCGGGACAACAGTCCAACCAGCCTAATGTCATGGGACCTCGGCAGAGTGAGTCATAGAACCCGAAATCTCTCATTTATGCTATATTATCAGCAAATATTGGATTCAATCGTTTTGTCAATTGGGGGAGAAGTTGTTATACCATATGCGAGTAAGTTTTAGTCCAATGTGAAGACATTAATTAGCAGGGAGAAAAATAACCTGAACACAACATGAGGTTAAAAACACACAAACGCACAAACTTTGCCAGTCTTCTGATCTCATTTTGTCTCGTCCCTCTCTTCAGATGGACCCGTGCCTATGCCTAATGTGCCAAATCAGATCATCAATCGCATGCAGGTGTCTCAAGGTACTTCGCCAGTCCCATTCGCCACAAATCATGTCTGGGAAACACATTTGTTTTATCAATCTTGTGTGATGTGTTTTCCAACAGGGATGAATCCATTCAGTGCAATGCCCAATGTGTCGATGTCTCAGGCTCCCATGGCAACACGTGCTGCCTCTCCGATAAACCATCAACAGATCAACATGAACCAAGTCCCTACGGTCAGTCTTCATTTCTGGTTCCTTAATCAATCAATCAATAAAATGTTATTTATATATCACTTTTCCAAACAAATCAATGCAGTTTAAAGTGTTTTACAGGAGGCAAGAACAATAAATTGACACTAGGATTAAAATAAGACCCAATAATAGATTATAACAATAACATTAAAAGTTAAAAGCATAAAATGGAAAATCAATAATGATAAAAAAACAAAAACAGGATATGAGTGATGATTAATTTAAACATGTACTAAAGTTAATGCACTATTACAAGAAAGCCACACTAAAATTTTTCATTTAGGTTTAAAACTTTCTATATTTTCTGAACGCGCATCTCATTGTATATTTCTCGGCTTTTTCTTTTCTTTGCTTTTTTCAGGTAAATATGTCTCCCACGCGAATGCCCCCAACGCAAGGCATGCTGGGAGCTCACGCTGGGAACATGGTGGCGCAGACGGCCAACCAGACGCCGTTCATGGCTCAACCGCAGTTCCCTGCCAACACCAATGCCATGAATGTCAACATGGGCCAGCCCAACTCGCAGGCGTCCGTTTCACAGGTGCACACATGCACTCACGTTCCTAAAGTAATCTCTTTCCGCATGGTGATTTCCCCTCTTAACAAGTTGTGTCCCTGCTTGTGTGCGTGCAATCTCTCCTTCCCCAGCAGCAGCCGAACGCTAACCTCCCCCTGAATGCACTTGGGCCCTTGGGCCCCTCACTAGGCTGTCCCGCGCCCCCTCAGGCTCCACTCCGCTCCACACCACCCCCCAACGCCACCGCCAGCACCACTAACCTGCCAGCGGCACTGCAGCCCAGTCGGGCCTCCACACCCAACCCCACCCCTGCTCAGGGCACCCCGCCCCACATGCAGCCCCAGGCGGAGCTGCCCCTCCCTGGAACACCGGTGAGACCCCTCAGAGCCGTCCTCAAATGACCGTTACCAAACCTAGTGAGCTGCCCCACATAGGCAGCATCCTGACCCAAATGAAGCCTTATATCCAACTCATTCAGGACATGGACAGAATTTTTTTTAGGCACCACACAAATTGCACTTCATATGAAACTAGGGCTACATGATTTGGGGGATTTAATTGGAATTTTTCTCTTTTTTTATGTTTAAATTGCTATTTAAAATGTGTTTTTGTTTTGAAGAGGCCAGGTTAGCTATGCTTGTTTGTTGGGCGGCACAATTTGGCCCAAATACCGAGATCGTCCTCACTACAGAACACGAAATCCAGGGGGAGGAGTTGGATCCAGATCCAACTCCTCCCACCTTACATATACCTAATCCTACCCATCTCCGCCCCCTGATCCCTAACCCCACCCCTAATCCTACCCATCTCCGCCCCCTGATCCCTAACCCCACCCCTTATCCTACCCATCTCCGCCCCCTGATCCCTAACCCCACCCCTTATCCTACCCATCTTCACCCCTTAGATCTGGATCCAATGGTGCCTGGATCTCGTGTACTGCAATGAGGTGCTAAGGCAAATATTTGTGATATATATATCAATATGACTCTAAAATAATAACACTACACCAGGGTTTAGGGTTAAGGTAGCCATTGACTTCCATAGTATAATTGTTTTTTTTACTATGGGAGTCAATGGGGTCTATCAACTGTTTGGTTACCCACATTCTTCAAAATATCTTCTTTTGGGTTCAGCAGAACAAAACAAAAAACTCAGGTTTGGAACCTTCGCTACCGATTCAACATGCTCAGTTGACCAATAAGCTGCCGACAGTGTTCTAACTAGTGCTGACGATGCAGAACACATTTTAAAAAACAATGCCGACAGACGCTCAACGACGGCCTGACATTGGCCAACGGCTTGGTGTGTAACGGCCTTTAATGTTCGGTAACTTTTGCAGTTATTCGGCAAATTTTTGTGGCCGAAATCCAGTCATTTTAATAGCATGGAATCAACATGGTAAAAGATTTCCCCATGCAAATTTCGCAACGGGTTCAAGTCATTCACACATCCGCCTGTGTTGACCAACAGAAATCTGCTTCATACATCACTACAAAATTGAACATGGACCTTTTTGCCCGTGAAATTTTGCCACCTTTAGGGAAAAAGGCTCAACTTTGACCTCAGTAGGCTGCTCACTAGGTTTTGGAACAAAGTTATGTTATTGTTATCAAGCAAAACTGTCATCTGCCAAAAATGAGACGGTAATTTTTCAGTTTTACGACAAAATTCAAATAAAAAAAATGTAAAGGCAGTAAATCAGACACTCTCTCTCTTTCAGAGTGGTGAAAACCGTGTACCCACTCCAGCATCCGCAGCCAGCGCCGAGCTGCACTCCCAGCATGCCGTGCCTGACGCACCGCCCAGTGACACTAAAACAGAAGAGCAGGACTATGACATGAGCATCAAAACAGAGCCCAAGATGGAGGTGTGTATTATATTTTTATATTGTAAATATGCATTGTATTTTATACTCAGATTTCTGAATAATCATGTGAGCCTGAAGACTGGAGTAATGATGCTTTGAATCACAGGAATAAGTTACATTTTAAAATATATATTCAAATAGAAAACGTAATATTGTAATATTTCACAATATTACTGTTTTGACTGTATTTCTGATCAAATAAATGCAGCCTTAATGAGCATAAGAGACTTTTTCAACCCCAAACTTGGCATGAGTGTGTCAGATTCTGATGATTGTTCTGGTCTCTGTTAGACGGAGAACGACACAGGCTCCCTATTGGTCAAAAAGGAGGAGCAAGAGGGGTCCGAGGCCAAGCAGGAGCCAATGGAGGCGGAAGACAAGAAGATGGACTTGAAGACCGAGACCAAAGAGGAGGATGAAAGCAGGACAAACGGCACAACGTCCTCTTCACCGCCCCAGTCTCGCAGGAAAAGTATGAACCTATATTTCTCTATTTTTCTCTTCTGTGAGCTCTACAATTCTCTGTCCTTGTAGTTTTTTTGTTGTTAGTTTCATTAAACATACCATATTATGCCCATTTTCAAAGTCTTTATTTTGTTCTTGGGGTCCACTAGAAGAAGAGGTTTTCACGCTTAAATGTTCAACAATGTTCGTTCTTTTTCACATATTCTCAATTGTTGCAGCTCCTCTCTTTCCAGTCTGTTAGTAACGTTCTGTTTAGTTTCTGCCTCTATGAAGCCCTGAAAAGCACAATGTTCTCTAATCGGTTGACCACTTTGGCCGTGTTTGGGAAATGTCACGCCCCTTACCATAACCATGAGTTTCAACACACTACTAACTAACTCAACCAGGCCTCGCCTCTTTATTTTGCATATGCCTTGGACAGAAATTATTTAAATGAGGAATATTTTCACATGTTCGTTCCCGGAAGAAAACTCAAGACTACAATGGAGGCATTTCAGGGAGTTCAGAAACAGTGAGCACTGATATAAAGGAATAACTCTCTCTGGAGTGACTTTGTGCTACATTATGCACTAAAGAAAGTTGAAAATGTGAAAAAGTATAATAGGTCCTCATTAATCTTTTGTCTGTCCCTGTCTTTTGTGTTTCCTGCTCTCTCTTTCTTCTCAGTCTTTAAGCCAGAAGAATTGCGGCAGGCATTGATGCCGACGCTGGAGTCTCTGTACAGGCAGGATCCAGAGTCTCTGCCCTTCCGACAGCCTGTGGACCCGACACTTCTGGGCATCCCTGTGAGTCTTAAATACATACGTGCTTACATCTCTGTGAAATGACTGGAAAATATATCTAATACCCAAGTGTGAAAACTCTATGAGTATGAATTTGACTGAATTATGAAGGTGTTTCCTTTCCTGTCTTAAGGACTACTTCGATATCGTGAAGAATCCCATTGACCTGTCCACTATCAAACGCAAACTAGACACGGGTCAGTATCAGGAGCCCTGGCAGTACGTAGATGACGTGTGGCTGATGTTCAACAACGCGTGGCTGTACAACAGGAAGACGTCGCGCGTGTACAAGTACTGCTCTAAACTGGCTGAGGTGTTCGAGCTGGAGATCGACCCGGTCATGCAGGGCCTCGGTTACTGCTGCGGCAGGAAGGTGAGATGATCACACCCATTCTGCTGTCATATTAGTTCCACAGATAATAACAACAGTAATAATAATGTGCAAATAAGTGTATTATTGAATACGGAACTGAACAATGACACTATTGTCTTGTGAGAGCTGCTTTACAGCAGAATTGAAGGTTTGCATATCTAATTCTGTTTTTTCCTGTTATCACTGTAAAGCTGCTTTGAAACAATCTGTATTGAATAAAATGCTATATAAATAAAGGTGACTTTACTTGATTTTTTTATAAATGGGACAGTTATATTGCTCTGCTATTATTATTAATAATAATTATAAATGTGCTAATACATATGTAGTGTGTGTGTGTGTGTGTGTTAATATTGTATGGTTATCCAATAATATCTCTCCACAAAAGGAATAATAGTGTGTGATTTTTTTTATATATACATTATTGTTTAATAAATGGTTGCTTTATAATATCTTCACAAAAATAATTAATAAATAATGATTATAAAATATCAATGTGTAGTAATAAGAAGAATGCGCAAATAAATGTTTATTAAATGTATCATTGTTTAATAAATTGTTATCCAATAATATTTTTCCACAATAAGAACAATACTAATGTGCAAATAAATATATATTGAATATATAATTGTATAATAAATGGTTATACAATAATTGTGCATGACAATAATGATGATAATAAATGTGCAAGCAAATGTGTATTAAATATTGTATAAATTGCATAGTAAATGGTTATACAATATCTCTCCACAAAAGTATTAATACATTTATATGAAATATATTATTATATAGTAAATGAGTGTGCAACAATCTCTCCACAAAGACTATAATAATAATGATAATCAGTAATAATGGGGAAATAAATATACTATTAAACAATAACTGCAAAAGGCAAAATATTTGGATTTATGGAAACGTAAAAATTAAGTGAATATCTAACACATACATTTTTGACATGCCGTAATTTTCTAAGGAAGTTATCCACATCACAAACTATGCAGTTTTGTCTATTAATTATAAATTGTTATTTTTGCCAACATACTTTTGGTACATACTTTAGTTGTACCAAACTCAACATACATTGAGTTTGGTACAACTAATAGTAATAAAACGGGTAGTTCCATTATTGTCATATTTTCAGTGCTACTGTTGGAAGAACCTCCAGTATTTTGGTATTAGCTAGTCAACGGACTCATACTGGTCATCTGTACACAAACTGACATAAACAGGATTTTCCAGTCGTGTTTCTAAACTCTTTTCTCCTTTCCTCCAACAGTACGAGTTTTCTCCTCAGACACTGTGCTGTTATGGGAAGCAACTGTGTACGATACCCAGAGATGGCACTTATTACAGTTATCAGAACAGGTGAGATGATACACTTGCCATTCCTTGAGGTAACATCCATGTTGTCAACAGCCTTACCGTACGTTCACACCGCCGCCGGCTTAAGCGGCAAAATTCGCTCTCGCCGCCCTGTCAGCGACGCCGTGGAAAGATTCGTGGACGCTCTGATGCTCTGACGTAGATCGAATGCTTGGTCTTTTTTAAAACTTTATTTAAAGGGGCCGCGAAGCAAACAAGCATGTCGATCGTTATGTTTGCAGAAAATGTATCGATGGAAAGAACTTAATTATAGTGACATGTTTGCTAACGAAATAAACAAATTAAAAGCCATTTGTTTGGTGTGGCTTTTGTGTTCATGGTTAAATGCTATTCTAATTTGCATTCCCGCTGAAAAACAAGCGTTCTAGCACGAATATCTTGCCTATAAATAGTGTTGCGCGCCTTCTTATGAAATTCAAATGATCAACCTCTCTATTTTGCTTGGGAACTAATGTGGTCGGAACCTTTGTTACTTGACTGCGTTCTCTGGAATCCTCTCAAACGGAGCACATCTACATTCCGATTGGTTGCCGCCGGCTGCCGCCGAACCGCGTCATAGCTCATTTCCCTAAAGTTGAGCTGATTTCAACTTCTTCTCGCCGCTCTCACCGTCCAAGACGCGCCGCGCCGCCCTCGCCGGAGCTCGCCGCCGGCTCTCATTGAAAATGAATGACTTCCGGCCACTTTGACGCTCTCGCCGCCGGCGGTGTGAACGCACAGTTAGGAGACATTTAAGAGGACAATTGCAATTCAAGCAGATGTGCTCCCTGTCATGTGGTGTGGTTTTTAGTTTTGTGTGTGTGTGCGGTTTTGGCACGGAGCGATAGCTTTTTTTTTTTATTCGTCAGATCAGACACTGGCATTAAACCTCCCTGTGTGGATATGTGTATGCTAGCATAGTTTACTCTCAGGCCTGTTCACATGTATTTGCTAAGCTTTTGACGGCATACTCGCTCTCAACCCCCTCCCCCTTTTCTCTCTCTTCACGGTTACTCAGTTTGAAGTCTCCAGCCAGTCTTAATTTATTGGCAGTTGTAATATTTGCACTGGCACATTTATGAGTTTTTCTTTTTGCTGCAAATTGCCTGCTACTTCAGAACAGGCTCCCTTGCGCCCCCTGTAGCAAAGAGCATGTCACGGCAAACAGACACAGCCGCTCTCGCTCGCTTATACACTCACATCTACTGAATTTGGTATTTTTATGTCAGCATTTGGCAGAGTTTCTCCTTATTCTTAGTTATATACATCCTGGCATTAATGTTTCCCGGTTAACTCTTGGAAGCATTCACATTACATTTGCACTGTGATATTCGACAGGCATATCATGACATTCAGGGAATAATCATCATACAAATGTTAATAAACAAATCACTCTTGTGTGAATTGTTTGTGCACCTCCATGTAATTCCTGAAGTGCTTCATGACTCAACTTGTGTTTATTGTGACTATAGGTATCATTTCTGCGAAAAGTGCTTCAATGAGATTCAGGGTGACAGTGTGACGCTAGGAGATGATCCTGCTCAGCCACAGACGTAAGCGATCGTTCCCCTGCTCTTTTAATAGTTATATTCAAGCTTGATTTAGGAGATTTTATGGATCAAAATCATTAAGAATAAATATTTGTTGAAACCTTTGAATGTTTTAAATGTTCAATCTCTATCTGATCTTCTTTGAATGCAGCATGATCTCGAAACACCAGTTTGAAAGGAAGAAGAATGACACGTTAGATCCTGAGCCGTGAGTAAATGCTAAACTTTGTTTCCCAGAATTCCATGAGGCAGCAATCAACGCACTATCAAATAGCACATGCTCTAATAGAATGGCCGTATGGTCGGTATTGCCTCATATAGTTGTCCGCTCTGGACTCGTTACACCACATTATTTCTGCTCAGTGGCGCCCCCTGTTGTAACCAACATAGGGCATACAAACACTCCCACCACACAAACGTAGCACTAACAGTCTCCAAGTATCAGTATTATCCTAAAGTTGTCCAAATCCACACCTCCTACAAAGGCGCAATTGCATTGGCCTGCTTGCAAATGCGTAAGAACTGGAGGAAAAAAATCCGAATGATGTTTCATCTTAACTACCTGCACTTGCAGTTAGTGATTACACATTCAGACACTTCCCAAAGTGTTACCTGTCAGAACACAGAGCTTATATCCCCCATTAATCAATTTTCCTCTTCTCAGGTTTGTTGAATGTAAAGATTGTGGGCGGAAGATGCATCAGATATGTGTCCTGCATTATGATGTCATCTGGTCTTCTGGGTGAGTTTGAAAGCACCTCAGAGCGAACAGTGTTGCTTTAATATCGATTCTGGACACGATGCGGGAAATCGGTACTAATGAGCGTTTCTCTCTGCAGTTTCATCTGTGCTAACTGTTTGAAAAAGAGCGGAAAGTCGAGAAAAGAGAACAAGTTTTCAGCAAAAAGTAAGTAATAGGTCTGTTCATGTGATGCATTAATATTAAATAAATAGTTCACCCTGAAATCTGAAAATTCTGTAATCCATTACTCACCATCATGTCATTTCAAACCAGTAAGACTTTCATTCATCTTTGAAGCACAAATGAAGATATTTTTAACGAAACCTGAGATTTCTGTCCCTTCTTTGAAAGTCCATGCAACCAAAATTGGATGATTGAAAAAGTTCTTAAAGACATCGTAAAAGTAATCCATATGAATTCAGTGGTTTAATCTCAAGTCTTCTGAAGATATTTGATTGGTTTAAAATATGGACATATTTAATTTAGCCGTAAACATTGATCATCACACACACAAAGCACATCAAATATAGTAATTTGAAGCTCAAATTTGCATGTTTAAGCTTCCATTTACTATGGTGGTGAAATCTTTCAGGTTTCATTATAAACTATCCCTTTAAAATAGTTTTTGTGCTAAATGTTGTCGTCTTCGATCCAGGGTTGCAGACAACGCGGTTAGGCACGTACATAGAGGATCGGGTGAACAAGTATTTGAAGCGACAGAACCATCCGGAAGCTGGAGAGGTGTTTGTGCGAGTTGTAGCCAGTTCAGACAAGATGGTAGAAATCAAACCTGGCATGAAGGCCAGGTAAATTTAACCTTACTTACCTTTTATTTTCCTATAAGCCAATCTCACAATATGGTGTTTTAACCTTCAGATGGTCCTTCAGAGGGAAAGTATGGATGCCAAACCCAATCAGTTAACTGGTTTGGTTGCTCTGTATATGCTGTGTTGTGTAAAGAAAAAAATATTGTGGTTGACTTATTTGCCTGATCAAAGTTTCACCCGTTTCAATATTGGTTCATTAATCAAAATGTTGATGCTGTAGTGGCGTGTTAATATTTGTTCTTTGAAAAGGTAAAGGTGGCTTAATCCCCTGTTTCATTTCAGGTTTGTAGACACAGGAGAGATGTCTGAGACCTTCCCCTACAGAACCAAAGCACTTTTCGCCTTTGAGGAGATTGACGGAGTGGACGTGTGTTTCTTCGGCATGCACGTTCAAGAGTACGGCTCTGATTGCCCTTTCCCTAACACCAGGTAAACTCTTACCCAAGTTCTTTAGCGAAAAACAGATACTTAAAGCAATGAAGCTTGGCATGCAGTGAAGTTAAAAATCTCTCTTTGTCTTTTTTTACCTACCTAGACGGGTATACGTATCGTACCTCGATAGTATTCACTTCTTCAGACCTCGCTTGCTGAGAACAGCAGTCTATCACGAAATTCTCATTGGCTATTTGGAATACGTCAAGAAGCTTGGGTAGGTTTCACCATTTACTTTTTACTCAAGTCCAACAATTACAGTTGCCATTCATGCCCTGAACTTTGAACATTTCCACTGTAGATACGTTACGGCGCACATCTGGGCATGTCCGCCTAGTGAAGGTGATGACTATATCTTCCACTGTCACCCTGCCGACCAGAAAATCCCCAAACCCAAGCGCCTACAAGACTGGTACCGCAAAATGCTGGACAAGGCCTTTGCTGAGCGAATACTACACGACTACAAGGTATAGCAGAGACCATATGATCTTTTTGTGAAATAGAAACCAATTCATTGTGTATATGCCAACGAGTACCTCAGTATATGGTATAAATGAAAGGTGTTTGTATTTGATAGGATATCTTTAAGCAAGCCACAGAGGACCGTTTGACGAGTGCAAACGAACTTCCATATTTTGAGGGTGATTTTTGGCCCAATGTACTGGAGGAGAGCATCAAGGAGTTGGAACAAGAGGAAGAGGAGAGGAAAAAAGAAGAAAACACGGCTGCTTGTGAAACTCCAGAGGTGAATGAGAGAAGCCTTTTTTATATATATGTTGATACTGAATGTACATCTCTGGCCTATGTGATGTTTAAGTAATTCCTGTTGTTTTATAACCTGAAAAGTCCTATTTAGACATCCTGAAATTTTCCTCCTTTCTAACAGGGAACGCCAGGGGACAGTAAGAATGCGAAGAAGAAGAACAATAAGAAAACAAATAAGAATAAAAGCAGCGTGAGCCGAGCTAATAAAAAGAAACCTGGGATGCCGAATGTAGCCAATGACCTTTCTCAGAAACTCTACGCCGCATTGGAGAAACACAAAGAGGTCTACTATATGTTCTTCATCTGACTTTTAACCTGCTCTCTGAGGCATTGCATGATTCATTTGCATTGTTTGTTTTGAATGTCAGCTTTTGATATGCATGTAAGCTAGGGGTTTTCTTGGGAATAACTTGAAGAAACCTCTTACCTGTTCCTACTTGTTCTCCCAGGTGTTTTTTGTAATCCATCTGCACTCTGGGCCCATAGTCAACTCACTACTACCCATCATTGACCCTGATCCCCCGCTGACCTGCGACCTGATGGACGGAAGGGATGCCTTCTTGACATTAGCACGGGATAAGCACTGGGAGTTCAGCTCTTTGCGGCGCTGCAAGTGGAGCACCATGTGCATGCTGGTGGAATTGCACAACCAGGGCCAGGACCGCTTTGTCTACACCTGCAATGAATGTAAACACCATGTCGAGACACGTTGGCACTGTACTCTCTGTGAGGTAAGATCCATAGGCTCCTGTAACATGCTACATCTGTCCTTAATGATCAGTAGTGGATGGGTGCGTTTATCGGTTTTATTTTGATTGGAGTGCAAAATAAATAAACCTCTTGGGAGTGTGAAACTTAGGGAAACTTGGGGATAGCTACTATTCTACTAGTAGTGTAAACAAATCCTTATGTTTTGTCCAGTTGTTAATGCATCTTAACTTTTACTTGACTTCTTATAATGAGATTACTTTTTATGTTCCGGTCGTCCCTTGCTTGATCACGGTGTCCTCATCTTTCCTCAGGACTTTGACCTGTGCATTAGTTGCTACAACACTAAGGGCCATGAGCACCAGATGGTTAAGTGGGGTCTGGGTCTGGACGATGACAGCAACAGCCAAAGCGGCGAGGCCTCCAAGAGTCCTCAGGAGAGTCGGCGTCTGAGCATCCAGCGTTGCATCCAGTCTCTGGTGCATGCCTGCCAGTGCCGCAATGCCAACTGCTCCCTGCCATCTTGCCAGAAGATGAAGCGTGTGGTGCAACACACTAAGGGCTGCAAGCGCAAGACAAACGGTGGCTGTCCGGTGTGCAAGCAGCTCATTGCACTCTGCTGCTATCATGCCAAGCACTGCCAGGAGAACAAGTGCCCCGTGCCCTTCTGCCTCAATATCAAGCACAAACTGCGTCAGCAGCAGCTGCAACACAGGGTGCAGCAGGCGCAGATGATGCGGAGACGCATGGCCACTATGCAGGGCCGAGCCATGCCTCAGAGCCTGCCGTCACCACCTGCATCAACAGCCCCCAGCACACCCACCTCGCATCAGCAACCCAACACCCCTCAAACACCACAACCGCTGTCCAACCAGCCAGCTACGCCCAATGCAGGCGTCATGTCTCCGGCTTATCCCAGTGCACCCCGAAATGGACATCCCCCTCCTCAAGCTTCACAAGGCAAGCCTGGCCCACAGGCCTCCCCGCTACACCAGCAGCCGTCTCCGCTCCCGCAGTCTCCCCAACAGCAGCCGGCGCCCCAACAGCCTCCTCAGCAGCAGCCTCCACCTATGGCGGTCAAAATGGCACGGCACATAGAGATGGTCGCACAGGCTCAACACAACCAGAACTATCGCATGACCATGAACGGCCTTCCCATAAACCACCAGCAGCCGCGCATGCCAGGCCTGATGCAGCAGCCCATGCAGCTTGTCGGACCACGTGGACAGCAGGTGATGCCGCCCATGTCGCAAGGACAGTGGACTGGAGGCCCTCAACCAGGCATGCAAGCGGCTCAGCAGCAGGTTGCTCCGCAACAGACTGCACAGGGCCCTCAGCAGACCATGCCTATGCAGAGACCCACGATGCCCCAGCAAACGCAACAGCCACGCATGATGGTGCCCACACAGGGTCCGCGACTGCAAGCACCACAGAGACCCGGAGCCATCGCCTCCAATGCCTTGCAGGAGCTGCTAGCAACCCTGAAGTCACCCAGCTCTCCCCAACAACAGCAGCAGGTGTTGAACATCCTCAAATCCAACCCGCAACTCATGGCCGCCTTCATCAAACAGAGGACTTTGAAGTACCACGCCAACCAGCCGCAGCAGCAACAACCGCCACAGGGCATGCATGCAGCACAGCCAGCGATGCCCAACATGGCTGCCATGCAGGGAGTGCCTCGACCTGGCATGGCACCTCAGCAGCAACAGCCCACACCACAAGGCATGGCAGCTCTTGGACCGCAGAGTCAGCTCATAAACAACAACCCGCAGCTGCAGGAGATGTACCGGCGTCAGCTTTTGCGACACCAGCAGCAGCAGCAGCAACAACAACAACAACAACAACAACAGCAGCAACAGCAGGGAGTGATGCCGCAGGCACATGGCCAGTTCCCGCAGGCACAGGGGACTGCTACCAACTACACGCAACTCCGAATGCAGCAGCAGCAGCAGCAGTTGGCCATGCAGGGAGCAGGTGGACCTATGGCCCAGATGGGAATGGACGGCACACCCAACCTCCTGCACCAACGCATGCTCCAACAGCAGCAGCAGCAGCTTTCGCAACAGCAGGTCGTCCTCAAGCCTCCAATGGGCTCACCGGCGCAACCAAGTCCCATGAGCCCACAAGCTCACCTGCTTTCCGGTCAGCCGCAAGGTGCGCACCTACCTGGCCAGCCCATGGCTAATGCACTCAGTAACCAGGTGTGTTCACCGGCTCCCGTACAGTCGCCCAGACCTCCGTCGCGTCAACTTCCTCCACATTCCAGTCCTTCCCCACATGTTCAGCCACAGCCGTCACCGCAGCACGTGCCGTCTCACACAGGGTCACCACACCCTGGTCTGACGACACCCATGTCTGGCTCCATGGAGCAGGGACACCTGGGCACTCCTGAGCAGAGTGCAATGCTCCCGCAGCTTAACACGCCCAACCGCGGAGGGCTGCCCAGTGACTTAGGTATGGTGGGAGACACAACGGGAGACACGCTGGAGAAATTTGTGGAGGGATTGTAGCGTTTAATGGGAGACTCCACCCACCACAGTCTCCCCGTTCCTCTTTTTTTTTTTTGTGGCTCTGTTGGTTTTTCTCTAATATTCTCAAATTTTTGTACTGACATGTAAAAAGTTTGAAGAAATGTATGTGAAAAAAGAAAGAAATTTATGTTGATAAGTAAAGGGAATGTTATTGTTTCCTAAAAACAAGACTGAGTTCTTCCTTTTAAGAGGGATTTGAAAATTGTTTAAAAGAAATATAAATCACAAAGAATATATTTTTTGTTCAGTTTAGACCCATGTGTGGTCAATGCTTTGTTTTACAGATTAATTTTTGTTTTGTTTCGTGGGTGCGCGGGGGGTCTGGTTTCATGCCTTTTCTTTTTTTAAGAAAATTACGAAACTTCATTATAATATTCATACCTTTTGTTTTGTACCTTATCTAACTTTACAGCATTTTTGTGTTGGAAGACTGTAAAATTTGTTTGGGAGTTTAGGTCAGGGTTTCTCTGCTCTGTCTGTCATTCTTCCTGGCGATTGTATTCTAGTGTTGTACCATTTTTTCAGACATGCATTCGGAGGCATTTCCTCCTCTCCTCATTGTGAAGTTTGTATGAGGAGAACTATTTGTTTGTATTGATAGGAACTGTGCATACGCATGTATGCAGACACACAGAGACACACATATGCATCGCTCAGACAATACAACACAGAATCCAAGAGGACATGTACACATTTACAACATCTCACTGGCCTGGATCCAGAGGTTCTGTCTTGCAGATGTAGAAAATTGTTGCTTTTTGTCCTGATTTTGTTATACAGATATATAAATGTAAAGAGAGCTAGAAAGAGAGGGAGAGAGAGGGGCCCCTAAGCTGAGCGAGAGGGAATGGGCGATCAAGCGCTTGTTGGAGCAGTTATGGATTCTGGTATTGACCCTCATTCCTCTCGCACAAACTTGAACAGGGGTTCTACTCTTTTCCTTAATGTAAATCATGCAAGTTATTAAGCAAAGTACTATAAATATAAGGAAGAGAGAATGGAATCATTGTATAAACTGGTTGAAAAACTTATTTCTTACTTATATACCATATTGTTAAATAAACTGTGTGCAACAGATCAAAACCATGTGTCTTTAATTTTATTTATATGTATAATATGTTAACGTTAGATTGTTGTGTCCGTGGGCTTATTTAATTCCTGTCAGATTTAGAATTCTATAATACATGAATACTTAATGTAATGTGATAAATTGAATTAGTTATTTGCCATATTTAGTGTGATTTACCGTCTTTTTAACAATTTCACCCTTTCGTAAGTTTTATGGTTATATCACATGATTGTTTCGCAATCGACGCAGTCACTACGTCACCGCGCACCGCACGTCACCGGAAGTAGACTGCGGCGGTTTGCTAGACAGTATTTTGAACAACATAAACCTCTGCAGCACATTTTACAAGGAAATCGTCGTTTGACGACATTAAATCATCTGTATTAAAGACATAAAATGAATTGCGTCTTGCTAACGGTCTGTACTTAAGTTGTTATGATATGAATCGTGGTAAAAAGTACGTTCACCGATATGAACTAGTGGCAAAGTAAAATGTAAAAAAGGTAAATATGATGCATTTACTTACATACATCTCTTCCTTGTACTTTTTAAAACCAAACGGACAATCTTGATGTAGCTTCATGCATTTCATCCACAATATAAAGATTAAAATGATGTTTAATAATGCATACTGATGTGACAGATCATGTGTGTGATTGGCTCATCATGGACGACTCGGATCAGGACTTCACCGACCTCTGTTCTCGTCTCCTTAAAAGAGTGAGGAGGAAAGGAGCAGGAGGATCTGGAGATGAGAAAAGATCAGCAGCCAAGGATGAGGAGCCATCTTCCCCCTCTTCTAGAAGAAACCCCCCTAAGAGGAGAAAGAAGACTAAGGATGCTGCTAAGACTGAAATAAAGAGTAACATCAACAAGACTCAACAGGCTGTAGTATCTGCCGATGCTTCCCAGCCTGTCCCTGATGTATCTGGCACAGGGAAGGTCAAAGATGCCGTGATCCACAGAATGCAACAGTTTAAGCGAGCCAGTCCAGAGAGACTCCTACATGCTGAGACCAACCAACCCACAGCCACAGAGTCTGAGGGAAACTGTCCCACCACTGCCGGGATCCAGCACACGGGTATGGTGTCGAATCTTTACAGACTCAGGGATCACCCACCCAAGCCTCTCAATTTTCAATAAACACAATAACTTATTTTGACACATCATATTAAGTTGTACAGATCATTAGGTATGAAGTTAGAGGTTAGTTAATAACTAGATAATTTCTGTCTGTTTTACAGACCTCAGCAACAAGAATTTTTGGTTTGCATATATATATATATATATATATATATATATATATATATATATATATATATATATATATATATATATATATATATATATATATATACACACTTCCCGCCCCCCAAAAATTTTTCATTTCTTAAACAACCATGTAGGAAGACACATCATGGCCATATTCCAGGATGACAATGTCAAGATTCATCGGGCTCAAATTATGAAAGAGTAGTTTGGAGGAGCATGAAGAATCATTCTCACACATGAATTGGCATCTCTGAGTCCAGATCTTAAATTAATTGAAAGTCTTTGGGATGAGCTGGAGGAGACTTTACAGAGTGTTGGACTCTTGCATTGACAATACAAGATCTTGACCAAAAATGTATGCACCTCTTGATGGAAATAAATGTTGTGAAGTACGGGAGCCGATGAATCTTGACACGGTCATCCTGGAATATGGCCATGATGTGTCTTCCTACATGGCTGTTTAAGAAATGAAAAGCTACACACTCCATCAGTTAGGGTTAGAAGAACTGTTCCCAAATATAAAACATGCCAGAAACATCATAATCACTGCAATAATGATCCAGTCATAGACTCATAACATTTTACAATTAAATCGTCCATAACATCTATAAATTCATACTTCTACTATAAAAATTGTGGCATATGGTGCAAAACATGACTAATTGCTTTATGACTTTAAACCACAATTTACAAAAAAAAAAAAAAAAAAGGTTTAAATTGTAAAACAGAATTTGTTTTTATGGCTTGACATTTTTTAACGTGATCAATGAAAGAAATTTTTGCTAAAAGTGTATGTGCATGTTTTCCTTCAGAAGATGTGAGCGGAGATGAAGCCCTGGCACTTCAGCTTCAGCAGGAGATGGATCGCGAGGCTCGGGCTGCTGGGAGCGTGGAAGAGGCAGGATTGTTCTTCTGCCAGCTCTGTCAGAAAGATCTGTCGAGCATGAGTCCCCCGCTACGCACTCAGCACATCAACAGGTGCATTATAACCTCAACATACACTAGATTATGTGGCATCATTCTTATCTGTTTCACAAACAATGCAGTGTGAGTTTCACCTTTGTCTTCTGCCTCTTTCTCCTGCTCTGCAGATGTCTGGATGCCAGTGAAAGCAGCGCTTCCTCTGCATCCCATCAGTCACACCCTAGACCGCGGGTCCCAGAATGTCCCATTTGCGGAAAGAGTTTTAAATCAGAAAAAAGCCGGTCTGTCCACCTAAAGCGTTGCTCGACTGATATGGGTGTGAAGCCCAATGATCTTCTCCTGGCTCTGAGGAGACAAGCTGCTGAGACAGTGAGCCACAACTCCTCCGACCAATCGTAAGTCAGCTTTTTTACTTAATAACACAATCACCTTTTTTCTTTATTGTGGGATTTTATTTAAAAATTAATATGTTCTTATATGTGTGTGTGTGTGTGTATATATATATATATATATATATATATTATTATTATTTTTATTTTTTATTATTATTTTTAATTTTTTTTTCATTGTGACATTTTCATGACATTAGTGCACAATTTTACCCTCACCTTTTATTACTGCAATGCAAAAAAACTGATCACA
Organism: Rhinichthys klamathensis goyatoka; assembly: GCF_029890125.1. NCBI lineage: Eukaryota > Metazoa > Chordata > Actinopteri > Cypriniformes > Leuciscidae > Rhinichthys > Rhinichthys klamathensis. Next base: position 1,045,405 of record NW_026606808.1, read on the forward strand.
GTAATTTGAAAAAATAATGGTATAATATTAAAAAATCCCATTAGATTTAAAAAATAAATCTTGTGGCCAAAACAGTAAATTAAATTAATAAACTAAATTATCTTTTTCAATACAATAATAAAAAAAAAAATTTTGTAACACTTTACAATGAGGTCCCATTAGTTAATGCATTATCTAAAAATAAGCAATAGCTACATTTGTTACAGTATTTATTAATCTTTGTTAATGTTAGGTAATAAAAAAACACCTGTTCATTATTCATTTTACTTTATAACTTTAACTAAGATTAATAAATGCTTAGAAGTATTTTCATTGTTAGTTCATGTTAATTCATGTTAACAAATTAAACTTTCTTACAAAAAGGGTTACCAATTTTTCAAAATAAATATAATTGTAGTAAAGTTCAGGCTCAGGGAAGAAGGAAGTGGGAACTGGCAAACAGTCAACATAAAGTTTAATGACAAAATATAAACCAAACGAAAGAACAGCAGTGAGCTTTCTGCCGACTGCTGCCGATAACATAATAAAACAATTCCTCTTGGTCCTCTCTCGTCCTTCGCTGTTGTCGCTCCTACTTTTATCCTTCCAGAGCTCCTCCATGGGACTCGAGAGAGCGATGTGTTGCACAGGTGTCTCTCATCAGCCTTCACTCCACTGGCCTCGCTCCGCTCCCACGGCTCTCGGCCCCACCCTGCTTCACACCACAATAATACAAATTGTCCCCGGGAGATCTTGTAAAAATACATATTGAATTACATGTTCTATGTTTTTCAGACAACAAGTAGGTAGCACAACAAGGAGGGATGGTGTGCCTGTGAAAAAGAGAACCAGGAGGAAAGCCCAGAAGTTGGACGAGGACACCATCATGGCGCTGGCTCTGTCCCGCTCTCTACTTGAGCAGGAAATGGAAAAGGAGCAAGAGATGATGAAGGAAAGAGAGATACTGGCTCAGCTCTCCAGCCCTCCAGCAACGGCGGCTCCTGTCTTACAGTGGAGACCTGGTGCAGGTAAACTCACTTTTTTTCAGTTAAAGCAGTAAAATTGTAGATTATTACACATAGCATATCATTCATGTTCTCTCTCAGGTAAGGGCCGTGGAAAGAGAAGAAAGGGAGCATCTCCTCTCCACCCACCACTACTCCTCATTCAGGACCCTCAGACAGCACTGAATCGTCGACAGGAGCGGGTTTCATCTCTCCTGCTCCGTTCCAGACCCCCCTCTCCGCCAACACCCACCCTATCCCCCTCCGCACTCCCTCTCCATCCTCACGCCCCCCTCTGGGACAAAAGTGCTCTTCACGGAGGAGGACCAGACTCGGTTTCAGAGTTTTACACATCTGAACTAAGCAACTTCATACAGCCATGGGTTGCACCAGAGGTGAGACATTTACTTTAAGAGATTCCCCTTGTCTTATTGTGCACAATTTTTTTACTGCGCATTATTCCAAAGAAAAATGTTTGTTCATAAAAAAGGTGTATCTTTGCATTTTTATAAACATGAATATATAAACTATGTAAATGTTAGAAGAATTGATGTTTTAGTACAACAAATATATATAATTTAAAATAATAGCTTTAGTTATACTTTAAAAGTATAACTCTGTGACAGCTAGAGTATTAATTCATATTTTTACTGGAAAATTTACTTTAAATTCCCTTTGTCTAATTCTGCGCAGTGTCAAAGAAAAAAAAGTTTCATGAAAAAATTATATAACTATTTTAAATGCATTTCTTAAACATGTTAACTGTAAAAAATATTGATTTAAATAATTTATTAAAAACATGAACCAACATTACTACATTATGAAATGTATTCCATATCATTAGTTAGAAATTTAGAATAGGGACAGGTCGTGATTGTTACATTCCTTGCCATCATTTTCATTTTACATTCAAATCCCAATGGATAAAATCATGTTCTACATTATTTCTCACTGAATATTTTGTTTGTTAAAGAAGTTGTGGATGCTGTTTCATAAAGTTTCTTTATATTACTACTTCAGAGGGAAAAAGTCAAGTCTCTTGAAGTAACTCCAGTCAAGAAACCTCCAGCTGTGACCACAGAGGCCGATTTGTTCCAGGAAAAGCCTTCGGATCAGAGCCCAGCACAGCACAGGACTACCTGTCCTCTCACTGCCGGTTCGGGTACACCAGGCACCCAGGCTCTGCAGGACCTGATGGAGCTTGCAGAGGAAGGCATGACCCTCACCCAGTACACAGCCACAGGGGACAAGTCAGGTAATACTGGTATTTGTGAAACAAAAAGAATAATTTTTTATTACACTCGGCTCACACTGTCCCCTGTTCTTTAGATAAAGACGATGCCACGAATGAACTTCCCTCAAGTGGATTTGTTCAAGAGACAAATGACAATAAGACACCCAAAACAGCCTCAGTAAGAATTTCCTTCAATTGTATCCTCCTTTTACTGTGATTGGCTCAATATTAAATGTTCTGGAGTACTTTTCTATGTCCGTTGTTGTGTTTTTCAGGTGTACGTTTCAAAGCTATCATCAGATCTGAGCAGTATGGTCAACAACCCTCAACTCAGTGATGTGCAGTTACAGGTGGACAGTGGGGACGTCTTCTTCACGCACTCGTTTATACTGTACACGCGATGCCCCCTGCTGGCCAACATGGTTAGTGCATCTCTACACTGACGCCACAAACGTTAACCATTAAGAAGTGCAGATGAATAACCAAGCTGTTACCATGTGTTTGTAGGTTCATGACTCAGGGTTTGGTGTTCAGGAGGAGGGTATGCCTGTTGCTCAGAGGGTGTTGTTGGGAGATGTGTTTGGGGAGGCAGTACTGGCCCTCCTGCAGTATCTTTACACAGCCCACTGTCCTCTGACCCATACACTGCTACCACACGTACAGGAGCTTGCTGATAGGTCAGTATTACAATCTGTATGGGGTGGTTCAAATTAGGGATGTCCCGATCCGATCCACAGCATCGGTATCGTGCCGATACTGGCCCAGAACGCGAGATCGGAGGGGAGAAAAAAATATGATCCGATACCTGCTTGAATATTAGCATTTCCCTTATCCAGATAAGCGGCGCAGCCTGCAGATTGGGCGGTTTTGCAATCTATTTTGCGGGCAAAAATGGGTTTGGGCGGGTGGATAAAAATTGGGCTGGTTTCGGATGAGTTCGGCGGGTTTTTGTAGCTGAAAAACCGGCACTTCAGATCCTTCTTTCGGCGACCGTCTCACTCTCTCACTCACTCACTCACACACACACGCACATCTCTGGCTGACGCGTGCCCCCTAAACTCACATCAGACACTCCCTCCCACTACCTTCGGTGTACTATAGACGCGGTTTTGCAATCCGTCTCCTCAGTTTATAAACTGTACACAAGATTTTGACGCATAAAGCAAGTGTGTGTGTGGGAGTGCGGAGCGCGCACTGCATGGCACGGAGCGCGGTCGCGAACACTTGCGTTTTCCTTTCAACAGTGGAAACAACTTAAAATACTCTATCATTTCTGGTCATGCAGAAAATAACAAGTTATTTATATATAACTTATGTCAAAATTTATTTTTTTGCGCAGCTTTTGGTGTGCATACAGTTCCAATTCAAATTTTGGTGTTCAACTTTGCGTTTTAAAAATACAACAACCGTTAATTTTTCGTTTTACGGGTTAAAAAAGGAAAAACGAATGGACGCAAGAGTACACGGATCAATGGGTAATTTTAAAGCTTGTTAATGATTAACTTTAAACCCGTTGGTTCTTTAACTTTTTTTTTTTTTGTGTGTGTGTTTGAATAAAGGGTGGCAGTCTTTCCTAATCAACTGTGTTGTGGACTAGCCTATAGCCTACTGGAGAAGTATTTGTTCTCCATTTGAGTGAATTGTTTTTAGGTTGCTAATTGAGCAAAGTGCTTCCATAATATTATTAGTAGCTTATTAGTATTAGTTCAAGAATAAAATACAATAAAATAAAAATATCGGATTGATATCGGTATCGGCAAATAGACAAAGCGGCGGAATCGGGATCGGAAGTGAAAAGTGGTATCGGGACATCCCTAGTTCAAATATTACAATTACTTCTGTAAATAGATTATAGATGACGTATATTGTGGATAATAAATCTGTGTTGTGTTTCAGGTTTGGTTTGGCTGAGCTGCAACAGCAGTGTGAGGAATATTCCGGAAGCGTGGAGGAAAACCCAAGAGGAGAATCTAAAATGTTTCCAGCGCCTGAGCCTCATCTCAGGGACCAAGAAGACCAGAACTTGGCAGAAAGCAACTTCTTGGAGCTCCTCCAATCAATGTGGCAGCATGAGGACAGCGAAGAAGAGGATGATTTTAAAGAGACTGGTGGTGAGGAAGGAGACATGGAGGAGGAGAGAGAGAGAGGAGATGGAGAGAAAGAGGACCAGGTGGATGAGGAAGAGCTTGACGAGATCTATGAGTTTGCAGCAACGCAAAGGAAGATGGAGACTGCGACAGAGACCGAGGAAGAGGAGGGACATGCAAATTCATCCCTCGAAAATGAAAAGAAAGATGAAGGGATAGAGAAAAATGAGACAGAATCCCTCTTAGAGAAGTCTGCCGGCAGTTGCCATAGTAACAAACAAGGCGTGGATGGGACAGAGGCTGCCATGGTAACAAGTCCAACAGAAACCCTTAAAAAGCCCAGCCCAGAGACTGAGAGAGTTAGTTTGATTCCAGAATTTGATGACGGCACAAATGAAAACAGAGACCCAGATGCCAGTCTAGACAAGAGTTACGACCGCTTATTCTCCCAGTCTATAGGCGAATACATGGAACCGTCTTTGACGCCAGCATCATGCTCTCAGCAAAAACTTTACAAGTCATCACGCACACTACAGCAAAACACACCTGCCCCATTTCGCCCTTCATGTGTCAGTGAGGTGATTGACCTGTCCATAAGCCCTCCGCTAAGCTCAGGTGTGTCAGGTGAAACTTCCTTTCCAATGCCTGGAGTTTCTCCTGTTCCACATAAGGGTGAAGATACAGTAGATAAAGGCAAGTCTCCCCTAAGCAAAGACAACTCAAGCTGCCAGAGAAAAGAACACCCTCCTTCCCCTCCAAAATCACACAGCAAAGAGGTTGAGCTCATTGTACTCTCAGATGGTTCCGGTGAGGATGTGGATGGTGACAATGCAGCTTCTACTAAGTGTGGTTTGCCCCCTCTGTCTCCATTCAAATCTCCCTCAGAACCGTCCACAAGCTATGCTTGCAAAGTTAAACTCACAGAAAACAGTTTCAAAGAATCTGGATCCCAAGGCCATGCCGGAAAACCAGTAAATGCTTCCAAGCAGGTGACGACTGACACAGAAGCCAAGTCTGACCGACCGGAGCACTGTAGTCCTGGGGATGCAAATGAAAGTGTGTTTGATGGCTCTGCTGAGGTTTCCTGGCTGATTCCAGCCACTCCGGTAGCATCCACACGTTGTAGCTCTACCCAGACCTGCGTTACCATGCGCCGAACCCAGCTCTTCCCCAAATCTTGCTCTGCATCATCATCCTCTTCCTCTGTCTCGGACAGTTTGAAACCTACTAGCTTTGCTTCTTTAAGCAGCAACTGCGTTAAAGAGGAGCCGGTTGCCATGTCCAAACTGTTCAAATCAGATCAGACTCGCTCTAAAGAACGTCTTAGCACTGATACGGATAGCTCACCAGGTTACCAGAGACCACTTCTTAGACTGTCTCAGATCCCTTCTACAAGGGCTTCTGATGGATCCCACACTGGCACCATCATGGGACGACAAACCCAGGGTGTCCCACAGCCCTCAAGTAGCACTCCTCTCCATTCAGACTCTTCTTTACAACGTCAGATCCCGTTCGGCTCACCTATGGTTGGTGACTGTGAGGGGAAAGTTGGCCTAGTGTCTCTACAACTGAGTTCTCCTTCCCCTAGTAAAACACCTGAGAAGAAGCAGAGTAGCTGTCTTCAGCATGGGTGCTCCAGTCCATCCCCAAACTCTCTGAGTTACAGTCATCCTGAAGGATTGAGAGAGAGAGAGAACGATGGGATGGAGCAAATGGAAGTGGGAGAAGAGCATCCCAATCAAAGTGTTGAAGAAGTGGTGGAGATTGCGGGGAAATCATTCTGTGACAAGGATGAGTTTGGAAGAAGAGTGGGAGAAGAGCATCCCAATCAAAGTGTTGAAGAAGTGGTGGAGATTGCAGGAAACTCATTCTGTGACATGGATGAGCCTCCTATAGCGTTTGACGACTCCTGGGGCTTGGATGGAGGGGTTGCAAGCCAGAAGCCCCACTTTAGTCTAAGACTTGATAGCAGTGAAGGTACAGTTAGTCCACCAGGTCTCGAGGGTAAGGGACAGACGACGGGTCTACACGCCACGTCTCCTCTTGCATCTGGAGCTTGTAACAAAACTCATGATCCAAGTCCAGGTCCGTTCAATCACAGCCTACCTGACCCTGACATGTGGGATGATTGGGAGGAGGAAGAGAACGCTCCCCTTCCTCTTTCTCAGAGACTGGCAGCTCCCTCTGCCAAGAGAGTTGCTGAACTTAAGACTCCAGGTAAAACATGTTATCCTCTTAACCATGTTAATTATGTTTCCCCGGGGCTCTTATGTTTTCTGACATGGCTGCACAGATCTGGTAATTATGCATTCAGAAAGCTCTGTAAGTCATTTATTTTTGTTTGTTTTAGAAAACCTTCTTAAAATCAATTTTAACTTTCTGCACAGTTGCTTGCAGAGAGAGGAACAAAGGACCGCTGGTACCCATTACTCCAATGCCGGGCTACTCCGATATGGACACACCTGAGCTCAAAAACAAACTCAATAGGTGAGCATAAAAAGAATATTTAGACACTGTCACACTTAAAAATGTATTTATGTCATTGCAATAGTTAGCAAAATATCAAACCAAGTGGAATATGTTATGAACTTTTAGGATTGACTTTTTAACAAGCTGGTCCCAGGATCAGTTTTAGTCAGTTCTCCTCAGGGTGTTTTAATTCATCAGAGTTCATCACAGAAGCTATGGACATGATTTTTTTAATCCAAGTACTTTGTCTTAATTTTGAATAGGGTATGTTTATTGTTTTGTAATGTATAAACAAACACCCTATCTTACGTGCCATTTCTTGATTGACTGTGGTACCCACGTTATGAAACCAAATCAACATTATGTATTCAACTTTCAAATGAGAATCAAATGCAGATGTTGTGCAACTTTACCCTCACATAGCCAAAGCAAAATGCTCAAAAACACAGAGATGCATAATGTTTCTTTGTCTAGGTTTGGTGTGCGTCCGCTGCCCAAGAAACAGATGGTTCTGAAGCTGAAAGAGATCCATCAGTACACCCACCAGCTGCAGAGCTCCGAGTCTGAGGAGGAGACCTCTGGACCCCAACGTCCCCCGAATGCCTGCAACTCCCAGTCTGTGCCGCTCTCCTTTAAGCGACCTACAGCGCCCCCTGCTGTCTCCCCTATGAAACTACCGCCAAGTGAAGAAGATGAGCTTTTATCAGCCTCTCAAAACTCTAACACGTCCTCCACTGCGGAGTCCGAGAGGTACGGCTCCTATACGGCTATATATCAGGGACGGATTATGACGCGGTCGTGTCCTGGGCACATGCCAGTCTAAAGGTGGGGAGTGTGGGCAAAGCCCCCCCCCAGCTTGTATGTGGCACCCCTCTGGTCTAGTGCCCTGGGCACATGCTCGGTAGCTTGTGTGATAATCCATCCTTGCTATAAACAAAATAAATATTAATACAAATGGCGCTTTTCCACTGCATGGTATGGCTTACTTAAATAGTAAGTAGTACCAACAGGTTGAGATTCCAAGCGAGCCGTACCGATACTAAAATGTGACGTGTAAACACTGCAGATCACTGATTGGTCAGAGAGAATCGTCACTACCTGCGTCATTGGATTTGCGACACGAGACACCAAACCTGAACAAACTTCTTTGTCTTACCGTGAAAAAAGTCCACATGCCAAGAATCAAGAACACCATTCCATCGATTTGCTCCTGTGTTGTGCGTTTGTTTGTGTCACATTTACAATGATGTCACGGTAGTAGAGGCGGAACAACTTTAATGATCAGTCTATAATCCCACCCACTTTGAAGCGGTACTAAACTGCAGTGGAAAAGCAAACCAGGCCAATCCGTACCATGCAGTGGAAAAGTGCCTAAAGAAATATTGTTCAACCCTTTTCTTCCATCCAGGTCGAACCCAGAGCTGTGTGTGTCCGGAGACGATGACTCGGACAGCGAGGGCATCACAGCGTCTCAGGCTGTTGTGCGTGAGAAGGACAAACTCCTCGCAGTTCGTCAGTTCATCTTATCTGACCCAGAACTGTACGGACGAGTGCTGCAGTACCAGCCTCTCTCCCTGGCGGAGCTGCGGTCCAGCTTGAAAGCAGCAGGCATCAGGTTAGGTGCTGCTAAGCTACTAGACTTCCTGGACTCCCAGTGCATCACTTTCAGTACGGCCAAACAAGGCCAGAATGCTTCTTCCCGCAGGAAGCGAGGTGGGAAAATAAAACCTAATGGCAGTGCAGCTGGAAGAGGGAGGAAAAAAACAGCTAAGCCCAATGGAGGAGTTGCATGAGGGCTGAAATAAAATAATGTGGTAAAACTACATCATTTTCAGAAGAAATTGTTCAAATAAGATGTTCATCTTTTCCAAAAAAAATAAAGAAAAGTAGCTGATAAACACACACTCATGGTCTTAAGCCTTCCAGTGAAAGGTTTTAAATAATGACTTTTTTTTATCAGCTTCATATTGATTTTTTTTTTGTACAATTTTTGAATTGAAAATATTATTTTTAAATGAATTTAATTTAATGTCTGGATAATGTAATTAAAAATACATTTCTTAATGTGTCTCGTCTTTTTATACAATAATTGGTTCATTTCATTTCAACTGTTATAATTAAATTTCACCCAGCAGTTTTACAGATTCCTTTAACCAAAATGTGCCTCAAACAAACGGGTCAAGATTTCATATGCAGGTCATATTTTAACACATTTTCATGACAAACAAGCACATTTAATTGCACTTACCCAATTGACATTATGTAAAAAAAAAAATTTAACTACATATGTAATTTGTGCAGAAATTATAATTTTCATTATTGTATCAAATAAATAAAATTCCCACTTGTACTAAATCATAAAAAATGCAAACAATACAAATTAAAAGAATAAAAATTATATTAAAATATGACCATAAATATCTTTGCAAAATTCACCCCATGATTTCAGATTGTAACCAACAGTGAAAAAAAAAAAATTCACAGAACCAAACCATCTTGAAAAAAATGTTACTTTACTTTTTTTGTTTTGTTTTATAACATCACTTTTTTTTTGCAAAGATCTGCGGAGAAAAACAGACATCTCACATTCTAACAAAGAAAGACAAGTAGAAGAAAAATGTCTGATCGTCTTCCGTGTGCACGAGAGAGAATCTGGGTCCGGCTGGGCAAACAGTTCCACAAGAAGGGCTGAATTCATACAGCGTGTGAATCTCTCACATTATCACGTGAGCTCCTCAGGAGAGTCAGGCTGCTCTGCCTCAGTCAGGACCATCTCCTCATGCCCCATCATGCACCTGTCATGACAGGTTGACAATGTTGGCCAGGAAGCGCTGGGCCCACCACTCCTCAAGATCAATAGGCACAAAATCTGTCAAAAGAGAGTAAGTTCTTTGAGATTTCACCATATATGAATAAAACACCACACAAAATATACACTTTCTTTCCTTTCATAGTGTGGAAGCAACATGAACATTCTTCGAAATATATCCTTTTGAGTTCCTGACAGGAAGTCATGCAAGTTTGGAATGGGGGTGAGTACATTTTGTATTTTTACTTGAATAATGTGAATGTGTTATATCCTAATGACAGTGAAGGCCTCCACTAGGGGCTGAGCAGAGAGAACAAGCCAGCAAAGAAGAGACTATTTAAAGAAAGAAAGTAAGTAAGTAGGACAGAAGTCATTGACTGACTCTTCATGCCGGGATTGGGGCTTCTCTCCGCGTACTGCACTGGCCCTTTCCCGTTCTCCGGCTGGGATCCCTCTCCAAGCTTCTGCTCCACCTCCTGCCAAGCTGCAATCAAACAAATATTGAAAGTTAAGTATACCGTAAATTATATTATGAATGTGAGGGAGGGGGAGAGTTGTATTTTTTTACTTTATAAAAATTATATATAAATATATATAGTATTCACACATACATCCTTTTTATTTGTTTGTTTACTAAAAGGATTTTAAAATCCAATTTGAAATAGATTTAAATAATTTATTGAAAATAATTGACATGGTTTGCCAGCAAGTTTGTAACAGTTGCTGGTGTGTATATATATATATATATATATATATATATATACACACACACACACACATTTTTCCAGTCATAGAATGCTAAAATATTTAATCGTCTTTATATTGGGCTTTTGTAGTGTAAAACTTGCCAGCAAGCCATATTGATGTCTAATTTAGAAGTCAATTTGATTCTTTTTAATAAAAAAGATTCACAAAATAAACTGAATGATTCATTAATCACTCAGTCTGAATGGCTTTTAAAATCCTTTTTTCAGTAAACAAAGGTACAGGGATGCTGTACATCGCATATTATTTAGGAATACATGTTTCACAGTAGTTCTGAAAACAGTGCCATGTATTCCACCAAAAGAATTTACAGCTAGAAAAACATGCTTTTCTCGTTGGGATCTTGGTAGAAAAATAGGTGGTTACTTTGACCAATTCTGAACACTTCCCAAAACAGGTTGTCTGTTCTATTGACTAAAGCAGTTTTAGAAAGTATAAGGTGTCAGGTGACTAGCCTGTCACAGTACAAAAGACCATAAAGCTGCCCTTGAGGGTCCGTTGCATCAGCCTGTGGAGGTGGAGTCTGGCCTGCAGACAAAAACCCTCCTCCTGAAGATAACAACTGTCTTTCTTCACACAAACTCTGCCGAACTTACCTCGCAAAGTACAATTATAGTGATTCACAATTGTTTTAATGGCTCAACAACACCTAATATGCACCATTTGCAGCCGCAAATTTGTAACAACTTCCAGTTATTGTTGAGCTTTGAATCCAGTTGATCTCTCCTCAGTGTATTAAGGTCTTGGCAAATACTACCCAACCTTGGCCCTCCTCAAGGTCCTAAACATCAAGGTAACCAAAATACTGGTGTTCTGGAAAATTAACTCACCCTCATAAACAAATCGAACATTGTCCTCGTGTGCTGGGGTGAATCCTTCAGTAGTGTTGGCAGCTTTTGGAGAGGTGGATCTGTGGTACCGCTTTCCGTTCAGCCGGTGAAATACAATTTTCGGTGCTGGTGAACTACACAAACAAAGGGAAATTATATTGATTAATATGGGGTTTCAATAACCTTGAATTTTTACATTTGGTCCCAGGGACGTAATTTGTGGGGGGGATGGGGGGGATATAACCCCCCCAATATTTAAATCTATGCATTACCACCCCCCCATTATTTATACCATGATCACAATATCAGGAGGCATACCCAAACTTCAACCCCCCCAATGTTCAAACCAAATCTACGCCCTTGTTTGGTCCCCATTCATAATACATTATATTTAATTGATCTGTTTAACATTCGATTGATTTCTCATGCTTTTCATTTAAATAAAAGAACAGGTTATTAATTTAGAACAGGTTATTAATTTTCATTATGTGGAAAAGAGCGTGTACATTCTTCAACATATTCATACATGTTTGTAACGACTTGAGGGTGAGAAAACGAAGAAAAATTTTGGGGTGAACTGTTCCTTTAAGGCCAAATACTTCCTTACACAAAGTCGTTTCTATAGTGACAGCTAGCTACACGTTATGAAACCCAGTTTCCGATTATATCAGCATTACCCCAGACATAAATTGATCGTTATTGAAATATCAAACACACAAATGACAGACACAAACGCGAATGTGTGTCGTAAAATACGCCGTGACTCTCTTTAGCTCCAGAAAGCAGCACAACGTCCTTGTGGGAATATAAGGGGGGTGTGTGACAAGCATGTGTTTGCATTATAATAACTACAAAAGGTTAGTTATTCAACAGTCTAGAGAAATGATGACAAATAGAATCGCGACAGAATCTTCGAACACGCCGTCATTCCACGCGCGCACGCGCTACTTGCAAGGTCACACGGCGCAAGAAAAAAACAAGAGACTTTGGCAGAGGCGTAAAAAGGACGTCCTGATCTATAATTGAGGCCAGCTTGTTCGTACGGATACGTTTAAGTGTGTTAACCTTATAAACGAGACTGGGACGCTGAGGCCATTTTTAAAGGTGCAGTTAAATCATTTTTAAGTTTCCCATCAGCGACTTAACTCACGTGAAGAGAGCATCGCGAGCTCAGGTAACGTTAGTGCATATAAATGTAATTACTCACTCCGATGCAAGCCAGGGGCTTTGCTTCTGTTTCAGGTCGTTCGCTTTGCTCTCAATCTGTTGCGTAGGGCCTGCAAGAAATAATATCTGTTAATACGTCTCTAAAGTAATGTCAGTAGCTAGATTAAAGGCTGGTTAATTCTTACTATACTAGCGTTAAATTACCGACCATTGACAGCGATTGCGCTTATATTATAGACTGTGCATGCCGTTCTGTACCTGTTCTCCGTTGTGTAACAAGTTTGCTGGGACCTCTGGTTATTGTGTACATCATGTGAGAGACGGTTTCTGAAGGACCCCTGCGGCACGATAGATCCACGCGAGCTCTACGGATCGGTCAGTGCGAATGTCACGATTATATGCACACCAGGAAAAGTCACGCGATCCCCCTTCAGGACGGAGCTCTGTTGACGCAGCCACCTTGGAAATAAGCAGCGTCGATCCGGTTCGCAAATCTGTCGTTCAGTCGCTTGCAGCCAACGGGACTTAAGCGCCGTGTATTTACTCACACTCACAGCAGCAGCCGTAAGGTCAATGAAGGTTAAGCGCGTTTATCACCCTAATTACGCGTCGGGTTAATTCGCGGAGTGTCCTGTGTGCGATGTGTCGCTGCGGAGAAACTTTCTGAGTTCTGGTTCAGTCTGGACTCTGCTGTAAAATTCGGACGTTCAGATTGCAACCTTCCCCCGTGACGTCAAGGCACGCCCCCCGCGACGCGACGTACAACAGGGGTCACCTTTCACCTACTCACCTTGTGGACATCAAACGGGCTCTATATGTACAGTCTAAACACGGGTTTCATCATGCCGACAAACGTCCAACTGATAAACGCTCATAAAGACTGCTTGATAATGATAACTTAAGGCTGCGCACATGTGCGCTGCAACGAGGGGCTTCACACACCACGTGGGAAACATGCAAGCTGCTGACTCGTCTTGTGTAAAATCTAAACATTAGTTTCTTCATGCCTTCAAACATTGATTAATGTACAATATAACGAGCGCGTAATAGTAAAGACAGCGGTTTGCGCAAATGTGTGCAGCTACGAGGCGCTTCACGCACCATGTGGGAGCCGGACGGGCTTTACTTGATACACATTAACAGTCCTGAACCAAAACCATAACGTTAATCTCACTGAAGTTACACCTTTCACTCATTAAACATGATTGAATAAAAGAGAGGAAAACCGTCTGATGCAATTGTTACACAACAACTGTTGTACAACAGTCCTTGAAAAGCAACGTCTGTGACAAAATGACTCTTAATTAAGAATGTATTAATTTTATTGTATTATAATCACCAGAGAAAACAGAGAAACGTGCCACTTTCAAGTAATCCTGAATTAGCATTTATGTGTCCAACATTAGGTTGACATTTGGTAGCTGCCAGAGAACTGACCTCAGATTTAAGACCATTGTTATTGCTTATAATAAATTTATTAACCCCCATATGGAAGAAATAAGTATAGACATGTTGTTTTAAATGTAACCTGTTCATTAGCTATTAATACCAAACTTCCAAACAATGAACAAACCTAAATAGCAAGGCATACACAACTAATGTCATGACTGAGAGCGAAGCCATACATTAAACTCAGCTATTTTTCCCCAATGCTGTTTCCACACGAATAAAAGCCTTCTTCGATAAATAATGGCATTAAAATGGGAACTGTATCAAATTAACAATGTAATAATATCTATATAGTCATAACTTGGCTCACCTGAGTGGGTGTGTACAGTACAATCGAACACTAATACTTACATCTCCCATATTAAAAATTTTACACAATGAAAGCACTTTGTTACCCTGTAAATGTAATAGCATGCTGCCTAAATCAAAGCAATTCAATACAGACACATATTGTAGTATTTTGAGTAAAGAACCACAGAGGTTAGTTGCTCGAAGTATAAAAGGCCTAATGATTGTACAAGTGGCGTTTCAGTAGTGCGGTTCACAGTCTTCTACGAGACTGTCGGTGATGTAGTTGATCTTCAGTAGTTGCTGGTAGTACTGCTGCTCCACGGCCGTGTTCACCGTCCAGCTCACCACCTCCACACCTCGGGCCGCCCAGTATTGCACATAGTCCCTGATGAAACACACAACAGTGACCGTCTCGAAGCGCAACACACACTCCCACGCTGTAGAGGGCGCTGATGTTTAAATACACTTCGAATGTTCCTACGCAGATTCATTTTCAGATTTACTCCCATGTTCTTGACAGTTTTTGGGGGGTTAAATGCCTGAAAGAAGGGCGGTGGTGAAGATATTTTCTCATTTATTCTCGTCGAACAGGTAAACTCATCTACTCGCTAGTCGCTTTCACAGCCTCGTTGTGTTTAAAATTGCGCTCTATAGAACTATATCTTTTATAGTTATCTTTGGTGTGAAACGGGCCTTTAGTGTGTTTCTAGGGGACGTCACATGTCTCTTTGATATTTCAATTACTATATATGGCTTAGGTCCCTCCTTCAGAAAAGTGTATGGATTTTTTCATTTTATTTTTTGCCAGGTGAAAATTCTATATTTGATTATTTTGAATAGGAGTTGTAGTCCCCAAAACACGAAAGGTGAAATGTTGAAAAAAGTATAATGTAAATGAATAGCCAAGCAGTCGTCCATATGTCTCCCTAACCATAGGTATAAGCAATAATATGATCCCTGACAGCACCAACAACCACTGAAGGTCCCAGCAGTAGCATTCAAGAGACGACTAAAAGAATAAAAGTGTTAGGGTTGTTTAGCAGTGGTCAAAAATAATGGTCAGTGCTTTAGTCTGTATTGAAACAACCACACAGTGGTCATTTCAGTGGTCACATGGTTGCTTTACAGTGACTGATATGCGCAATTTATTTTAGGACCTGTGGTAGATGTGTTAAAGATCTTACGGTAATGTAATGCACATAATAACATGGCTTCACAATAACTATGTAAAAATGGCAATGAAACGAGCAGTTTTGGAAGTGAGATAATGACTCACGGCGAGATGAAGTTCTTCTGCACCAGGAAGGCAGAGACTCCGCACAGTTTCCACAGGAGGTGATGATGGGCCCAGTCCAGGAGCACGTCCAACACACACATCCAGTGCTGTTTCCACGCGGACGAGAACCGCGGCGTCCCGTCGCCCAAACGACTCAGACTCCACGGCCGATGGGTCAGTGCGGTCACCACATTGGGATCCGCCTGCCGCATCTGGAAAGGAGGTGAGCAGCCGATACAGTTCAGTATTAGTGTATTACTGTCCAGTTTACACTGCCGTTCAAAAGTTTGAGATCTGTGAGATTTTTTATGTTTTTAAAAGAAGTCTCTTCTGCTCACCAAGGCCGCATTTATTTGATAAAAAAAAACAACAACAAAAAAACCGTAATTACTGTTGTTTTTTTTGTTTGTTTTTTAAAGGGTAACTAAACACTAAACCAACTTTTTTTAATTAGTGATCTGTAAGACTGGGGCTTTATTAGTGCTGGTCATTGATTCGAGTAACTTTTTTGACATTTAGGTATAAAGTGTTTTAATTCTACAATATATGGTGTAAAAACGTCTGAGTGCTGCCCTCTTCAGGTTGAACGGGGCTACTGCACTTGAATTTTCCTATTGGATGTTTGCGGTAGTTCGTGACGGTAGCGGTGAGAGCTGACGTATGCAGGTTTCAGCTTACCACGCCCCCTTGGTACGAGCTACCACGCCCATGGCAGAATATAAAAACCATCTTGTTTCGTGAAAACCACTGTAGCGAGTCAGGAGTTGGAATTGCGAGTATTGAAAACGATTAGGATAGAGTATCCGTTCATCCCCTCTATCTCCGCTGGGCTCCGCCCACTTCTCCAGCATTTTTCAAATATTGCCAGTGGGTGGAGTCAGGCTCTGACCAGGGGTTTAGTTACCCTTTAAATCAAATAAATGCAGCCTTGGTGAGCAGAAGAGACTTCTTTTAAAAACATAAAAAATCTTACCTATTCCAAACTTTTGAACGGCAGTGTACCTCAGTCCAAAAATGACCCAAGATAAACTCAAGTGCCATCAGATGCAAATAAACTGAATTATATTACCCTATAGATGACTTTGGGCTCAAACGAGCAGACGATACTAGTGTTGTAGAGCACTGGATACTTCCGAAATAATTCTTTTAGTGCTGCAGCAGCCTATGGACAACAGATAACACACATAAAAGCACAACCATTCTGGAATCATTAAATCAATAAGCGATTGCTAAATAAGAGTGGTCCCACCAATAATGGACTCACAGAGCAATGCAAGTTGCGACAGTACCTCATCTGGATGACCTTTGACATCGAAGTAAACGGTCAACTGGTGCTTGATGCATTCCTCTACAGCCTCCTGCAGCGTCGGGACCTTCTCACCTCGGAAACGCTCACTACGCAATCAACACAAACGTACCACCTGCTGTCTTCAACTTGCACTTGCTTATTCATACTCTATGTTTGAAAACAAGTCGTTCTTCCCATCTAACCTGAATCTGTGTTTGGCGGCTGCATCTAGTTTGCGCAGTTCAGAGAAGAGCAGCTTGTTCAGTGGTCCCGACCCGTTGGTGGTCCGGTCCACAGTGTCGTCGTGCATCAGTATGGGAACCCCATCCGCCGTGAACTCCAGGTCCAGCTCTACACCCGTGGCTCCATTCTCACTTGCCTTTCAGTTAGAAATCAGAGTCATTGAAAGAGGAATAAGCCACTGCTTAGATCTGTAGATTGAGAAAACCACAGTTAACGCAATGCTTTCACAATGTGTAATACAAGGAAGGTGATTTTGAGGTTGAGGAGCATGTGATGCTTATCACTTGTGCATGTATTATGTACTCTAAACAATCACATGAAAGCAGACATTTATATAATAGTCAAAACGCAGTAAAAGAATATACAACAAATACTAACAGTTGGTTAACCAATGAAAGAAGTAGTGTATGTAAAGCTCTTTGGCAATGTTTTACATATTGTTTCCCATCTAAATCCAGTGCCGACTAATTTTGTAGCTGGTTGTATGTGAGAGATATGAAATCATCCATCCAGTCTTTATACCACTCGTCCACCCTGTTATTATTTTGTCCACCCTATTGTTATTTTGTCCACCCTGTTATTATTTTGTCCACCCTATTGTTATTTTGTCCACCCTGTTATTATTTTGTCCACCCTATTGTTATTTTGTACACCCTGTTATTATTTTGTCCACCCTATTGTTATTTTGTACACCCTGTTATCACGTTGTCCAACCTGTTCAGCTTTCTTTCTTTTCTTTTTCTTTTTTTTTACAATAATTTCATAAAATCAGCAAAAAACATACTAATAATTCAGTGAAAATGAACATTTTCTGAATAATCAATAATGCAGTATTTTAAAAAGTAAACAAAATCACATTTTTGGCATTTGTATGCATCTGAAAATGTCAAATTATGCGTTTGTATGAAAGTAAGTACTATTCATTCGCATTATTTATATTATTTTCTGATCATTTATTAACTGAAATGCTTTTAAAGGGACAAAGGTACACGAGTTGTCTAAGATAATGTACACAGTGACCATAAACTAGAATCATAAGTATTTGAAACTGATGTTTTCATTTTTGATCTTCCATTTCATTTATTTTGTTTAACCCCTTAAGTGTCACGGGCCCACCGGTGGGCCCAAATTCTTTACATTTTTAAAACAGTAATATCCTATACTAAACCTAAACTAATCTTGACAAACTATATATCATTTGAAAGCTTACAATCTCTAGTTTCCATATTTGGTGATTGATTTTCAAAATAAATTACAGAGGAGCCGTAATTGATCAATTTGCAACAATAATATTTTCATACTCTTAGACCTTTATTTTGAAATAGTGATGAACATGAAAAATCATGAAAGAAGGGTAGAAACCTCAGTTTGTTTTTATTCTAAGAGTTCAAAAGATAGCATCCATTCAATTATAAAAAAAAAAAAGGTCTGAATTTTTTTTATATATAAAGAAAAAAATTATATGATGTGGCAGGAAGCTAAAACGCACATGCGTGTTCTTTTTATGTTTCTTAGAGGTTGAAATCATATCAAAATCTGCCAAACTTCTCATATTACTTCTGAATAGGATGTCTACTTCATAAATTGTATGAAAATTGTGGAAATAATGGTTCATATCACTCAAAACACATATGGAAATGGAGGCGCCCTTATATGGGCAGTGATGGAGTCTGGTTGTCATCTAGTGAAAAAGTTTGGTACTGCGCCCAAACAAAATCTTACTGAAAGCTCATTTTTTGAGATATCAACCTAAAATTTGAAACACAACTTGTTCAGATTTTTGGCTTTGATTTTTTTGCAGTTTTAGAGTCGCCCAGGTTTTGAAAATATATATTTTATATAAAATATGAATAATTAAAAATTTTACATTGTACATTTTCATAAACACAAACTTCTATAACTTTTTTTCTGTTTCACTTTCTTAATTTATTTCACTTCTACAAGAATCTGCCAAATGTCTTCTTTAAAACAAGACCAATCTTACGTCGATATTCCAAAGCATTCTTGAATTACAACCATTTAAGTTCGAAATGTGCATTTTCATGTATATTCAAAAAAAGGGGGGTGACACTTAAAGGGTTAATAAATGGTTACATTTATTTACCCGAGCTTGACCAAAATCGTTTTTTCTAATGTTTTACAACACCCTATATCAATGACTTAACAAGTTTGATTTTCTACATTATGATGGCCAAAAGGCACCGAATACAAGGAATGGCCCATATAATGTATGTAAATTATATATTTCATATATATATTATATTGTAATTGCATGTCTTCTCTGCATTTCTCTGTTTCCTAATATACTGTAGCTTTCTAACAAATGTGACTGTCTACTGTGAATATTGTTTGCTTGCTCAGCTCGTCAAAGTTACTTTTGATAAAAGCGTCTGCTAAATGTAAATCTAGTGTTCATCTAAATCTATATTATTTGCACTGCAATACTCATGGGTTCATCACCGTCGGGAAAGGACATGGTCAGGTCTTCTGTCAATGAACCTCTTTGATTGATTCGTTAAAAATCATTTATTTGAATCGATTCAATACAAGATCCGAATCAAAAGAATAATTCGTTCACGTTTTCAGTGTGTTTTCTTACATAACGTTACCTGTAAAATATCACTTTGGCCTTTAAAAATAAGCATACAGTGGCTTTAAATTAATACTGACACGCGAGAAAAAAATCATTATATTCGCATTAAACCGAAATCAATCAGTATGTTGTTCCCACCGTCCGTATGGCAGCGATGGTGTTCTCGGGAGCGTCGTGTCCTCCGCCGCGGTGCGCCACTGCTGACACGCCGCTCGGCGACGCTCTAGTCCCGGGCCGCAGCACCTGTCTGGCCCGGCTGGAGGGCACCTGCGGGAACCGAAACATCACCAGAAACAGGTACAGAGAGGCCGTGAGCACCGTGGGCCAGACAGCGCTTCTGGTTCCCAGCAGAACCACGACGAAGACCACAGAGAAGAGTGTGAGCCCGTCTCCTAACTGAAGCATGATGAGGAAACGAACCTAAACCCAAACCAAGCGCTGTTTCTGCAACTAAATCAATAAGTAACGTTATAGGATACTGCTGGATCGTCGCTTTCAGATGAAATCCACATTGCGAGTGTCATCAAAATGCTGACACAGGAGTGTTCAGTTTGAGTCATTCATCGCCACACACACCTGCCTGTCAGAAACCTGCTAACGAACTGTCATATGATGTATTGATGACATCACGAATAACGTTCGAAATTGCTCGCTTGACCCCACTGACTCCTGACCTCATCACGATAAAGAGCGTCATCTGATATTAAAGGCATCCTGAAAGATGCCTTTAATCTGCGTGTCGATAACCTGCTTTACCAACAAAGAGCGCAATATCTTTAAAATACTATCTATGCAATGCCGTGGTCGAAACGTTCTACAATAGAACAGGATAACTTGACTAAGACATAAAAGTCCCTGTGCGTAAATGATTTTTGGTTGATAAGGATAAATTCAGCAAAAACATAATGTGACAAAACATCAAAACAACGGTTTATGTTATTATCTTTTTCATTTGTGTGTATATATATGTTTATATACAAATATTTTATTGCGATAAAACCTTAAAGACTTTTATTTTGAAGTGCATGTTCAGCACTGCGAACTGAACTGATGTGGAGAATATTATTTTGACCATTTGTTTGGTGTATTTCTCTGTCATTATTATTGTGCCTATAATACGGTAGAAAATGTCCTCCAAACCTTCACACAAGGATTGCCCTTGACATACTTGACTTGACTAAAACATAAACGTCCTTGTACGTAAAGGATTTTGGTTGATATGAGGGGGAGGGGGAAGCGCAAAAATGTAAACGTGTCAAAACAATAAGACAACATTTTATGATTTGCTTTATTTTGTATTTTACAATTGAAAACAGTTTTATTTGACAAGTTAATATAAAATTATTGTATAGCAATACAACTCAAAGACCTTTATTTTGAAGTTTCACTGACTTTCTATTATGTCCAGCTTCACAGAAGCACAGCGCAATGCACTAAACTTGAGTAGATGGTAAGTCATTTCAAAACAGCACAAATTGTCACTATTAATACATTTTATTGAATTATTGTGGCCTTTTTCGCTTTATTTCCTTTGTCATTATCACATATTAGCAGCCTAATGGCATTAGGTTTGTCCTTGACATTGTCTTTAATTTCATCAATAGAATAAACGTGTTAAAAGTATTTTTAACCAAGTGAGCTAAATTACCAAAGTAAATTTTAGCCGTTGTACTAATTATAACACCTGTTGCCATGGTTACTGCCTCCTCAGATGATGACATCACGCTTAATTTCCCGCCTTCCTCTATATGGGTGCCGGTGTCATCATGCAGGACTCATTTCACAAGCTCAGGTGCTCTACAGCAGTGACCCGACACGCGCCGGTCGACGGATGCCCGTTACGTTCTCACGCACCCTGCAGATTCAACCTGTGTCATTCTGCTCTGACCTTGCCTCAAGAGAATTCAATCTAATGTATGCTTTCCCGGCTATCAAAGGCCTGCGAGCTCTTTCGAGACTCAAACTGATGCAGACGGGCATCACTGTGGTCTTGCTGCCCGCTGTGTATTACCTGTACCTGCAGGGACAGGCCTCAGGGATGCTGGTGAGTTACACCACAGGCATATCAGTGTTTGCTGGCTTCATGCTGTACTCTATAAGCCACTATGTCAGAAGAGTGGTGGGCATGATGTATCTAGATTCAACGCAGACCGTCCTAAAGGTGTCGCACCTGACCTTCTGGGGTCACAGGCGGGACGTGTACGTGCCCGTGTCTGATGTCATGACGCTGGGAGATTCAGGGGACACCAAAGGAGAGCCGATCCTTTGTTTAAAGCGCTACAGCAGTTCTGACACTATGTACTTTTCCACCAGACTGGGGCGAGTGGTGGACAGGAATGCATTCGAGAAGGTTTTCGGGAGTTTGTCATGAATTTACTGTTTTGTTTAATGTCATAGACCACTGGATATTGTTTTCTCATTGAAAAAGTGACAAATAAAGATGTTGTGTTAAAGTATATTTTGATTTTATTTCACACAATTGATGAAAAATGATGTTATATATTTGGCAACAGTTCTTCTAACCCTAACTGATGGAGTGTGTAGCTTTTCATTTCTTAAACAACCATGTAGGAAGAAACATCATGGCCATATTCCAGGATGAGTGTCAAGATTCATCAGGCTCAAGTTGTGAAAGAATGGTTGGGAGGAGCATGAAGAATCACTCTCACACATGAATTTGCACCTCCGACTTTTGAAGAATGTTGGTAATCGAACAGTTGACGGTATTATTAGGAAAAAATACTATGGAAGTCAATGGCTACCATCAACTGGCTGGCTAACAACATTCTTCAAAATATCTTATTTTGTGTTCAACAGAAGAAAGAAACTCACACAGGTTTGAAACAACTTAAGGGTGAGTAAATAATGACACAATTTTCATTTTTGGGTGAACTATCCCTTTAAGATCACAAAATCCTTAAGGTGCTGCTAAATAAATTGCTATATATATATACAGTAGTTGAATATACTTAAATGTAACTATATACATATAGGCTTACTTAAAATAAAGTATACTGTTGAATGAAATACTTCTTGAAACGCAATACTAGCCATTAGATACATTTGGAAACTATGATGTCTGTTCATATGATTCAGTTTCTATAACCCATACAGATGTTTACAGTGTTAGAGAGCGAAAGACAGAGTGACGCAACAACAAGGCAGTTGAATGAAATTACATTTAACCCCTTAAGTGTCACGGGCCCACCGGTGGGCCCAAATCCTTTACATTTTTAAAACAGTAATATCCTATACTAAACCTAAACTAATCTTGACAAACTATATATCATTTGAAAGCTTACAATCTCTAGTTTCCATATTTGGTGATTGATTTTCAAAATAAATTACAGAGGAGCCGTAATTTATCAATTTGCAACAATAATATTTTCATACTCTTAGACCTTTATTTTGAAATAGTGATGAACATGAAAAATCATGAAAGAAGGGTAGAAACCTCAGTTTGTTTTCATTCCAAGAGTTCAAAAGATAGCATCCATTCAATTATTTTTAAAAAAAAAAGGTCTGAATTTTTTTTTTTATATAAAGAAAAAAATTATATGATGTGGCAGGAAGCTAAAACGCACATGCGTGTTCTTTTTATGTTTCTTAGAGGTTGAAATCATATCAAAATCTGCCAAACTTCTCATATTACTTCTGAATAGGATGTCTACTTCATAAATTGTATGAAAATTGTGGAAATAATGGTTCATATCACTCAAAACACATATGGAAATGGAGGCGCCCTTATATGGGCAGTGATAGAGTCTGGTTGTCATCTAGTGAAAAAGTTTGGTACTGCGCCCAAACAAAATCATACTGAAAGCTCATTTTTTGAGATATCAACCTAAAATTTGAAACACAACTTGTTCAGATTTTTGGCTTTGATTTTTTTGCAGTTTTAGAGTCGCCCAGGTTTTGAAAATATATATTTTATATAAAATATGAATAATTAAAAATTTTACATTGTACATTTTCATAAACTCAAACTTCTATAACTTTTTTTCTGTTTCACTTTCTTAATTTATTTCACTTCTACAAGAATCTGCCAAATGTCTTCTTTAAAACAAGACCAATCTTACGTCTATATTCCAAAGCATTCTTGAATTACAACCATTTAAGTTCGAAATGTGCATTTTCATGTATATTCAAAAAAAGGGGGGTGACACTTAAAGGGTTAATTGCACTTTCTATTGGTGTCTCACTTCTCGTTTCTGAGTTGATGTAGTTACTGTGATTAGCATTGTGGGAAACTATAACATTCATGTTTGGGTTTTTCTGAGGAGGGCATTGGGAAGTGTTATAATATCATCCAGCCACAAATAACAATAATACATTATCATCACTATCCTCCTAAGGAGACAGTACATGTTCTTCTAGTATCTGTGTACAAATCTATATTGGTGAGACTATAGATTAAAGTACAAGAATGTTCATGTGTTTTTTTTGTACTTGACATTAATTTACATGGTTCAGGGATAAGAATACTAAACTACTCTAATTTGTGGAAGATAAATATATGAATATTATAGTGAGGTTTGAGACATAGTAAAGACACACACTCCCTATTATCTCCTTTTTGGGAAAACATGGACTTAGAAATAAGGCCAGACAGCATTCTTATGATTCATTCACTGCACAGTGATGTATATATTTTCAATGAACATGTATATTACAATGTGCAACAGAAAAGATAAAGTTCTGACATAAATTGTTTCATTTTAAGCAACTCCAATGTCTTTACTTCATGCATGCCCTTAAAAGTGTGCTTACACTCTTGACTGAGAGTGAAAACAGGATAAAGAACATTATTTCCCCTCTCTCAGGTTTGACTACAAACTTGCATTGTATTTAATACACACATGTTGTATAGATTGAGGGTTAACATTTATATGATCAGCAGCATTAACATTTTCCCAGCAGGACCCTGTGAGTTTAAGATTTTCACTTTGAAGCCCAGCCATTTCCTATTTTCATCTCTGATTGGTTGACTCGGGTAAAGGTGATCACATGAGGTACCAGGCAGCCAATCCGGCAACAGCAGCGACCCATGTGGCCAAAATCACCTGCACTGTGGATTGTCGAAGCAGCATCCTAGCAAACTGACATGCGTAGGTTGTGTTTCCACTCACCGCTAGACAGACAAGAAGAAAAGCAGTATAGTAAAAATATATTTTTAAAAAAAAATGAAATGTTGTCGCTAACAACTTCCTCACCCATTTTGGCTGCATAGTAGGGACATTTACTGATGTCTCCACCCATATCCCCATGTGCAGGGAAGCCGACGTCCTGCACTTCCTCCTTAATGTCTTTCCCAATCTCCTGCAACTCTGAGAATACCTGACGGAAAAGCAAAGAACATGGAGTGAGGTACAAAAATGACTATTATATTGATGTATTCGCACATCACATAACCTAAAAGACTTGGTCTTTGATAATCCTCTTACGTCCAAATTAAATTTAAAAGCCAGGTTGGCTTCGTCTAGCAGCTTCTCTTTGGTCTCAGCATCCACTTCCAGCTCGTTCATCCGACTGCGGTACAGCCTCTTGAAGGCCGTGGCGTTGTTGATGCCCTCGAAATGGTAGAAGTTCAACCCCTCACCAGTAGGGGGCAGTTTGAGGGCCCGCTGAGCCACTTTCTTTAGAATCTGCCCTCCTGATAGGTCGCCCATGTAGCGGGTCCAAGCGTGCGCAACCAAAAGAACCGGGTCGTTGCGACCCACCTCGTGAATGCGGTCTACGTAGGGCCTGGTGGCCGCCGAGCAGGAGATCTTGCTCTCCCAGTCTTCACCGTAGAAATACTCCAGGTCTTTGGCCAAGGCGTCTCGCCGATGAAGCTCAGAGGGTAAATATAGTGGGGCAAACATGGGATGGTCCTTATTCTTCTCGATCTCTTCCTCAATGGCAGAATAAACATAGTACAGGCCAGTTGTGCCAAGCTGGGGTTGATAAGATGACAAAATCGCACAAGCGTGAAGGTCAGAACATCATAAGCTGTTTTTATCAAACCCTACAAGAGTCTATCAGACTCACCTTAAAAAGTTCTCGTTTGATTCGGCCCCTCAGGAAGTCCTTGACAAATGGCGAGTTCTCGGCTCTGTCGTGAGATTCCTTGGTTCCAGCCGCCAACACTTCTGACAGGTCATCAGGACTAAAACAACAGATTTATAAAGATAAAAATCTGTTATGCTCTGTACCGCCACCTATTGGCTTGGATGTAAAATCATGCAATAGCCAGTTTGAGTTTTGAATGGCACTACTTATGAATAACTTCCGATACTGATTAATCGATCTGATAAAATGAGGGTAAATTACTGAGATGAATTGTATAGTTTTGGTAGGTCATGTGACACCAACATTGTTGCCACATCAAGGGGCTTTCTACGGAAGCTTGTTTCCGCCACAGAATAAAAAAAAAATAAAAAAAAATTGTGATTTTTTAAAATCTTACAATTCTGACTTTTGTCAGATTTGCGAGATATAAACACACACTTTTGACTTTTTATTTTTTTTATTTTTCAGAATTATGAGATATACAGCAAAGTCGCAATTGCAAGATATAACACCCAATTCTGACTTTGTTTCTAGCATTTATTTATTGGTTTCTATAGGAAACAAGCTTCCATAGGTTTCATAATGCGTTCTATATCAAATATTACAGTTTTTTTTTAAAGTAGGCAGTATATACACTGTAAAAAAGATAAAGTACAAACAACTTGGATGTTTAAGTCATTTCAACTTAAATTACAGTAAACTGACTGAAATGGGTTAAATCTTGATAACTTATAAATTCTTCAATACAGTATATACTTTAGTATAAACATGCATAGTATAACACAATCATGTTTGATATTTAAACAAGCCTGTCAAGTTTGGACAAAGCCAATATGAAAGCTTTCATGAGTGTCAGCATTTTTATCAAAAGAAGGCCAACTATTTATTTCAACTATTTATATATATATAACTTTTTTAAAAAGGAGAAATGTAATGCACCCTCAAAACAAGTACATTCAAGATCAATTTGATGTGCTTTCTAGATAGCTTCTTAAGATACATTTCTTAATAGCACTGTAAGGGAAAAGAGTACCTGAGAATATCATCATTGCTTTCAGTGAGGATGTTCTCTGCTGAATCTGCGGCCATCGTGAACTTGTGCCAGTTATTTATGTCTGCTTGATAAACAAATAAGATGAGCTGTGGCGTTTAAAAGCAAACATGTTTAGATACTCTTCTGTCAATTGTGATAAAGCACATAATCAACACTGTCTAGTGTTAGTCTTCATTGCGCAATATCCATTGTGACATTATTAGTCATGCGCGTGACATTGACTTGTGTAAGACAGTCGGCAAGTAAGTTTATCCATCTACATGACTGTTATTACATTAATTTTGATGCAGTTGAAATTAGATTACGCTTTTTTGAGCTATGTAAAACAAGACGGCTGTTATTTTACCGGATAATGCTGTGTTTACAGTCTGCTGCAGTTCACATCATATTGAATGCGTGTTTACAAAACTAATCCCGCCTCAAACAGGAAGCAGAATGACGTCTGAATTCGCTCACTCGTTTTCGTTCACTTATTACCTTAATAGTGTCATCGGAAAGAGTGCATGAGTGAACGTGTGAGCAATATGACACAGTACTTTGTTTATATAAGTCTCTTTATTCGATCTATTTGTTTCACTTTGTCTTTTTTACTGAACGATGACAAAAGGTTGTTGTGGGAGACAACTAACCTGTAAATTGCTACTAACCTGTAAATTGTAAAAAAAAATTTTTTTGTCTATATCAAAAACATTTCAGTAGGCTACAATATGAGCCTGCCCTGAATAGACAATTTTTTTTTAAGAAAAAATAAATTATAGGTTGAATGCAACGTCTTTGGGATACAACGTCGGCTAAATGACAAATTAAATGATTATATTGTTGTATCAGGAATCTGACAATGTCAATATAATATAATATAATATAATATAATATAATATAATATAATATAATATAATATAATATAATATAATATAATATAATATAATATAATATAATATAATATAATATAATATATAAAGTTGTATTTTGACCTATATTTAATTCCAGGCGCAATTTCAACCTTCACCAGTAGATGTCAGTAGAAACTAGATAATCTCTCTAATCACGCGGCGGACCGGACCTTTTTTTACAGTCTATGGACCGGACGGTACGGGTGAAAAAACAATCGCCTAGCTGTATCCCACCGTAGACTTACTTAGGACCACACACGTATTTTGGCATTAAAACGCTACTGAAACTTGGTAGTGGGGTTATTTTTGATTCAGGGTGGTAAGCAACTGTCCAAGCATATTTTTTTAGGCCAACTCCAACGTCATGACGGTGAGTTTTGTCCTAGCAAGCAGCATTAACAGGTTCAGAAAACGCACTGTCTATTTGTTTACCTATTGGCTTTGAGGCAGGAATACCATTGACCGCAAAGCAATACGTACTGTACTGTTAAAAACTTATCAGAACTCACAAATGCCCATGGCGTAAGCCAGTGGTTCCCAAACTTTTTGAAATCATGGCACCCCTTTGTTCCCCCATGGCACCCCAACCCAATTAAACTAAACGTAGCCTACATGTGTAGCCTAGATACACGTTTAATATTAATATGAAAATAGCATATAATAAATAAGTATATATATATATATTTTGTGTGTGTGTCATTTAATCACTTTTTACACCCACTCTAGCTGAGCAGTGTGGGACATCCAATCAAAGGAAATGGTATAAAATGAGAAAAACACATTTCAAAAGATATATCATTGAACTTCTATGTGTGTAAAACTGTAAATGTTTGTTGATTTGTCATAAAACCTCAGAATTTCATTATTTTGCATTATGTTCATGATGACTGGGAGATTCTGATGAGAACACCAAAGGCACTTTATAGTGATTTTGACCCATACAATTAAATCTAGATAAGCACACAACAAATGAAGCATAAACAGCAGGATGGATTTATTATGAATGCATCTCTACAGAGATAGGCCTAACACCGTGTCCTAACCAGACGCCACGACACGACACGCGATAGGTAATAGGTAGGCCTATATTTTCCATGTTAATCAGATTTTTTGTCCTAACCAGCCGCGACGGCGACACGCAATGATTGTATTTTAGAAACGCTTTCTATTTTTCTGCGACATCACGGCTGGAACAGAAAGTATGATAATCTCAGGTAGCCTGTTTGTGTGCTTTATTTAATGTTAAAAGCGTGCGAGTTTGAATATGCCGTAGGCCCACTGAAAGCAACAATTCACCTCAGATCTTCAAGAAATAAAAGTGAACTAGAACGTTCAAACTGTCAACTCATTGTTAACTAACAAGTGTATTTTATGACAACGATTGTTTCAGATAAATTTGAACCAATTACTTTATGTGGGAATCATTGGAACAAAACACATTTAAAGGTACAATATGTAGGATTTTTGTAGTAAAATATCCAAAAACCACTAGGCCAATGTTATATATTTTGTTTAGTTGATTACTTACAATATCCCCAATGTTTCCAACTATTTGTAAATCGTGAGAAAATTGCGATTTTAACCAAGGAAACGGGACGTGTCAGCATGGGTGAGTCGCCGTCATATCCGCATTACCCTCGGTGCTCGTACTGCCATAGTAACCATGGCGACAGACGTGGACAACTGGGTTATGCCAGAGAATGTCTAATATGGGTTATGCTTAGCAGGACGCTCACGCTGTTGTTGTTTTGTTCAAACATTTTGGACCATGGCAAGCAGACTTTGAGACAAAAAGAGGACTAAAACGAAGATCAACATCTTTCGAGATGCCGAGAGCTCCACGTCCGCGACTAACTTCGACTTGACAGAGACGCGAATGTACATAAAACTAATCAATGTTATTTAGTTCAACATGATGAAATGTTAGAATATGCTCTGTATGTTATAATAATGTTGATCTAGCTTACTGCTAGTCTCATACAGCCAACAAACAACCTAACTAACAACATTCAACACACTCAAATGTGTCAGGTCACGTCCCGTTTCCTTGGTTAAAATCGCTATTTTCTCACGATTTAGTGTGATAGTGTCACTGTTAGAGCAAGTGAAACAGCGCTGCGTTACCTCAAGTTTAATTTGTCAGCACTTGCGTGTAGTTCGGTAAAATGAAATGTCCGTATTCCTTTATATCCGCGGGACTCGCGTTGCGTGTGGCGCTGGTATACGTCTCTCATTAGCAATCGCGCCCTGCTTCATACCACAGTCATGTTAAAAACATCACTGTATTCACTCATCCATAAAAGATCCATCAGCTTCACGACAAGATCCATAATTCCGCTTGATGCTTTGCATCATCGATATACGCCTTTGTTATTGTAAGAGATTAGCGACCCCTGGTGGCCAAAAATTGCATACTGTACGTTTAAAGATTGATGCTTAACTTTTTAAATAATAATAACCAACTCTAATAAATTTTTTTCTTTAGTTTCTCATTAGTTTTGTTCAAACCTGCTGACCTTATAACTTAAAAAATGAAATATCAAATATCTGTGCAAGGAACTGTGTAGCGAGCATTTTAATGGGATACATGTCCCATGATTTAAACTTTATATAGGCTATTTGAAATATATCATTGTTTCGCTTATCCTATTTATATTAGTTTGGACATGCTCATGTTGATGTTTTGATATATTTTTTAAATATATTCTATAAAAAGTTATTATATTAGTAATTTTAGGCTGTTTAAGTTGGAAAAAAGCTGAGAATTAGCCAGTTGTCCCGGCACCCTCTTTGGGAACCACTGGCGTAGGCTATATGATCTTGATGTTCTTGCATGAGCCCTGTATATTAGTATGTTTATTGCTATAACAATAAAAATGATTTCAGTCATGCTTAAAATTCGATAAGACGTTGGAAGCACATGTGTCAGACATTTATCATCTTTAATCAGCATAAAGGCCTACTACCACACAATCAGGAAGTCGTGTTTTCCAAAAGCCTATAGTGATCTGAAGTAGTACTTCCCGCTATTTATGGAGAAAGTCAGTGTGTTCTTATGAATATGGGACCAGCCTGCCATGAGTTTGACAGGGCATATGACCTGCACATAAGGATACAACACTATTATAACGCACCTTAGATCGGACCACCAGACAAGCCGCTCCACGTAAACAAAGGAACAAAGACGTTTTCCCTCTGCAAAACCACGTCCGAGTATTGAAAAGCCCTTTGGCACTTTCATAGCTCTTTTATGTCTTCAAGTGCTCCCGATTTGACTTCTTTATTTTGTGCTCTGCATGATGACCGCCCACCTCTGTGTTTATTAGGGACGAACTTCCTAAGATCAACAATATTGCTTTGGCCTTGACCTCACCGCTGTGCTATTTCATATTCAATGCGAGTTCCTTTGTTTAAGTGCATATTTGAGTCGAGAGTGATTATCACGCGGGCTGGATTCCTGTACACGGATCGGGAGTACTTTGAGTCGGTGATAGTGGCGGTGACATCACTCTGATCAATTGTTAGTCGTCGAGGCTCAAATTTGTCATCCAGATATTTTGCTCTCGCATTGTTTTGTTGCCTGAATATTTTTGGCACTGCAAGTTTTGAGTCTCCTTTTATAAAAGGAGAACCTTCCTGTCTGTTAGGATTTCCCCTTGTTTTCTCCAATGAACAGTTTAAGTAAACTGATCAACAAGGGTGTGACAAATCTGTGGAGCATTTGCTCTCGGAAAAACAGGCTGAATGTATTTTAAGAGCTGATTGTTGGAAAAGAAGCAGGTTTGAGGTGGTTTAAGCTGGTTTTAGCTGGTTTTGATGGTTTGAGGTGGTTTAAGCTGGTTTTGATGGTCTGCTGGTCTGGTCAAGCTGGTGTTCAGTTTATTTAGCTTTACAACCTGCTAACTAGACCTGCTAACTAGACCTGCTAACTAGACCTGCTAACTAGACCTGCTAACTAGCTTAGGGTGGTTTAAGCTGCTTTTTCAACAGGGGATGAATGTGAGAATTTCAGTAAGCCCTATCCATCATAACTGTAATTAATTAGAGAGTGTGCTAGTTTATCTTGCAGTTTTAGTTTTAATGAGCTTTTAAATGTGTCCGCTGCATGTGTACCCATCCATCCATCCAACCAATCTATCTATCATTCAATCCATCCATCTATCTATCTTTCCATACATGTATCCATCCATCCATCTGTCTATCCATCTATCTATCATTCCATCCATCGGTCTATCTATCTATCTATCTATCTATCTATCTATCTATCTATCTATCTATCTATCTATCTATCTATCTATCTATCCATCTATCCATCTATCCATCTATCCATCTATCTATCTATCTATCTATCTATCTATCTATCTATCTATCTATCTATCTATCTATCTATCTATCTATCTATCTATCGTTCTATCTATCGTTCTATTAATCCATCTGTCTATCTTTATCTATCTATCTATCTATCTATCTATCTATCTATCTATCTATCTATCTATCTATCTATCTATCTATCTATCTATCTATCTATCTATCTATCTATCTATCTATCTATCTATCTATCTATCTATCGTAACTTCCACCCATCTATCGTTCTAACCATCCATCCATATGTGTCTA